>NC_073647.1:84126332-84432510 GCF_029407905.1 Bubalus kerabau
TTAAGCCATTAAAAAGAATACATTTGAATCAGTTCTAATGAGGTGGATGAAACTGGAGCCTATTATACAGAGTGAAGTAAGCCAGAAAGAAAAACACCGATACAGTATACTAACGCATATATATGGAATTTAGAAAGATGGTAACAATAACCCTGTGTATGAGACAGCAAAAGAGACATTGATGTATAGAACAGTCTTATGGACTCTGTGGGAGAGGGAGAGGGTGGGACGATTTGGGAGAATGGCATTGAAACATGTAAAATATCATGTATGAAAAAAAAAATAAAAGTTAAATGTTTTCTGTAGTTGTTTTTGTTGGCTAGAAAGCATACATTAATTAAAGAATCACACAAATAACTAAAATTCTAACTGGCAGAGAGGTCCATAGTGTTAATAAAACATATAAGAGAGGGATTTTACCCAGTCTAGGGAGTAAGGGATTTCTGCCATTTGGGGATTTTCATGCAAAAAATGTAAATGTAATATTGTTGATGAAAACAATCCCAGAAAATTATTATGGTAAGAATAAAAAAAAAAAGAATGAATCATTGTTTGCCTTACTATTCTTTGGAATGAAATAATTATTTGATTATATATTCTGAATTTTTCAAAGCTCCTTATAAAATAAAAACTTATATTAAATAAGCCCAGAGTTTATAACTTAAATGACTGCATTGATCATTATATATTTTAGTGAGATGAATCATATACCTAAAATAGTTGGATATAAAACCAGTTCACCATTAGAAACTGTTTTGAATTTCACTAGATTAAAGTGACACATATATATGGAATCTACACAGAGGGTACTGATGAACCTATTTGCAGAGCAGCAATGGAGATGCAGACATAGAGAACAAACTTGTGGATATTGGACCAGGGGAAGAGGGGGTGGTAGGAATGGAGAGAGTAGCATGAAAATATATACATGACCATATGTAAAATAGATAGTCAGTGGGGATTTGCTCTATGATTCAGGGTGCTCAAACTGGTGTTCTGTGGCAACCTAGAAGGGTAGGATGGGGTGGGAGGTGGGACAGGGTCAAGAGGGAGGAGACATATGTATCCCTATGGCTGATACATGTTGATGTATGACAAAAACCAATACAATATTGCAAAGTAATTGCCCTTCAATTAAAAATAAATACTCTACAATACAGTAAGGCAATGATCCTCCAATTAAAAAGTAAATTAATTAATTTAAAACATTTAGGCTATTTTACATCATGAAAAATAAAAAAGAATGTAAGCCAATCAAAGCATATGCAATAAATAAATAAATAAAACTGTCTTTGGAAAAAAATAATCTTTGATACAAATAGATTGTAAGCCACTCTCCTGTTATTCTTAAAACCCAATTAAAAAGCAGCACAATGGGCACAAAACTAAAGAAAATTTCAGAATCTCTTGTTAATAAAATACATATTAGATGTTTAAATTATCACATGGATTAGTCTTAAAGTTCGTCAAGGCAAGAATTCCATTTCTGACAAGGGCATTTGTCTCAGTTTTATTTCACTCAATATGTCAGCACATTTGGAAAAATCAGCAGTGGCAACAGGACGGGAAAAAGTCAGTTTTCATTCTAATCCCAAAGAAGGAAAATGACAAAGAATGCTTAAACTACTGAACAATTGAATAAGGTTATACTCAAAACTGTCAATCTAAGCTTCAGTAATACATAAACTGAATAATTCCAGGTGTACAAACTAGGTTTTAGAAAAGAAAGAGGAACTAGAGATCAAATTGCCAGCAATTGTTGGATCATGGAGAAAGCAAGGAAGTTCTAGAGAAACAGATGTTTCTGCTTCACTGACTTCACTAAAGCCTTTGACTGTGTGGATCACAACAAACTGCAAGAAATTCTTAAAGAGAAGGGAGTACCAGACCACCTTATCAGTCTCCTGAGAAACCTGTATGTGGATTGATAAGCAACAGTTAGAAAGGGACATGGAACAAAGGACTGGTTCCAAATAGGAAAAGGAGTATGACAAGGCTGTATACTGTCACCGTACTTATTTAATGTCTATGCATAATCAGTTCAGTTCAGTCACTCAGTCGTGTCTGACTCTTTGTGACACCATGGACTGCAGCATGCCAGGCTTCCGTGTCCATCAACCAACACACAGTGCATGCTTAAACTCATGTCCATCGAGTCAGTGATGCCATCCAACCATCTCATACTCTGTCGTCCCCTTCTCCTCCTGCTTTCAATCTTTCCCAGCATCAGGGTCTTTTCCAATGAGTCAGTTCTTCGAATTAGGTGGCCAAAGTATGGAGCTTCAGCTTCAGCATTAGTCCTTCCAATGAATATTCAGGACTGATTTCTTTTAGGATTGACTGGTTTGATCTTTTTGCTGTCCAAGGGACTCTCAAAAGTCTTTTCCAACATCACAGTTCAAAAGTATCAGTTCTTCAGTGCTCAGCTTTCTTTATGGTCCAACTCTCATATCCATAAATTACTACTGGAAAAACCATAGCTTTCACCATTCAGACCTTTGGTGGTAATGTCTCTGTTTTTTTAATATGCTGTTTAGGTTTGTCACAGCTTTCATCCCAAGGAGTAAGTGTCTTTCAATACCATGGCTGAAGTCACCATATTAAGTGATTTTGGAGACCAGGAAATAAAATCTGTCACTACATCCATTGTTTTTTTTTTTTTTTTAATTTTATTTTATTTTTAAACTTTACATAACTGTATTAGATTTGCCAACTATCAAAATGAATCCGCCACAGGTATACATGTGTGTGTATTTGCCATGAAGAGATGGGACCAGATAACATGATCTTTGTCTCTTGAATGTTGAGTTTTAAGCCAGGTTTTTCACTCTTTCTCTTTCACTTTCATCAAGAGGTTCTTCAGTTAATCTTAGCTTTCAGCCATAAGGGTGGGGTCATCTGCATATATGAGGTTATTGATATTTCTTCCTACAGTCTTTATTCCAGCTTGTGCTTCATTCAGCCTGGCATTTTGCCTGATGTACTCTGTCAGTCAGTTCAGTTCAGTCAGTTAAGTCCCTCAGTCGTGTCCGACTCTTTCCGACCCCATGAATCGCAGCAGGCCAGGCCTCGCTGTCCATCACCAACTCCTGGAGTTCACTCAGACTCACGTCCATTGAGTCAGTGATGCCATCCAGCCATCTCATCCTCTGTCGTCCCCTTCTCCTCCTGCCCCCAATCCCTCCCAGCATCAGAGTCTTTTCCAATGAGTCAACTCTTCGCATGAGGTGGCCGAAGTACTGGAGTTTCAGCTTTAGCATCATTCCTTCCAAAGAAATCCCAGGGCTGATCTCCTTCAGAATGGACTGTTTGGATCTCCTTGTATATAAATTAAATAAGCAGGTTGACAATATACAGCTTTGACATAGTCCTTTCTCAATTTGGAACCAGTCCATTGTTCTGTGCCCAGTTCTAACAGTTACTTTTTTTCCTGCATACAGGTTTCTCAGGAGGCAATTCAGGTGGTCTGGTATTCCTATCTCTTGAAGAATTTTCCACAGTTTGTTGTGATCCACACAGTCAAAGGCTTTAGTGTAGTCAATGAAGCAGAAGTAGATGTTTTCCTGGAATTCTCTCTCTCTCTCTCTCTCTCTCTTTTTTTTTTTTTTTTTTTTTTCTGTAATCCAACATATGTTGGCAATTTGATCTCTGGTTCCTCTGCCTTTTTGAAATAGAGCTTGCACATCTGAAAATTCTCTGTTTGTGTGCTGTTGAAGCCTAGCTTGGAGAATTTTGAGCAATACTTTGCTAGCATGTGAGATGAGTGCAATTGTGCAGTAGTTGGAATATTCTTTGGCATTGCCTTTTTTTGGTATTGGAAACTGGTATTAAAACTTTGGTATGAAAACTGACCTTTTGGTATGAAAACTGACCTTTTCCAGTCCTGTGGCCTGGCCACTTCTCAGTTTTCCAAATTTGCTGGCATATTTAGGGCAAAATTATAATGACATCATCTTTTAGGATTTGAAATAGCCCAGCTGGAATTCCATCACCTCCACTAGCTTTGTTCGTAGTGATGCTTCTTAAGGCCCACTTGACTTTGCATTCTATGATGTCTGGCTCTAGGTGAGTGATCACGCCATCATGATTATCTGTGTCGCTAAGGTCTTTTTTGTACAGTTCTTCTGTGTATTCTTGCCACCTCTTCTCAATATCTTCTGCTTCTGTTAAGTCCCTACCATTTCTTTCCTTATTGTGTCCATCTTTTCATGAAGTAGTTCCTTGGTATCTCTAATTGTCTTGAAGAGATCTCTAGTCTTTCCCATTCTTATTATTTTCCTCTATTTCTTTGATTTAATTGCTGAGGAAGGCTTTCTTATCTCTCCTTGCTATTCTTTGGAACTCTGCAGTCACATGGATATATCTTTCCTTTTCTCCTTTGCCTTTCACTTCCCTTCTTTTCTCAGCTATTTGTAAGGCCTCCTCAGACAACCATTCTGCCTTTTTACATTTCTTCTTCTTGGGCATGGTCTCGATCACAGCCTCCTGTACAATGCTACAAACCTCCGTCCATAGTTCTTCAGGAACTCTATTTTTTAGATCTAATTTTTCTTGTTACTATTTAGTTATAATGGTTCTTTATATATTTTGAATATCAATCCTTTATATGATATATATTTCTTAGTAACATTTTATCCCTTTCTATGGCTTAGATTTTATTAGATGCTTCTTTTAAAAATAAAACCTACTTAGAAGCAGGATGGTAGGATCATTTCATTGGCACACACAACTTGTATAGGGAAACGGTGAAAGAGGAGGTTGGAAAGTTAGTACTCAACTCTGTTTCTTGAAATGCATTTTTACCTCTCTTAATTCCCTATCCCAAGGTTAGGATCAACCAATCGATCTGCACGTGAGATAAATGTGACCAATACTGTGATTTTCATTTCTTCCACCTTATAATGTATATTCTTTATTAATGTTCAAGATATCATTAGCTGATGGAAGCAAATCTCTCTCAAATATCTATGAATAATTTGGGGAATCATTACATGTGGTAATTAAGAAGATTGATTTTGGCATTAAGATGTGTCTTCTCAGCTTCATTTGAACTCTCCTCTGAGAGTTTTAAGGAAAGACCTTCAGTTTAAGGTGATAACTTGTATCAATCTAACAGTTGATTTGCCTGTTCTAATTTGAGTAGCTTTACATATAAAAGGGCAAATTTCAGAATGAAGAGATTTGAGAAATTCTCAGGTTTTCTGGAGATAGGTCCTCCTATATGACACCATTATTTGATTAAAATGAATTCCCGTAGTTAAAAACATATTCATGTTAAAATGTAAATCTCAGTCCAGGTAGAAATTATTTTTAAGCTTTTTGAAATAGATAAGAGATAAGAATTCTCTTCAATTGTGCTCTACCTAAATTTGTCTTGATGTATGGTCTCAGAATCACCTGCACTAAAGTCACTTGGAGCACCTGCTAAAAAAGTAAATTCTGAATCAAAATTCAGATCACAAAAATTAGCTTACAATGCTTTAGTATCTGTGTCATTTTTGAGTATTTTCCAGATATATTTATTTCTATCACTTTATTATTAAGTATCCAATGTAATGTATTAAGAGTTTAGCTTTAATTTGACTTCTTATAAACAGTATGCAGCTGGATTAAAAACAACCTGAGATTTAGTGTGCATACTCAACCTATTCATGATTTTTATGAATAATGATATATTGGAATTATTTCTGCATCTTCTTATATTTTCCATTTAATTAAAAAAAAAAAAAAACCTTCTGGGTTATACAGGTCAAGATGCTGGAGTAGGAAGACATGGAGTTCCTGTCTCCTCAGAAGAATGGTACTTACTAAATACTGGTAGGGGGTATCAGATACTTAAGTGCACTAAAGGAATCCCCACACAGCCAGGTAGGACATGATAAGAGGGGGTGGGTGCAGAAAAGTTGAGATGGGATAGAGTCAGTACACATGGAGGGGGGTTGGGGGAAGGGAGATGTTCCCATGCTTGAAGGGGCCCACTCATAGTGAGGGAATCAGTGGAAACAGAGAAGAAACTTCAGGGGATCAAGGAATCAGAGGGGAATGCAGCTAGGGTCTACCCCACAAACTTGGGCCCCAGAAAGCCCACTCAAGTAAGTCTGGAGCCCTCTTTAGACCCCTCTGGCTACCTGGATCCAGTGGTACCCTGAGTACTGTCCTCTAAAAGCCTCCACAGGCTATGCAGGACCTGATGGCCTGCACACTGCCATGACAAAGCCTCATCCAGTTTAGTGGGTCCCAGGCCCGAACATCACCCACACCAAAGCCTCTGAGGGCTATATGAGTCATGGCAGACAGAGTGCCACTCCTGATAGGGCCGCCTCTGGCCTCATGGGTCCAGGCAGGCCACAAGATCTTTTATGGCTATGCCAGCCCCTGCAGACATGCCTGGGGACATGCAACTTAGTTGCTTTTAGTTTATTAAACTTTTTTGTAGCTTTAGTTATTCATTTTTTACCATTTCTTTATTTTTATCTTTTAATTTTATTTTTAAATTTTAATTTCATTTTTTAAATTTAATTTTTATGTATTTATATTTTATTATTTTATTTTTTCCTGCTGTGGTTCAGTTTCATTCTGTTGTTTTGCTTTTCTAATATATATTTTTGCTTTTTATTTGTCCAATTTTATTTTATTTTCTATTCTTTGTTATTGCTTTGCTCCTTTTTGTTTGTTGTCATTTTTTCCATGCCATGCTACATACAGGGGCTTAGTTCCCAGGCCGGGGGTTGAACCTGAGCCCCAGTGATGGGAGTACTGAGTCCAAGCCATTGGACTAAAAGAGAACTTCAGGCTTCAGAATATATTAATCAGTGTGTGTTCCCCCATAAAAGAGATCTTCACTTCTGTATCAATACCTGGCTACCTCCAACTGCCTTCAAACTCCAGTGCAGGGCACCTAAGGTAAAACAACAAGAAAAACAGGAACACAGCCAATGTACTGAAAAATGAGACAACGAAGAGATATATTATAAAGGAGGAAGGTAAAAAACCTACAAGACCAAATCAATGAAGAAGCAATAGGCAACTTACTAGAAAAAGAATTCAAAGTAATTATAGTAAAGATGATTCAAAAGCTCAGAAATTGAATGGAAGTATGGCTTGAGAAAATAAAAGAAATATTTAACAAGGACCTAGAAGAACTAGGACCAGATAAACAGATGAACAACACACTAAGAAAAAATCAATAGCAGAATAACTGAGGTAAAATAATGAATAAGTGAGCTGGAAGATAGAAGGGTGGAAATAACTGCCAAGAGCAAGATTAAGAAAAAAGAATAAAAAGGAATGAAGACAGTGTCAGGCCTGTGGGACACCCTTAAACAAATAAACATTTGAATTACAAGGGTCACAGAAGAAGAGATTAAAAAGCAGAGAAACATAAGATGAAGTGGCAAGACTGCACAGAAGAACTATTAATATATTAAAAAGATCTTAATGACATGGATAACCATGATGGTGTGGTCACTCACTTAGAGCTGGATGTCTTGGAGTGTGAAGTCAAGTGGGCCTTAAGAAGCATTACTATGAACAAAGATAGTAGAGGTGACAGAATTCCAACTGAGAGCTTTAAAACTCTGAAAGATGATGATGTTAAAGTGCTGCACTCAATATGTCAGCAAATTAAAAAAAAAAAAATCAGCAGTGGCCACAGGACTGGAAAAGGTCAGTTTTTATTCCAATTCCAAAGAAGGGCAATAACAAAAACTGTTCAAACTGCCATACAATTGTGTTCATTTCAAAAATTAGAAAGGTTATGCTCAAAATCTTTCAAGCTAGGCTTCAACAGTATCTGAAACAAGAAATTTCATCTGTACAAGCTGGCTTTAGAAAAGCTAAAGGAACCAGAGATCAAATTGCCAACTATCATTGGATAATGGAGAAAGGAAGAGAGTTACAGAAAAAAAAGAAAAACAAAACAAAACATTTATTTCTACTTCATTGACTTTACTCAAGCATTTGACTGTGTTGATCACAATAAACAGGAGAAAATTCTTGAAGAGATGGGAATACCAGGTCACCTTACCTTCCTGAGAAACCTGTACACAGGTCAAGAAGCAATAATTAGAACTGGACATGGAACAATGGATTGTTTCAAAATTGAGAAAGGAGTGAAAAAATGTATATTGTCAGCCTGCTTATTTAACTTATATGCAGAACACATCATGTGAAATGCCTGACTGGATGAATCACAAGTTTGAATTAATACTGTAATGAAAAATGTCAGCAACCTCAGATATGCAGATGATACCACTCTAGTGGCAGAAACTAGGAACCAAAGAGCTTCTTCATGAGGAAGATAAAAGAGAGTGAAAAAGCTGCCTTGAAACTGAACATTCAAAAAAAGAAGATAATGACTTCTGGTCCCATTATTTCATGGCAAGTAGGAGGGGAAAAAGTGAAAGCTGTGACATGTTTTATTTTCTTAGGCTCAAAAATCACTGTAGATGGTGATTTTTCTTCCTTCCTTAAAAGGAAAGTTACAATGTGACAAGTCTAGACAGCATATTAAAAGGAAGAGACATCACTTTGACAAGAAAGTTTCATATTGTCAAGTCTACGGTTTTTCCAGTAGTCATGTACAGATGTGAAAGTTGGACTTTAAAGAAGGATGAGCTATAAATACTTGATGCTTTGAATTGTAGTGGTGAAGACTCTTGAGAGATCAAACCAGTCAATCCTAAAGGAAATCAACCCTGAATATTGATTGGAAGAACTAATGCTGAAGCTCCAGTACTTTGGCCACCTGATTAGAAGATCCAACTCACTGGATAAGACCCTAATGTTGGGAAAGATTAAAGGCAAAAAAAGAAGGAGGTGGAAGAAGATGAGATGGTAAGATAGCATAACTGACTTACTGGACATGAATTTGAAAAAACTATGGCAGATAGTGGAGGACAGAGGAGCATGGCATGCTTCAGTCCTGGGTTTGCAAAGAGTCGGACATGACTTAGCAATTGAACTACAAAAACAACAGAAGAAGAAGAGAACAGGTATGAGAAAACATTTGAAGATGCTATAGTAAAAACATTCACTGATTTGGAAAAAGAAATAGGTATTGAAATCCAGAAAGCACAAAGATTCCAACACAGGATAAACTCATGAAGAAACACTCCAAGACACATACTAATCAAACTAACAAAAATTAAATTCAAAGGAAAAACATTAAAAGGAGCTAGGGAAAAGTAACAAATAACATACAAGGGAAATCCCATAAGTTCAACAGCCGACCTTTCAGCAGAAAATATGCAGACAAGAAGGGTGTACTAGAATATATGTAAACTGATGAAAAGGAAAAACCTTTAATCAAGATTACTCTACACAGCAAGTATTTCACTGACCTTCAATACAGAAATCAAAAGATTTCTAGACAAGCAAAGGCTAAAAGAATTTAGTACCATATAACCAGCTTTACAACAAATGCTAAAGGAAATTCTCTATTGGGTAACCACAAGAGATGAAACAAATCTACAAAAGCAAATCCAAAACAATTAAGAAAATGGTAATTGGAACATAAATATTGATAAATACCTTAAATGTAAATGAATCAAATACTACAACCAAACAACAAAAGCTGGATGAATGGATGCAACAGGAAGGCCCATATATATGCTGTCTACATGACACACATTTCAGACCTAGGAACATGTACAGAGTGAAAAAGAGGTGTTGAAAAAAGATATTCTATGCAAATGGAAATCAAGAGAAAACTGGAGTAGTCATAGTTATACCAGATGGAATAGACTTTAAAAGAAAGACTATTATAAGAGACCAGGAAGGATAGTACATAATGATCAAGAGATCAATCCAAGAAGAAGATATAGCAACTTTAAATATTTATGCATGCAACATAGGAACATGCCAATACATAAAGCAAGTCTAGCAGCCATAGTAAGAGAAAATCGAGAGTAACATGATAATGGTGAGAAATTATAAAACCTCACACATCAATGGACAGATCATCCAGACAGAAAGTTAATAAGAAAACACAAGCTTTAAATGACGCAATAGACTAGATAGACTCAACTGATACTTCTTCGGACATTCCACCCAAAAGTGACAGAGTATACTTACTTCATATATGCACATGGAACATTCTCCAGGATAGGTCACCTCTTTGGTCACAAATCAAACCTCAGAAAATTTAAGAAAACTTAAATTGAATCAAGCATCTCTTCTGACCAAAAAACTCTGAGATGAGAAATAAATTGCAGGAAAAAAGAAAACTACAGAAAACACAAAAACATGAAGGTTAATAATAAACTACTAAATAACCAAGAAATCACTGAAGAAATTGAAGAGGAAATAAAAATACCTAGAAATAAATGAAAATGAAAACAAGACAACCCAAACCCTATAGGATGCAGTAAAAGCAGTTCTATGAGAGAAGCTTATACCAATATGATCCTACTTCAAAAAAATAAAAATAAAAACCTCAAATAAAAAACTTAATCTTACACCTAAAGCAACTAGAGAAGGAAGAACAAACAAAACTCAAATTTAGCACAAGGAAAGAAACATCAAGATCAGAGCATAAATAAATGAAATATAAACAAAGAAAAGAATAGCAAAAATCAAACTAAAATATGGTTCTTGGAGAAGATAAACAAAATTGATACACCTTTAAGAAGACTCATCATGAAAACCAGGGAAAGGATTCAAATCAATACAGTTAGAATATTAAAGTTAGGGGGCGATCCTAAGATGGCAGAAGAATAGTATGGGGAGACCACTTTCTCCCCCACAAATTCATTGAAAGATCATTTGAACACTGAGCAAATTCCACAAAACAACTTCTGAACGCTGGTGGAGGACAACAGGCACCCAGAAAGTCAGCCCATTCTCTTTGAAAAGAGGTAGGGCAAAATATAAAATATAAAAAGAGACAAAAGAGTTGGGACAGAGACACATCCTGGGGAGGGAATCGTGAAGGAGGAGAAATTTCGAAATACCAGGAAACCCTCTCCCTGGCAGGGCTGTAAGGAGTTTTGGAATCTCGGAGGGCAACATAACTGGAAGGGGAAAAAAAAAAAAGAACCCACAGATTACGCACCTATCAAAGACTCCAAGCTGAGAGGTAGCCCGGACACTCACAACTGCCAGCAGTGAGCAGGGATTGAATAGGGAGGTATGGTCTGCATACATAGGGTGGAGACTGGGCCTGAATGCCCTGAGGATATCTGAGGGAGGAAATGTGAGACAGCAACACAAACTGTTGGATCAGTTTAGTTCAGTTCAGTTCAGTCACAAAGTCATGTCTGACTCTTTGTGACCCCATGAATCACAGCACATCAGGCCTCCCTGTCCATCACCAACTTCCGGAGTTCATTCAAACTTATGTCCATCGAGTTGGTGATGCCATCCAGCCATCTCATCCTCTGTCGTCTCCTTCTCCTCCTGCCCTAAATCCCTCCCAGCATCAGAATTTTTCCAAGGAGTCAACATTTCACATGAGGTAGCCAAAGTATTGGAGTTTCAGCTTTAGCATCAGTCCTTCCAATGAACACCCAGGACTCATCTCCTTTAGTATGGACTGATTGGATCTCCTTGAAGTCCAAGGGACTCTCAAAAGTCTTCTCCAACACCACAGTTCAAAAGCATCAATTCTTTGGTGCTCAGATTTCTTCACAGTCCAACTCTCACATCCATAAATGACCACTGGAAAAACCGTAGCCTTGACTAGTCGGACCTTTGTTGGCAAAGTAATGTTTCTGCTTTTGAATATGCTATCTAGGTTGGTCATAACTGTCCTTCCAAGAAGAAAGCATCTTTTAATTTCATGGCTGCAATCACCATCTGCAGTGATTTTGGAGTCCAAAAAAATAAAGTCAGCCACTGTCTCCACTGTTTCCCCATCTATTTGCCATGAAGTGATGGGACCAGATGCCATGATCTTCATTTTCTGAATGTTGAGTTTTAAGCCAACTTTTTCACTCTCCTTTTTCACTTTCATCAGGAGGCTTTTCAGTTCCTCTTCACTTTCTACCATAAGGGTGGTGTCATCTGCATATCTGAGGTTATTGATATTTCTCCCAGCAATCTTGATTCCAGCTTGTGTTTATTCCAGCCCAGCGTTTCTCATGATGTACACTGCATATAAGTTAAACAAGCAGGGTGACAATATACAGCCTTGATGTACTCCTTTTCCTTTTTGGAACCAGTCAGTTGTTCCATGTCCAATTCTAAGTGTTGCTTCCTGACCTGCATATATGTTTCTCAAGAGGCAGGACAGGTGGTCTGGTATTCCCATCTCTTTCTGAATTTTCCACAGTTTATTTTGATCCACACAGTCAAAGGCTTTGGCATAGTCAATAAAGCAGAAATAGTTTTGTTTTTGTTTTTTTTTTTTTTGGAACTCTCTTGCTTTTTTTTTTGATGATCCAGCAGATGTTGACAAATTGACCTGTGGTTCCTCTGCTTTTTCTAAAACCTGCTTGAACATCTGGAAGTTCACAGTTCACGTATTGCTGAAGCCTGGCTTGGAGAATTTTGAGCATTACTTTACTAGCCTGTAAGATGAGTGCAATTGTGTGGTAGTTTGAGCATTCTTTGCCATTGCCTTTCTTTGGGATTGGAATAAAAACTGACCTTTGCCAGTCCTGTGGCCACTGCTGAGTTTTCCAATTTTGCTGGCATATTGAGTGCCAGTCTTTCACAGCATCATCTTTCACGATTTGAAATAGCTCAACTGGAATTCCATCACCACAACTAGCTTTGTTTGTAGTGATGCTTTCTAAGGCCCACTTTACTTCACATTCCAGGATGTCTGGCTTGAGGTTGGTGATCACACCATTGTGATTATCTGGGTAGTGAAGATCATTTTTGTACAGTTCTTCTGGGTATTCCTTCCACCTCTTCTTAATATCTTCTGCTTCTGTTAGGTCCATACCATTTTTGTCCTTAATTGAGCCTATCTTTGCATGAAATGTTCCCTTAGTATCTCTAATTTTCTTGAAGAGATCTCTAGTCTTTCCCATTCTGTTGTTTTCCTCTATTTCTTTGCATTGATGGCTGAGGAAGGCTTTCTTATCTTCCCTTGCTATTCTTTGGAAATTTGCCTTGAGATGCTTATGTCTTCCCTTTTCTCCTTTGCTTTTTGTTTATCTTTCTTTCACAGCTATTTGTAAGCCCTCCCTGGACAGCCATTTTACTATTTTGCATTTCTTTTCCATGGGGATGTTCTTGATCCCTGTCTCCTGTACGAAGTCATGAACCTTCGTCCATAGTTCATCAGGCACTCTGTCTATCAGATTTAGTCTCTTAAATATATTTCTCACTTCCACTGTATAATCATAAGGGATTTCATTTAGATCATACTTGAATGGCTGAGTGGTTTTCCCTACTTTTTTAATTTAAGTCCAAATTTGGCAATAAGGAGTTCATGATCATGACTGAGATCCACAGTCAGATCTCAGTCTTATTTTTGCTGACTGTATAGAGCGTCTCCATTTTGGCTGCAAATAATATAATCGATCTGGTTTTGGTGTTGATAATCTGGTGATCTCCATGTGTAAAGTCTCTTGTGTTGTTGGAAGAGGGTGTTTGCTATGACCAGTGCGTTCTCTTGGCAAAACTCTATTAGCCTTTGCCCTGCTTCATTCTGTACTCCAAGGCCAAATTTGCCTGTTACTCCAGGTGTTTCTTGACTTCCTACTTTTGCATTCCAGTCCCCTATAATGAAAAGGACATCTTTTTTGGGTGTTAGCTCTAAAAAGTCTTGAAGGTCTTCACAGAACCGTTCAACTTCACCTTCTTCAGTGTTACTGGTTGGGGCATAGGCTTGGATTATTGTGATATTGAATGGTTTGCCTTGGAAAGGAACAGAGCTCATTCTAGCCAGAGAGAAAATAAAAAGAGAGAGAGAGAGCGAGAGAGAACTTTCCCTGTAAAAGCTCTGAGGCACAGCCTGGCCTGCTCACAGAACAAAAGATTGAGTGAATACCAAAGGGCTCTGGACCAGCCCTTCCCCTTGCCCTAAGCAGAGAAGCAGGCAAGGGACAATCTCAGCCCAGGAGACACCATCCTCCACCAAACTGTAAGCAGGCTCCCAGTTACTAACAAAGCCTTCCCAGGATCCTGGGTGGTTGACATCTACCAGGAGGGTCACAGTCAGTGATCAGCTCTCCAGAGGAGACACATAGCACATCTGAGATGGTGCTTTCACCGTGCACCCAGGAAACTGAGGGCCTGGGACCAGGGAAGTGATAAGACACACCACCCAGCTAGGAGAGTGTGCTCACCAAGCACCTAGTCACCTGAGCTGCTCAAACCCGGGAAGGGCACAAAACTCAGGCCCAACCAAATCTGTTCCTTTGTGGAGTACCAAGAGACTTAATCTGCTTGGCTTAGACCTGGGAAGTGCATGCAACCCAGGGCCAGTGTTAGACAGTTTCCCTGCAGTGCAACCTGGAGCTTGAGTAGTGTAGACTGGGAAACTACACACGCCATGAGCAGGGGCAAATCCAGTGTGGCTCAGACACTGCAAGCACTCCCCACATACACCAATGATATTTGTTTGCAGTGTTCCTCCCTCCCCACAGTACAACTGAACAAGTGAGCCTAAATAATTGACCACCTTTGCCCCCTTATGTCAGGGCAGAAATTAGACACTGAAGAGATTTGCAAACAGAGGAAGCCAAAATAAATAAAGAGGGAACTGCTCTGGAAGTGACAAGTGCAACAGATTAAAACACTGTGAGTGAGTGAGTGAAGTCACTCAGTCATATCCTACTCTTTGTGACCACATGGACAGTAGCCTACCAGGCTTCTCCATCCATGGGATTTTCCAGGCAAGAGTACTGGAGTGGGTTGCCATTTCCTTCTCCAGAGGACCTTTCCAACCCAGGGATCGAACATGGGTCTCCTGCATTGCAGACAGACGCTTTACCGCCTGAGCCACCAGGGAAGCTAGTTAGCATTAATTACATTGGAAGAGGTCTATAGACGTTGAGAAGAATTATAAGCTGGAACAAGGAATTATCTAAAACTGAACTGACCCACAGTGCCCTCAAGAGCTCCATAGAAATTCCTAGATATATTTTACTATCATCACTTTGTAATTTTTTAATTTTTTATTACTCTTTTAATTTTCATTTTTATAACCTACTATTACCTTGCAAAAAAAAAAAGACCCTATTTTTAAGGAAAATTTCATATATATATATATATTATAAATTTTGTGATTTTGCTTTTTTTTTAATATTGTATTTTTGAGAGTCTAACCTCTACTATAAATTTTTAATCGTTGCTTTTTAATTTTTTTATCAATTTTTTACCTTTAAGAACCTAATCTTCAGTACCCATTTTTACTTAGGAGTGTGATTAGTGGCTTTATTGCCCTCTCCCCTTTTGACTCTCCTTTTTCTCCCTCAGGTCACCTCTATCTCCTCTCTTCCCCTTCTCTTCAGTACCGAACTCTGTGAATCTTTTTGGGTGTTCCAGGCTGTGGAGAATACTTAGGGAACTGATTACTGGCTAGATCTGTCTCTCTCCTTTTGATTCCCCCTCTTCTCCTCCTGGTCACCTCTATCTCCCTCCTTCCTCTTCTCCATGTAACTCTGTGAAGCTCTCTGAGTGTCCTACACTGTGAAGGATCTTTTCACCTTAAACTAGTTGTTTTATCATCAGTGCTGTATGGATGGAGAAATCTTGAGACTAGTGCAAGAATAAGACTGAAAGCCAGAAGCAGGAGGCTTAAACCCAAAACTTGAGAACTCCAGAAAACTCCTGAATCCAGGGAACATTAATTGACAAGAGCTCATCCAAAAGCCTCCATACCTACACTGAAATCAAGCTCCACCCAAGATCCAACAAAATTCAGAGCAACACATACCAAAACAATTCAACAAAACAGGAACATAATGCTGAGCATTAAAATACAGGCAGCCAAAAGGCCTACCAAACTCATAGACAACTCAAAACTCACTGCTGGACACTTCATTGCACTCCAGAGAGAGGAGATCCAGCTCTAACCACGAGAACACCAACACAAGCTTCCCAACCCAGGAAACCTTGACAAGCCATTCGTCCAACCCCACCCATAGGGAAGGATCTCTACAATAAAGAGGAATGACAAACTACTAGCTTACAGAAAGGCCACCCAAAACACAGCAATCTAAAAAAGATGAAAAGGCAGAGAAATGTTCAGCAGGTAAAGGAACATGATAAAAGCCCACTAATCCAAACAAAAGAGGAGGAGATAGGGAGACTATCTGAAAAAGAATTCAGAATAATGATAGTAAAAATAATCCAAAATCTTGAAAACAAAACGGAGTTAAAGATAGTCTGGAGTCAAGGATTGAGAAGAGGCAACAAATGTTTAACAAGGAACTAGAGGAAATAAAAAGGAGTCAGTCAATAATGAATAATGCAATAAATGAGATCAAAAGCACTCTGGAGGTAACCAACAATAGAATAACTGAGGTAGAAGACAGGATAAATAAGGTGAAAGATCAGATCAGATCAGATCAGTTGCTCAGTCATGTCCGACTCACTGTGACCCCATGAATCGCAGCACGCCAGGCCTCCCTGTCCATCACCAACTCCCGGGGTTCAATGGGACTCACGTCCATCTAGTCAGTGATGCCATCCAGCCATCTCATCCTCTGTCGTCCCCTTCTCCTCCTGCCCCCAATCCCTCCCAGCATCAGAGTCTTTTCCAATGAGTCAACTCTTCGCATGAGGTGGCCAAAGTACTGGAGTTTCAGCTTTAGCATCATTCCTTCCAAAGAAATCCCAGGGCTGATCTCCTTCAGAATGGACTGGTTGGATCTCCTTGCAGTCCAAGGGACTCTCAAGAGTCTTCTCCAACACCACAGTTCAAAAGCATCAATTCTTCAGCAGTCAACCTTCTTCACAGTCCAGCTCTCACATCCATACATGACCACAGGAAAAACCATAGCCTTCACTAGATGAACCTTAGTTGGCAAAGTAATATCTCTGCTTTTGAATACACTATCTAGGTTGGTCATAGCTTTCCTTCCAAGGAGTAAGTGTCTTTTAATTTCATGGCTGCAGTCACCATCTGCAGTGATTTTGGAGCCCAGAAAAATAAACTCTGACACTGTTTCCACTGTTTCCCCATCTATTTCCCATGAAGTGATGGGGCCGGATGCCATGATCTTTGTTTTCTGAATGTTAAGCCTTAAGCCAACTTTTTCACTCTCCTCTTTCACCTTCATCAAGAGGCTTTTTAGTTCCTCTTCACTTTCTCCCATAAGGGTGGTGTCATCTGCATATCTGAGGTTATTGATATTTCTCCTAGCAATCTTGATTCCAGCTTGTGTTTCTTCCAGTCCAGCGTTTCTCATGATGTACTCTGCATATAATTTAAATAAACAGGGTGACAATATACAGCCTTGACGTACTCCTTTTCCTATTTGGAACCAGTCTGTTGTTCCATGTCCAGTTCTAACTGTTGCTTCATGACCTGCATACAAATTTCTCAAGGGGAAGATCTGGTGGTCTGGTATTCCAATCTCTTTCAGAATTTTCCACAGTTTATCGAGATCCACACAGTCAAAGGCTTTGGCATAGTCAATAAAGCAGAAATATATGTTTTTCTGGAACTCTCTTGCTTTTTCCATGATCCAGTGGATGTTGGCAATTTGATCTCTGGTTCCTCTGTCTTTTCTAAAACCATCTTGAACATCAGGAAGTTCACAGTTCACATATTGCTGAAGCCTAGCTTGGAGAATTTTGAGCATTACTTTACTAGCGTGTGAGATGAGTGCAATTGTGCAGTAGTTCAAGCATTCTTTGGCATTGCATTTCTTTGGGATTAGAATGAAAACTGACCTTTTCCAGTCCTGTGGCCACTGCTGAGTTTTCCAAATTTGCTGGCATATTGAGTGCAGCACTTTCACAGCACCATCTTTCAGGATTTGGAATAGTTCAACTGGAATTCTATCACCTCCACTAGCTTTGTTCTTAGTGATCCTTTCTAAGGCCCACTTGACTTCACATTCCGGAACGTCTGGCTCTAAGTCAGTGATCACACCATCGTGATTATCTGGGTCGTGAAGATTTTTTTTTGTACAGTTCTTCTGTGTATTCTTGCCATCTCTTCTTAGTATCTTCTGCTTCTATTAGGTCCATACCATTTCTGTCCTTTATCGAGCTCATCTTTGCATGAAATGTTCCTTTGGTATCTCTGATTTTCTTGAAGAGATCTCTAATCTTTTCCATTCTGTTGCTTTCCTCTATTTCTTCGCATTGATCACTGAAGAAGGCTTTCTTATCTGTTCTTGCTATTCTTTGGAACTCTGCATTCAGATGTTTATATCTTTCCTTTTCTCCTTTGCTTTTTGCTTCTCTTCTTTTCACAGCTATTTGTAAGGCCTCCCCAGATAGCCATTTTGCTTTTTTGCATTTCTTTTCCATGGGGATGGTCTTGATCCCTGTCTCCTGTACAATGTCATGAACCTCATTCTATAGTTCATCAGGCACTCTATCTATCACATTTAGGCCCTTAAATCTATCTCTCACTTCCAATGTATAATAATAAAGGATTTGATTTAGGTCATACCTGAATGGTCTAGTGGTTTTCCCTAGTTTCTTCAATTTAAGTCTGAAAGCTAGAATTGTGAAATTTAAGGTGAAAGATAGAATGGTGGAAATAAAGGAAGCATAGAGGGAAAAAGAAAAAAAATGAATTAAAAGAAATGAGGACAACCTCAGAGACCTCTGGGACAATGTCAAACGCCCCAACATTCAACTCATAGGAGTTCCAGAAGAAGAAGACAAAAAATAAAAAGCCCATGATAAAATTCTTGAGGAGATAATAGTTGAAAAGTTCTCTAAAATGGAGAAAGAAATAGCAACCCAATTCCAAGAAACCCAGAGAATCCTAAACAGGATAAACTCAAGGTGAAACACCTGAAGATACATATTAATCAAATTAAGGAAGGTCAAACACAAATAACAAATATTAAAAGAAGCAAGGGAAAAACAACAAATAAAACACAAGGGGATGCCCATAAGGATAACAGGTGGTCTTTCAATAGAAATTCTTCAGGCCAGAAGGGAATTGCAGGACATACTTAAAATGATTAATGAGAAAAATCTACAACTCAGATTACTGTACCAGCAAAGATCTCATTCACATATTAAGGAGAAATCAAAAGCTTTACAGACCAATCAAAAGCTGAGAGAATTCAGCACCACCAAACCAGCTATTCAAGTGCTAAAGGACCTTCTCTAGAAAGAAAACACAGAAAAGGTTTATAAAGTCAAACCCAAAACAGCAAAGTAAATGGTTACAGGATTATACTTATCAATAATTACCTTAAATGAAAATGGGTTGAATGCCCCAACCAAAAGACAAAGGCTGGCTGAATGGATACAAAAACAATACCGCTATATATATGCTGTCCACAAGAGACACATCTCAAAACATGGGACACATACAGACTGAAAGTGAAGGGCTATAAAAAGATATTTCACACAAATGGAGACCAAAAGAAAGCAGGAGTAGCAATACTTATATCAGATAAAATAGACTTTGAAATGAAGGCCAATGAAAAGAGACAAAAAAGGACACTACATAATGATCAAAAGATGAATCCAATAAGAAGATATAACAATTATAAACATATATGCACCGAACATAGAAGCACCACAATATATAAGGCAAATGCTAACAATTATGAAAGGGGAAATTAACAGTAACACAATAATAGTGGAAGACTTTAATATCCCACTCACCCCTATGGATAGACCAACTGAACAGACAATTAGCAAGGAAACACAAACTTTAAATGATACAATGGACCAGAGTTAATCAATATTTAAAGGACATTTCACACCCAAAAAATAAGTTTCACCTTTTTCTCAAGTGCACAGGGAACCTTATCCAGGATAGATCACATCCTGGGCCATAAATCTAGCCTTGGCAAATTAAAAAAAAAAATGAATTCATTCCAAGAATCTTTTTTGATCACAATGCAGTAAGATTAGATGTCAGCTACAGAAAAAAAAAAAAAAAAAAAAAAAAAACTATGAAAACTACAAACATATGGAGGCTAAACAACACACTTCTGAATAACCAACAAATCACAGAAGAAATCAAGAAAGAAATTGAAATATGCATAGAAACGAATGAAAATGAAAATACAACAACCCAAAACCTATGGGATTCAGTAAAAACAGTGCTAAGGGGACAGTTCATAGCAATACTAGCTTACCTAAAGAAACAAGAGAAAAATCAAATAAATAACCTAACTCTACAACTAAATCAACTAGAAAAGGAAGAAATGAAGAACCCCAGGGTTAGTAGAAGGAAAAAAAAATCATAAAAAATAGGGCAGAAATAAATAAAAAAAGAAACAAAGGAGACCATAGCAAAAATCAACAAAACTAAAAGCTTATTCTTTGAGAAGATAAATAAGACAAACCATTAGCCAGACTCATCAAGAAAAACAAAAGGAGAAGAATCAAATCAACAAATTAGAAATGAAAATGGAGAAATCATAATAAACAATACAAAAATACAAAAGATCATAAGAAACTATTATCATCAACTATATGCCAATAAAATGGATAACTTGGAAGAAATGGAGAAATTCTTAGGAGACTATAACTTTTCAAAATTGAAGCAGGAAAAAAATAAAAAATCTTAACTGACCCATCACAAGTACAGAAATTAAAACTGTAATCAGAAATCTTCCAGCAAACAGAAGCCCAGGACCAGACAGCTTCACAGCTGACTTCTACCAAAAATTTAGAGAAGAGCTAACACCTATCCTATTCAAAACCTTCCAGAAAATTGCAGAGGAAGGTAAAATGCCAAACTCATTCTATAAGTCCACCATCACTGTAATACCAAAACCAGACAAAGATGCCACAAAAAAATAAAACTACAGGACAGTATCACTGATGAACATAAATAGAAAAATCCTTAACAAAATTCTAGCAATCAGAATCCAACAACACATTAAAGAAATCATACAGCATGACCAAGTGGGGTTTATCCCAGGGATGCAAAGAATCTACAACATTCGCAAACCAATCATTGTGATACACCACATTAACAAATTGAAAGATAAAAATCATATGATTATCTCAATAGATGCAGAGAAAGCCTTTGACAAAATCAACATCCATTTATGATAAATACCCTCCAGAAAGCAGGCATAGAAGGAACATGCCTCAACATAATAAGAGCCATATATGATAAACCCACAGCAAACATTATCCTCAATGTTGAAAAATTGAAAGCATTTGCCCTAAAGTCAGGAAGAAGACAAAGATGCCCATTGTCACCACCACTATTCAACATAGTTTTGGAAGTTTTAGCCACAGCAATCAGAGAAGAAAAAGAAATAAAAGGAATCCAAATTGGAAAAGAAGAAGTAAAACTCTCACTGTTTGCAGATGACATGATCTTATATATAGAAAACCCTAAAGACTGCCAGAAATTACTAGAACTAATCAATGAATATAGTAAATTTGCAGGATATAAAACTAACACACAGAAATCCGTTGCACTCCTATACACTAACAATGAGAGAACAGAAGGAGAAATTAAGGAAACAATTCCATTCACCACTGCAACAAAAACAATAAAATACTTAAGAATAAATCTACCTAAAGAACCAAAAGATCTATATATATAGAAAACTACAAAACATTGAGGAAATAAATCAAAGATGACACAAATAGATGGAGAAATATAGCCTGTTCATGGATCAAAAGAATCGATATAGTGAAAATGAGTATAATGCCCAAAGCAATCTATAGATTCAATGCAATCCCTATCAAGCTACCAATGATATTTTTCAGAGAACAAGAACAAATAATTTCAAAATTTGTATGGGAATACAAAAAAAAAAAAAAAATCTGGAATAGCCAAAGCAATCTTGAGAAATAAAATGGAACTAGAGGAATCAACCTGCCTGACTTCAGACTATACTACAAAGCTACAGTCATCAATACAGTATGATACTGGCACAAAGACAGAAAAATAGATCAATGGAACAAAATAGCCCAGAGATAAGTCCATGCACCTATGGATACCTTATCCTCGATAAAGGAGGCAAGAATATACAGTGGAGAAAAGACAATCTCTTTCACAAGTGGTGTTGGTAATACTGGTCAACCACTTGTAAAAGAATGAAACTAGAACACTTCCTAACACCATACACAAAAATAAACTAAAAATTGATTACAGATCTAAATATTAGACCAGAAACTATAAAACTCCTAGAGGAAAACATTGGCAAAACATTCTATGACGTAAATCATAGTAGGATCCTCTATGACCCACCTCCCACAGTAATGGAAATAAAAACAAACATAAACAAATGGGACCTAACTAAACTTAAAAGCTTTTGCACAACGAAGGAAATTAAAAGTCAGGTGAAAAAACAGCCTTCAAAATGGAAGAAAATAATAGCAAATGAAGCAACTGACAAAGAATTAATCTCAAAAATATACAAGCAACACCTTCATCACAATTCCAGAAAAATAACGACCCAATCAAAAAATGGGCCAAAGAATTAAACAGACATCTCTCCAAAGAAGACATACAGATGGCTAACAAACACACGAAAAGATGCTCAATCTCACTCAAATGCAAATTAAAGCCACAGTGAGGTGCCATCTCACACCAGTCAGAATGGCTGCTATCAAGAAGTCTACAAACAATAAATGATGATGACAGTGTGGAGAAAAAGGAAACCTCTTACAGTGTTGGTGGGAATGCAAACTATTATAACCACTATGGAGAACAGTGTGGTGATTCCTGAAAAAACTGCAAATAGAACTGCCATACGACCCAGAAATCCCATTGCTGGGCATACACACTGAGGAAACCAGAATTTAAAGAGACACATGTACCCCAATGTTCATCACAGCACTGTTTATGATAGCCAGGACATTGAAGCAACCTAGATGTCCATTGGCAGACAAATGGATAACAAAGCTGTGTTACATATACACAATGGAATATTACTCAGCTATTAAAAATAATGCATTTGAATTAGTTTTAATGAGGTGGATGAAACTGGAGCCTGTTTTACAGAGTGAAATAAGTCAGAAAAAAAAAAAAACACCAATACAGTATATTAATGCATATATATGGAATTTAGAAAGATGGTAACGATGACCCTATATGCGTGATAGCCAAAGAGACAGATATAAAAAGCAGACTTTTGCACTCTGTGAGAGAAGGTGAGGGTGGGATGATCTGAGAGAATAGCACTGAAACATTTACATTATCATATGTGAAATAGATTTCCAGCCCAGGTTCGATGCATGAGATAGGGTGCTCAGGGCTGGTGCACTGTGGTGATGCTGAGGGATGGGATGGAGAGGGAGGTGGGAGGGGGGTTAAGGATGGGGAACGCATGTACACCCATGGATGATTCATGTCAATGTATGGCAAAAATCAGTACAATATTGTAAAGTAATTAGCCTCCAGTTAAAATAAATAAATTAAAAAAAATAAATTAGAAAAGAGAAACTACTACAGACACACAGAAATACAAAGGATCACAGGAGAGTACTATGAACACCTATATCTTAATAGAATTGATAACCTGGAAGAAATGGACAAATTCTTAGAAAGAAAGATCTTTCCACGACTGAACCAAGAAGAAACATAAAATGTAAGCAGGCTTATCTCTAGGAATGAAATTGAAACTATGATTAAAATTATTTCAGTGAACACATGTTCAGGATAAGATGGCTTTACAGGCAAATTCTATCAAACACTTAGAGAAGAGCTTAAAACCCATCCTTCTCAAACTCTTTCAAAAATTGCAGAGGAAGGAACAATCCCAAGCTCATTCTAGGAGGCCACTATCATCCTGATACCAACACCAGACAAAAATATAACCAAAAAAGGAAATTACAGAGCACTAACACTGCTGAACATAGATGCAACAACTCTCAAAAAAAAAAAAAAAAATACCAGGAGGCTAAAGCTAACAACACATTGAAAGGATCATACAGGGGCAGTGCCATGATGGTGGTGAGGGAAGACATGGAGTCCATGTCTCCCCATGCCTTGGATACTCACCAGTTGCTGTTGGGGGACCTTCCTCAGACAGGCTGATGGGAGGAATCCCAGGGATGACCAGGTACTGGAAAGCAGGAAGTAAGGGAAGGTCAAGGCCAGAGCACTGGCTCAATTGAGGGGTTGCTGGGGAAGGTGGAGTGGTTTGAGTGCAGGGGGCAACACACTTGCTTAGCAAGAGGAGTGAGGGATCCTCGGTGATTGGAGGATCGTTTAAAGGGAAGCCACTGAGGCCCCTTACACGTGGTCTTGGGGAGCTTCCTGGGACCCAGACCTGATGCTCAACCCTTGGGGATCTCCTCTGCCCTCTGAAGCCCTCTCCACCTTCCCTGCCAAGCTCTCTGCCCCCTGGGCCACCCTCCATTTTGCACGGCCTCCTCCACCCATGTGGGTCTTGACGGTTTGAGAGGGAGTGGTAGAGAAAAAGCCAGGCCATCAGGGAGGTTCCTTTGAGGTTTAAACGTCAGAGTACTTCCTGGTGTTCTCTCATACACTTGGCCCTGAGGAGCCCCCTGAAGTCACTGGCTGAGCCCTCTGCCCTTCGGGATCACTTCTGCCCTCCAAAGTCACCCAAGACCTTCTCTGGATGTATGGGGCTTGAATAAGGACCCAACCCCTGCTCAAATCTCATTTCCATCTAAACACCACCACTTTTAAAGGCCTTTCTGACATAAACCCTGCCCTTCACAGCCAAGGCTTTCTTCTGCCTTTTTTTTTTTTTCCCTGTTTGCCAGTGGAGTTTGTTTTTTTCCCTCCAGTGGTTGTTATATATATATATATATATATATATATATATATATATATATATACACACACACACACACACATATAAAATCTTATACAATTTCTGTTAGTTTTCTGTGTGTCCTGTGTGTTCATTCACTCAGTCATTTCTGACTCTTTGTGACCCTATGGACTGTAGCTCACCAGGCTTCTCTGTCCATGGGAGTGTCCCATCAAGAATGTCTTAATGGGTTGCCATTTTCTCCTCCAGGGCATCTTCCCAACCCAGTGACCAAGCCTGAGTTTCCTGTGTCTCCTTCATTGCAAGGAGATTCTTTACCACTGAGCCACAAAGAAGACCTGTTAGCTATCTATACTTATTTTATTTTTTACTCTTTATTATTTACTCTGCTTCTTGTTATTTTTACATATATATATATGAGTATATTAGAAACTATATATATATATACATATACACTCTTTTCTTCCATTTCTTTTCTATATATATATATGCTTTGTATTCCTTTGCTTATTCCTTTGCTATGTGTGTGTATATATACACACACATACACACACTTTTCTTCCATTCTTTTGCAATTAGAGTCTGGTTTACCCTTCAGAGGTTCTTTCAAACATACTCTTATTTTTTCTAATATATCTGCTACGATTCCAAATTTATTATATTTTTATTAGATTTTTTTTTCTTATCTTTTATTTCCCCTGAACCACATGTCTTGTAGGATCCTCATTCCAGGTCCAGAAATCAGGCCTGAGCAACTATTGTGGGAGCATTGAGTCTAAACCGCTGGAATAGCAGTGAATGTCAGGCCCTAGGACATATTAATCAGAGTGAAGTGTCCCAGAGGTACACATCTCAACAGTAAGACTTGGCTCTACTCAACTGCTTGAAAACTCCATTGCTGGAAGCATCAAGTCAAACAACTAGTAAGGCGGAAGCACAGTCCCATCATCTAAATAAATAAATAAATGGCAAAAAAAACATGTTACAGAAGAAGGAGCAAGTAAAAATGTGCAAGACTGAATAAATGAAAAGGAAATAGGCAATGCATGTGTAAAATAATTTAGATTAATGATAGTAAAGAAGTTTCAAAATACCAAAAATAGAATGGAGAAAATGCAAGAAAAGTTTAATGCATTTAACAATGACATGGAAGAAAGAAAAAAAAAAAAAAGCAAACAGTGATGAACAGCACAATTACTGAAATTAATATATTGTGTAGTCCATGGGGTTGCAAAAGTCGGACATGACTGAGTGACTTACACTTTCACTTTAGAAAATAAAGTGAAAGTGAAATCTTCACTTTAATAACTGAGGCAGAAGAATGGATAAGTAAGCTGGAAGATGGAGTGATGGAAATAACTGCTGAGGAGGAAAATAAGGAAAAATTAATGAAAATAATTGAGGACAGTCGCAGAAACCTCCAGGATAATAACAATAACAACAACAACAACAACAAAAAAAAAAACACTCAAATTACAGGGGTTCCAGAGGAAAAAAACAAAATATATAAGAAGATATTTGAGGAGATTATAGTCAAAAACTTCCCTAACATGGGAAAAGAAATAGCCACCCTAGTTCAGGAATCCCAAAGAGTCCCATAAAATATAAACACAAAGAGAAATACTCCAAGACATATATTAAACAAACCAATAAAAATTAAACACAAAGAGAAATTATTAAAAGCAGCAAAGGAAAAAGCAAAAAATAACATATAAAATAATCCCCATAAATCTAACAGATGATTTTTCATCATAAACTCTGCAGGACAGAAGATAGTGGCAAGATATACTTAAAGTGATGAAAGAGAAAAAAACTACAACCAAGATTACTCTACCCAGCAAAGATTTCATTCAGATTTCATGGTAAAATAAAAAAAACTTTAGAGACAGATAAAAACTAAGAGGATTCAGCATCACAAAAATGAGCCATATGAGACATGCTAAAGGAAATTCTCAAAGGCAGGAAAGCCAAGAGAAGAAAAATACCTACCAAAACAAACACACACACAAAAAAATTAAGAAAATAGCAATAAGAACATACATATAATTACATTATTTGTGTCTGGATTACATTCCTCAAACAAAAGACACAGACTGGCTGAATTAATACAGAAACAAGACTCATGTATATGCTGCCTACAAGAGACGCATTTCAGACCTAAGGAAGCACATGGACTGAAAATTAGGGGATGGAAAAGATATTCCATGCAAATGGGAATTAAAAGAAAGCAGGAGTAGCAATATTAACATAAAATAAAATAAACTTTAAAATAAAAACTGTTACAGAAGATAAGGAAAGACAATATATAATGATCAAGGGAACAATGCAAGAAGAATACACAACAAATTTAAATATTTATGCACCCGAAATAGAAGCACCTCAATATATAAGCAAATGCTAAGAACCATAAAATGGGAAATTGACAGTAACACAATAATAATAGTGGACTTTAATACCCCACTTACACCAATGGACAGATCATCCACACAGGAATAAGGAAACACAAGCCTTAAATCACACATTAGATCAGACAGACCTAATAGATATGTTCAGGACATTTCACTCTAAAACAGCAGAATACACCTTTTTTTTTTTTAAGTGCACATGGACAATTCTCTAGGATAGATAACATCATGGGTCAAAATAAAAGTCTCAGTAAATTTAAGATAATTGAATTCTTATCAAGCAATTTTTTGATCACTACACTGAGACTAGATGTAAATTACGGAAAAAAAGGAAAAACTCAAGGAACACAATCATATGGATTTGGTAAAAATCAGGTTTCTAAATAAAGAAGAGGACACTGAAGAAATAAAAAAAGGAAATTAAAAAAAGAAAAACTAGATACAAATGGCAATGAAACACGACAACCCAAAATCTATGGGATGTAGCAAAAGCAGTTCTAAGAGGGAAATTTATGGCAATATAAGCCTGCCTCAAGAAATGAGAAAAACGTCAAATAAACAACCTAAATTTATACCTAAAACAACTAGAAAAAGAACAAAAAACCCAAAGTTACCAGAAGGAAAGGAATCATAAACATCAGAACAGAAATAAATGAAAAAAGAAATGGAGACAATAGCAAATATCAATAAAACTAAAGGTTGTTTTTTTGAGAAGATAAACAAAACTGACAAACCAATAAACAGACTCATCCAGAAAAAAAGGGAGAAGACTTAAATAAATAAAATAGAAACATAAAAATAGAAGCCGCAACAGACAACATAGAAATTAAAAAAAATCATAAGACTCTTATGAGTAACTCGATGCCAATTAAATGGGCAACTTGGGAGAAACTGACAAGTTCTTAGAAAAGTGCAGCTTTCGAAAACTGAACCAGAAAGAAATAGAAATCATGAACAGAACAATCACAAGCATCAAAATCAAAACTTCAAAAAAAAAAATCTTCCAACAAGCAAAAGCCCAGGGCCAGATGGCTTCACTGGTGAACTCTATAAAATGTGTAGAGAAGAATCTAGACCTATCCTGCTCAAACTCTTCCAAAAATTTGCAGTGGGAGGAACACTCTCAAATTTATTCTATGAGGCCACCATCACCCTGATACTAAAAAGAGACAAAAATATCATATAAAGCCAAATTATAGGCCAATATCACTGATAAACATAGATGTAAAAATCTTCAACAAAATTCTAGCAAACTGAATTCAGCAACGCATGAAAAGGTTCATACACTAGGTAGGCTTTATCCCAGGGATCCAAGGATTCCTCAATATATGCAAATCAATCAATCTGATACACCATATAAACATATTGAAAGATATAAACTCTTCAGGATGGGGAACACATGTACACCCATGGCGGATGCATGTTGATGTGTGGCAAAACCAATACAATATTGTAAAGTAAAAATAAATAAATAAATAAATAATAATAATAATAAAAATAAACTCTTCAGAAAGTAGGCATAGAAGGAAACCACCTCAACAAAATAAAGATCATATACGAAAAACCCAGAGTAAACCTTATTTTCAATGGGGTAAAACTGAAAGCATTTTCTCTAAAATCAGGAACAAGTCAAGGGTGCCCAGACTGTCCACTATAACTCAACATAACTTTAAAAATCCTAGTCATAGCAATCAGAGAAGAAAAGGAAATGAAAGGAATCCAGATTGTAAATGAAATAAAAAATGTCATTATTTGCAGATAACATGATATTATACATAGAAAACCCTATAATTCCTAGAGTTAATCAATGAATTTAGTAAAGTTGCGGGATACAAAATTAATACATAAAAATCCCTTGTGTTCCTATACACCAAAAATTAAAAAAAAAATAAATATTAAGGAAATAACCCCATTCACCATTGCAAATAAATGAACAATATACCTAGGAATTAACCTACCTAAGGAGAAAAAAAAGATCTGTATACAAAAAATTTTAGGACACTGATGAAAGAAATTAAAGATGATATGAATGGAGAGATATATCATGTTCTTTGATTGGAAGAATCAACATTTTTAAAATGATGATACTATCCAAACAGTCTGACAGATTCAATGCAATCCCTATCAAATTACCAATGGCATTTTTTCACAGAACTAGACAAAAAAAATTCACAACTTGTATGGAAAAACAAAGGACCCCAAATACTCAAAGACGTCTTGAATAACAAAAATGGAGCTAGAAGAATCAACCTTCCTGAGTTCAGACTATACTACAAAGCTACAGTAATGAAGACAGTATGGTACTGATACAAGAAGAGAAATATAGCTCAGTGGAAGGAGATAGAAAGCCCATAGATAAACACACCTATAGAAAACTTAATCTTTGACAAAATAGACAAGAATATGCAGTAGAGAAAAGACAACCTCTTCAACAAGTGGTGCTGGGACAGTTATATGTAAAAGAATAAAATGATAACACCTCCTAACCCCATACATGAAAATGAACTCAAAATGGATTAAAAACCTAAGTGTAAGGCCAAAATGTATAAAGCTCTTAGAGGAAAAAATAGGTAAAACACTTGATATAAATAACCATGATATCCCCTTTGACCCACGTCCTACAGTAATAGAAACAAAAACAAAAATAAACAAGTCAAACCTAATTAAACTTATATGCTTATACACAGCAAAGGAAACTGTAAGCAAGATGAAAAGACAATCCTAAGTGGGAGAAAATAGTTGCAAATGAAACAATTGGCAAAGGATTAATCTCTAAAATATACAAGCAACACATGTAGTTCAATACCAGAAAAACAGACAGCCCAACGAAAAGTGGGCAGAAAACCTAAACAGACATTTCTCAAAAGAATACAGAGATGGCCAAAACAAACACATGAAAAGATGCTCAATAGTCCTCATTAGTAGAGAATTTCCAATCAAACCACAATGAAGTATCACCTCGCACTCGTCAGAATGGCCACCATCAAAAAATCTACAAACAGTAAATGCTGGAGATAATTTGGAGAAAAGGGAACACTCCTGCCATGTTGCTAAGAATGTAAATTGATACAGCCACTATGATGAACAGTATTTGTTGTTGTTCAGTCATGCCCAACTCTTTGTGACCCCGTGGACTTAAACTAGGAATAAAACTGACATATGACCCGACAATCCCACCACTGGAAATACACCCTGAGAAAACCATAATTGAATAAACACATGTAGCCCATTATTCATTGCAACAGTGTGTACAATAGCTAGGACATGGAAGCAACTTAGACGTCCATCCATAGAAGAATGGATAAAGACATTGTTGTACATATATGCAATAGAATATTACTCTACCATAAAAAGGAATGCGTCTGAGTCAGTTCTAGTGAGATGGCTGCACTTAGAGCCTATTATACAGAGTGAAATAAGTCAGAAAGGGAAAAACATGTATTGTATATTAATGCCTATACATGGAATCTAGAAAAATGGTACTGATAAGCCTATTTGCAGGGCAGAAATGGAGATGCAGACATAGAGAACAGACTTTAGACACAATAATGGAAAGAGTGGGTGGAATGAATTGAGAGACTAGTGTTGAAACATCCACATTATTATATGTAAAATAGCTCATAGGAAGTTGTTGTATAATACAGAGAGCTCAACGTGGTATTCTGTGACAACCTAGAGGAGTGGAATGGAGTGGGGGGTGTTTGGGGGCAGGTTTAAGAGGGTGGGAACATATTTATACTTATGCCTGATTCATGCTAATGTATGGCAGAAGCCAACACAATACTATAAAACAATTGTCCTCCAATTAAAAATAAATTAAAAATTGGAAACAAGAAAAAACTGATCTTACACCACAATGGATGCAAGAATTCTTTATTATATCCAAATCAGTCAAGGTGATACGCCATATTAATTACTTGAAGGTAAAATCCATTTGATCATCTCAATAGATGTAAAAAAAAAATTTCAACAATGTTCAAAACCATTTATGAAAAAAACTCTCTAGAGATTGGGCATAGAGGGAAGCTACCTCAACATAACAAAGGCCATATATTACAAATCCACACACACAAAAATCATTCTCAATGGTGAAAAACTGAAATCATTTCTGCTAAGATCAGGAAAAGAAGAAGAATGTTCATCCTCACCATTACTATCCACATAATTTTGGAAATCCTAGCCATGACAATCAAAGAAAAAAATAAAAAATAAGGAATCCAAATTAGAAAAGAAGTAAAACTTTCATTATTTTCAGGTGACATGAAAGTATACATACAAAATCCTAAAGATTCTACCAGAAAACTGCTTGAGTTAATCAAAGAATTTGGTAAATTCTCAGGATACAAAATTAATGCACAGAAATTTCTTGCATTCCTATATACTCCAGTGAAATTTCAATGAGAGAAGTTTATGAAACAAATTACACTTACCACTGCAACAACAAAAAAAGAATAAAATACCTTGGCATAAACCTACCTAAGGAAGCAAAAGACCGTTAGGCAGGAAACTAATAGATACTGATGAGTTCAGTTAGGTCCTGTTTATTTATTTTTATTTTTATTCTCATTATTCTAGAAGGTGGGTCAAAAAGATCTTGCTGCAATTTATGTCAAATAGTATTCTGCCTATGCTTTCCTTTAAGACATTCATAGTGTCTGGCCTTACATTTCAGGCTTCAATCTGTTTTGAGTTTATTTTTGTGTATGCTTTTAGGGAGTGCTCTAATTTCTTCTTTTATAGGTAATTGCCCAGTTTTCCCAGTACCACACATTAAAGATGCTGTCTTTGCTCAATTGTATATTCTAGCCCCATTTGTGATAGATTAGGTGATCATAGGTGCATGTGTTTATCTCTGGACTCTCAATCCTGTTCCATTGATCTATATTTCTGTGCCAATAACATACTCTTTTCATTACTGTAGCACTGTAGTATAGTCTGAATTCAGGGATCCTGATTTTTCCAGCTCACTATTGTTTCTCAAGATTGCTTTTGTTATTCAAATTCTTTGCATCTCCATAAAATTATAAATGTTTTTATTCTAGTTATGTGAAAAATGCCATTTGATAAGAATTGTCATCTGATGGGAAATGCATTGAATCTGTAGACTGTTTTGGGTAGTATAGTCATTTTCACAATATTGATTCTTCTAATCCAAACACATGCTATGTCTCTGCTTCTGTGTTGTCTTTGATTAATTTATCAGTATCTTAAAGTTCTCTAAGTATAGGTATGTTTACTACTTAGGTAAAATAGTAGTGAGTAGGTTTATGCTTAGGTATTTTATTCTTTTTGTTTCAATGGTAAAATGGATTATTTCCTTAATTTCTTTCTGATTTTTCATTGTAAGTGTATAGGAATGCAAGTGATTTATGTGTATTAATTTTTTATCCTGTGATTTTACTAAATTAATTGATTAGTTCTAGTATTATTCTCATGGCATCTTTTTGATTTCCTATATATACTATTATAGCATCTGTAAACAGTGACAAGTTTAGTACTTTTTTTCAATTTATTTTTTTTTATTTTAATTGGAGGCTAATTACTTTACAATATTGTATTGGTTTTGCCATCTATCAACATGAATCCACCATGGTAGTACTTTTTTTTGACAATTTAGACACTTTTTTATTTCTTTTTTCTTCTCTATCGTGGCTAGGACTTCTAAAACTATGTTGAATAATACTGGCAATGGTGCTCATCCTTGTATTTTTCCTGATTTTAGAGGAAATTCTTTCAATTTTTCACCACTGAGAGATATTTGCTGTGGGTTTGTTGTATATGGCCTTTGTTATATTGAGGTAGGTTCCATCTGTGCTCATTTTCTGGAGGATTTTTTTTTTTTTTAATCTTAAATGGTTTTGAATCTCGTCAAAAGCTTTTTCTTCATTTGTTGAAGTGATCATATGGATTTAATTCTTTAACTTGATAATATGGTGTATCACATTGATTGATCTACATATAATGAAGAGCCCTTGTATCTTTTGGATAAATCCAATTTAATCATGGTATATGATCCTTTTAATGTGCTGTTGGATTCAGTTTGTTAATATTTTGTTGAGGATATTTAGTTCTGTTTTCATTAGCAATATATCAGTAATTTTTTTTTAAATATCTTTATCTGGTTTTGGTATTAGGATGATGGTGGCCTTATAGAATGAGCTTGAAGTGTCCCTCACTCTGCAGTTTTTGGAAGACTTTGAGAAGTGAGCAAACTATAAACCCAATTAAAAGACAACCCTCAGAATGGGAGGAAGTATTTGTGAATTAAGCAACTGACAAATGATTACTCTCCAATTTATATTAAACAGCTTATGCAGCTCAATATCAGAAGAAAAAAAAATTGACAGAATACCTAAACAGACATTTTTCCTAGGAAGACACACATATGGCCAACAAATTCCTGAAAAGATGTTTAACATTATTCATTATTAGATAAATGTAAGTCAGAACTACAATGAGATATCACCTTGCACTTGCTAGAATAGCCACCATCAAAAAATCTACAACGAATAAATGACATAAAGGGTATGTTGAAAAGATAATTTTCTTGCAATGTTGATGGGAATATAATTTGATATAACCACTATGGAGAATAGTATGGAGGTTTCTTTAAAAGAAGAAAAAAGAATCGAACTACCCTATAACTCAGCAATTCCACTACTGGGCATGTACCCAGAGAAAATTATAATTGAAAAAGACACATACAGCCCAACACTTATTATATCACTATTTACAATTGCCAGAACATGGAGACAACCAAAATCCATTAACAGAGAAATGGATAAAGAAGATGTGATACATATATAGAAAGGAATATTACTCAGGCATAAAACAGAACAAAATTAGGTTATTTGTAGAGACATGGATGGACTTAGACGCTGTCATACAGAGTGAAGTAAATCAGAAAGAGAAAAACAAATATAAATTAATACACATATATGGAATCTAAAACATGTTATAGATAACTCATTTGAAAACAGAAATAAAGACACAGATATACAGAACAAATGTATGGATAGCAAGGAGGAATGGGTGTGGATGGGATGAATTAGGAGATTGGGACTGACCTATATACACTACTATGTATAAAATCTGTGACTAATAAGAACCTATTAAAAACTTCAGGGAATTCTACTCATTGCTCTGTGGTGACCTAACTGGCAAGGAAATACAAAGAGAGGTGATATACATATACATATAGCTGATTCACCTTGGTATACAGTAGAAATTTACAGACTATATTAAAGTAAGTATCATAAAAAAAGATCTTGATGAAAGAAATCAAACATGCTACATTAGATGGAGAGATATGCCATGTTCTTGGATTGGAAAAATCAGTCTTGTCAAAATGACTATATTACCCAAAGCAATCTACAGATTCAGTGCAATCCCTATAAAATTACCAATGACACTTTTCACAGAAATAGAACAAAATTTTTACCATTTGTTTTCAATTATGAAAGACCTGAAATAACCTTTTTTCTTTCTTTTCTTGTGATAGTAAAACAAATCTGGAGGAATCAGACTCCCTGACTTTAGACTATACTACAAAGCTAGAGTAATCAAGACAATATGGTAGTAGCACAAAAACAGAAACAGAGATCAATAAAATATGATAGATGGCCTAGAGATAAAACCACACACATATGGCCAGCAAATTGGGAAAACTCAGCAATGGCCACAGGACTGGAATAGGTCAGTTTTCATTCCAATCCCAAAGAAAAGCAAAGCCAAAAATGCTCAAATTACTGCACAATTGCACTCATCTCATATGCTAACAAAGTAATGCTCAAAATTCTGCAAGTACATGAACTTAGAAATTCCAGATATTCAAGCTGAATTTTGAAAAGGCAGAGGAACCAGAGATCAAATTAACAACATCCGTTGGATCATAGAAACAGCAAGGCAGTTCCAGAAATACATCAACTATGCCAAATCCTCTCATTGTGTGGAACACAACAAACTTTGGACAATTCTTAAAGAGATGGGAATACCAGATCACCTGACCTGCCTCCTGAGAAACCTGTTTACAGGTTAAGAAGCAACAGTTAGAACTGGATATGGAACAATAAACTGGTTCCAAATTGGGAAATGGTGTGTATTGTCATCCTGCTTATTCAACTTATATGCAGAGTACATAATGTGACATACCAGGCTGGATGAAACACAAGCTGGAATAAAGATTGCCAGGAGAAATATCAATAACCTCAGATGTGCAGATGACACCATCTTTATGTCAGAAAGTGAAGAGGAGCTGAAGAGCCTCTAGATGAAAGTCAAAGAGGTGAGTGAAAAAGCTGGCTTAAAACTCAACATTAAAAATTTAAGATCATGGTACCCAATTCCATCATTTTATGGCAAATAGATGGAAAAACAATGTAAACAATGACAGACTTTGGTTTTTTGGGCTCCAAAATCACTGCACATGATGACTGCAGCCATGAAATTAAAAGATGCTTGCTCTTTGGAAGAAAAGTTATGACCAACCTAGACAGCATATTGAAAAGCAGAGACATTACTTTGCCAACAAAGGTCCGTCTAATCAAAGCTATGGTTTTACCAGGAGTCATGTATGGATGTAAGAGTTAGACCATAAGGAAAGCTGAACGCCAAAGAATTGATGCTTTTGAACTATGGTGTTGGAGAAGGCTGAGAGTCCCTTCGACTGCAAGGAGATCAAGCCAGTCAATCCTAAAGGAAATTAGTCTTGGAAGAACTGTTGCTGAAGATGAAGCTCCAAAATTTTGCCCCCTTGATGCAAAGAACTGACTCTCTGGAAACTACCCTGATGCTGGGAAAGATTGAAGGCAGCAGGAGAAAGGGACAACAGAGGATAACATGATTGGATGGCATCAACGACTCAATGGACATGAGTTTGAGCAAGCTCCGGGAGTTGGTGATGGACAGGGAAGCCTGGAGTGCTGCAGTCCATGGGGTCACAAAGAGCCGGACATGACTGAACTACTGAACTTGAAATGTGATCATCTTTTCTTGCCATGTGTTATTTAATCCATGCCTATCATAGTTCCTTTTCTCTATCTTGAAATTTGAAAATCCACTCAATACAGCAAATGAAAACTATTCCTCAGAGCCAATTCACGTTTCTTGTCTTATTTTTTGATATTTCTTTAATGATTTACTCTCCTCAATATCCCACAGGCTGAGATAATTATGTTTCAGAGTCTATCACTTTGCCACTTGTATAGTAAATAACATAGGTGGAGAGTAGATTCAGAGTCAGGTAACACTGTAAATGATATATAGTGTAGATATGAACGGCCTGTGTGTGTCAGGGTCCAGAAACTCTAAAGTGATCCATTTCTAAACTGACAGACAAGGTCTGGAAAAATGCAGAGAAAGTTTGTTTCATGATTACCAAAAATAAATAAATAAATAATAATAATAAAATATTTTAACTACATGAAACAAAGGAAGTTCGCAAAATCTAATTTTAATTACTTTTAATTAACTTCATTTTAATTGGTTTAATAAAATGGTATTTTTCAATTAACTCATTTATTTTCAAGCTCATTTATTGGACTCAAAACACTTTTTGCTTTATTGCTTAAGCAGAGAACATAGGTTTTCTTCTGAATTTTAGAGAGTTCTTTTTGCTAATTGACAAATGTACTTATTTTTTACAAATAAGCCTTATTAATTGCAATAGATTTTACCTACTTCCTCAGTTCTATCCTCATTTTATATAATTCTATAGAAATGGAAAAAATTATCTTACTAATGCAAAGTTATACACAGTAGTTTTTTGTTATTTTTTAAACAATAGCAATAATAGGGAGATCTGTGGTAAGTCATGAGGGTGTTGCTTATTAATGAACTTTCTTTTTATAGAAGCAAATTCTTCATCCTTAAATAGGAGTTTTAAAAGTTATTTTGAAAACCTCCTGAGCTATAGATTTTCAGTAAGGACATTGTACTTTAAATATTGCTAAAATATCTTATAGAATATAGTATTGTTTGAGGTTAACTTTATAGAGAGGTCTGGAAATTGAAGGAAATTAAAATACTAACAAAATTAAAAATTACACAGATCCTTGTAAAGGTAGAAATAAAGAGGACATGTCAGTAATAAATTTCAACTTAATTTTACTTATATTTTAATGAAAATTATTCTATGTATATGCAATGCTTAGTAAAAAAAATAAATGGAAAAAATTAGAAATCTGTTGCTTATTAGTGGTTAAGGTGACCACATGATTTTCTGTTCCTTTTTGGGACCGCTAAAAAAGAAACCTGTAGAAAGTTATCATTTAACCAGCCATTTTATTGACTACTCTTTTGTTATTGTTGAGAAAATCTCATTCATTAATTCATTATGCTTTTACAAATAGATTTTCTCCACTAATAGTACTGGAAATGCAGAAAGTGGGGGGAGAAGTAAGCCTTCCAACTATCTATTGCTTTAAGCGTTATTTAAAATCCTGATGAGATGTTTATTTTTTATATATGGAATTTCCAGCATATTACAGATTCTCCTTTACTGTCTTCAAAAGAGATATTTCAAATCTTGTAAAATATCAGTAGTCTGTAATGTAATGAGAAGCAGCTGAATTTCAAGATATGGCTCTGTAAACAAGGGTTAAGTCAATCTGACTGACTATGGTTTTGTTTATTTGTATCCATGTCTTGTTAGGACAACCTAGAAATGTTTTATTCAGGAAATAATTATTTGAAGATCAAGATAGGTCCTCTTGTTCAAAGCTGGTGATCTAGCAAAGGGAGACCTTATTTACAAGTCTAGATGAGGCCATGAAGATGTTTTCCTGCAAATCCATCGCTACTATTGGAGGAAAACAATTCAAAGCACATGTCATAGTTTGGGTGGGCTAGTGTGTCAGCTTTGTGTTCAATGTCAGCATGTCATGATTCTAAACTATAAAATATGCCTGTAAAGATAATTGCCAGTGAAAATCATAGCACATGACATATGTGTATTTCTCATTTACAATAAATAATAGCTAACCTTTCCAGAACATTTTCTATGTGCTTGGTCCTATGCGAAGGATCTTAACACATATAGTTATAATTTAAAAGTCTAAACCATATAAAACTCATATGTCACCATTTTATAGATAAGGAAACCTGAGACTCAGAGAGATTAAATAAATTGTCTAAGATTCTGGCTTTTGTGAATGGTGAGGCTAGGATTTCAATCAAGTAATGAGACTTTAGAACTCAGGTGTTTAATCACTATACCAGATCAACGAGGGATATTCCAACTGTAATATATCTAAGAATTTATAATTTATTATTATTATAAATCTGGCATTAATACAGATTTTCCTCACCCAATTTTCCATGCTTTCAGATTCAAATTGCTAGATTAAGTAAAATTTTTATACTTCAGTTTCCTCATCTGAAACTGGCCTAATGGGGTTGTTTCAATTATTGAAAGAAATAACAAGGTTTGTGTCAAGTTATACGATGTGAGCCAGATAATAAGATATGCCCCTGATAAAGATATCAATGTATTTCATCTTTTTAAGTAATAATTAAGATTATAATAGTATTTGGCATTTACTCATGGATTACAATGAATCCATCATTGAATTAAACACTTGTCATTGCTTAAGTCGGAGAAGGCACTGGCACCCCACTTCAGTACTCTTGCCTGGAAAATCCCATGGATGGAGGCGCCTGGTAGGCTGTAGTCCATGGGGTCGCAAAGAGTCAGACACGACTGAGCGACTTCACTTTCAATTTTCACTTTCATGCATTGGAGAAGGAAATGGCAACCCACTCCAGTGTTCTTGCCTGGAGAATCCCAGGGATGGAGGAGCCTGGTAGGCTGCCTTCTATGGGGTCGCACAGAGTCAGACACGACTGAAGTGACTTAGCAGCAGCATTGCTTAAGTCTTATAATCCTCATGAAAATATGAGTAAAATACTATTACTATTTCCATTTTACTTATGAGGCCACTGAGACAAAGTGAAATTAAGTAAAATTTTGAATATTGCACAGCTGGCAAATTATGCATCCACAGTAGGAATCCAGGCAGTCTGGTGCATTTTTGTTTTCTGGCAATCAATTTTATCCAATGATGGGGTAAGACTGACCAGTAACTATGTCCTTACTGGTCTCTGTCTAAATACTCTGCTATTTGTACCATCAAATTTTATCTATTCCTATCTTGAGGGATGGTAAAAGAACCTTGCCTGTTGAAGGAATAGTGAGGAGACCAGTATGGGTAGACCATAGTGAGCAGTGGTGAGAGTGATAGGAACAAACCAGGAGAATGGACTATAGGGGAAGAGAATGAAAACAGGGAAAGTCATTAGGCCTTTAGGCAGCTAAAACAGTAATTACTCCCTTTATTTCCCTTATGTGAAAACGATTGCATGACTTTTATTCCTCTTAAAATTTCCCTATATCTAAATGAAGAGAATTGATAAAGTTTTCAACTATTCAGTAAAGCCAATGACTTTCATACTGTATGGGAGAAATTCTTTTTCAAATGTATAGTGGAAGTAGTTGATTTTTTTCAGAATCACATGCTTTACCATCAGTATTATTAGTTTTCTAGGATATCATCACTTGAACCAGAAAAAATAGTTGTTAGATTATGCTTCTTTTCAGCCCCCACAGCATAACTTCAAGTGGTATTTAAGGGCTAAGAAAAAGGTTATTAATGAATAATTAACCAGTGTTAAATTAACAAAGAAACTTACCATAGAATTTTACCATCAGTAAATGAACCACTGATGTACTTACTTTTATTGCCTGTGATATACTTATTTATCCATCAATTACTGTGGGGTATGGGGGCAAGATATTTAACTTCTCTCTTTCAATGCTTTCAAATATTAAGCATCTATCTCCTAGTCATTTGTTTGTTTTATAAAAGGAATAAATAAGTTACTGCATGCACAGTGCTTACAACAGTACCTGGTACTTAGTAAACACTCAATAAGTCCTCCTTTATTAGGTATTCTGGTGCTTAGCATTTTTATTAATGAATGATAATTCTGCTTATTTTAAAGAACTATTTAAAAAAATAAATAAAGAATTATTTATTAAGCACCTCTTATGTGATAAACAGTTTTATATGCATTGGAGGTAAAGAAGAAAAATGTGGCACTTACTCATTTTTTAAAAAGGACTCATGGATAATGGGGCTTCCCTGGTGGCTCAGCTGGTAAAGAATCTGCCTGAAATGTGGGAGACCTAGGTTTGATCTCTGGGTTGGGAAGATTCCCTGGAGGAGGGAACAGCTACCCACTCCAGTGTTCTGGCCTGAAGAATTCCATGGACTGTCCATGGGGTCACAGAGTCAGACATGACTGAGAGACTTTCACTTTCACTTTCATGGATAATGATGGATATGAACATGTAAACTATATATTCTAAAAGTGGTGAACACTAGTGATGCATATATAAATTACAGAATGTAAAATAAACCTGAATTATTAATCCCATCCTAGAGCTGGTGTGTTTTGTAGATAAGCAAGTCTTATCAGAGTCTTATTCCTCAGTTTTTCAAGGAAAAGTCATGCTTCCTCAAAAATCTGTTGAGGTGCCAAGTGGCAGAGAAGCATCTTTGTTTCTTAATGACAACAATCTGTGCAGTCCCATCATAATATTTATTAAATAGTACATTGTCATAGATTCTTGCACATTTTAAAAGGGTATTTTGATTTGTTCCATGACTCACAGCTGTGTAACATCAGCACAACCACTAATGGGTAACTCCCCAAATGGATGAACAGAATCTATTACTAACATGTAAAAACAGCTCAGCATGTATGCCACGACTCCATCTTCCAACATTTTTTGTTCTTTTGAAAGTTTCAATATGCACTTGAAAGTTCTTTTTTCTCCTGTCAGAAAAAAATAAATAAATCAAAAAGAATGTTCTTCACTGAAAATTTAAGAGGGAATAAAATAGTAAACGACAAGATGCATATTTGTTAGGTATATTTTGACCAAGGGTACACGACATTCAGCCATAATGTCAATAAGGCTAAACCAAAAGATAATACATAAGTATATAAGGCAGAAATCTGTGAGTGAGTACATTTTCTTCCTTTGTATATATGTAGCTTTCCTTTTCAAAAGGAAGACATCTTATTGATTGAGAGTTATGTAGATTCACTGTTAAATTCTAGTCAATTTAGCCATAAAATGTCACAGTGTAATTTTGTATAATAGAATACAATGTTATGGGATCATGTGACTGCAAGTGCTATGATTCAGAATGAATTTCGTCCCAGGCTAAAATTATTATGTGTATATTTTTATACCAAATATATAATGATGAATAATAAAATACAGGTTTAATTTAGAAAATGGGCATGATATTTTATATGCTTAAAATAATTTTACTAAAAATAAATTCTGTGGTAAATTTAAATTACATACAGAATAAAACTTCTAGCATGACAAGTGAGGACCTTTGTAAAATCACTCCTCCATGAAACTAACTAAAACCCTTGACACATTTTGTCAAAATCAACTTTTGTAGAACTTCTGTAAATAAGCAAAGGCTTTCAAAAAATTAAGAGGTATTTGTTCAGGGAAAATGCTGCTGAATCTTGGTAACAAAATAGAATTTGTGATGTATTAACTTGGTTTACATTTATTGTTCTCTTCTCAGTTCCACAGTAGCATTGAAAATCAACAAGCTAGGAAATATGGTGATGTTAAAATCATTCTGTGGTCACTATAGGAAGCAGACCAGGCTTGGAGCTCCTTAAAATGCCCCATAATAAAAGTTTTATCACCATTTGAACTGTCTTCAAGCTCCTTGGGAAAACCCTGATATTTGGATTGCTTTCGTATTCAAAGCTGTATCCCCATAGTATTTGTCAAAACCAATCAGTAGAAATTGTTTAACATTACATATGCCAGAAGCTATGATACTTGTTGGAGTTAACAAGTGCTTGGTCAAAAAATTAAAAAAGTTTAGAAAACAAAATGTCCAGAGAAGGATGTGAAAAGCTCTAGAGAGCCAGAAGTTTACACACATTTGCAGGGCTACATGTAGTCCCAGGTAAGAAATATCTGTTCAGTTGTTATCTGACCAGTGAGTTAATTGTTCCAAAGATGGAGAAGCTCTATATAGTCAGCAAAAACAAGACCAGGAACTGACTGTGGCTCAGATCATGAACTCTTTATTGCCAAAATCAGACTTAAATTGAAGAAAGTAGAGAAAAGCACTAGACCATTCAGGTATGACCTAAATCAAATCTCTTATGATTATACAGAATAAGTGACAAACAGATCAAGGGATTAGATCTGATAGACAGGATGCATGAAGATCTAAGGACGGAAGTTTGTGACATTGTACAGGAGGCAGGGACCAAGATCATCCCCAAGAAAAATAAATGCAAAAAGGCAAAATGGTTGTCTGAGAAGGCCTTACAAATAGGTGAGAAAAGAAGAGGAGCTAAAGGCAAAGGAGAAAAGGGAAGATATACCCGTTTGAATGCAGAGTTCCAAAGAATAGCAAGGAGAGAGAAGAAAGCCTTCCTCAGTGATCAATGCAAAGAAATAGAGTAAAACAATAGAATGGGAAAGACTGGAGATCTCTTCAAGAAACTTAAAGATACCAAGGGAACATTTCATGCAAAGATGGGCAAAATAAAGGACAGAAATGCCATGGACCTAAAAGAAGCAGCAGATATTAAGAAGAGATGGCAAGAATACATAGAAGAACCATACAAAAAAAAAAAAAAATCTTAATGACCCAGATAACCACGATGGTGTGATCACTCACCTAGAGTCAGACATCCTGGAATGAGAAGTCAAATGGGCCTTAGAAAGCATCACTATGAACAAAGCTAGTGGAGATGATGGAATTCCAGTTGAGCTATTTCAAATCCTAAAAGATAATGTTGTTAATGTGCTGCACTCAATATACCACAAAATTTGGAAAACTAAAAAATGGCCACAGGATTGGAAAATGTTAGTGTTCATTCAAATCCCAAGGAAAGACAACACCAAAGAATGCTCAAACTACTGCACAATAGCACTAATATCACATGCTAGCAAAGTAATGCTCAAAATTTCTCCAAGCCAAGCTTCAACAGTACATGAAACATGAACTTCCAGACGTTCAAGCTGGATTTAGAAAAGGCAGTGGAACCAAAGATCAAATTGCCACAATTCATTGGATCATCAAAAAAGCAAGAGAGTCCTAGAAAAACATCTACTTCTGCTTTATTGACTATGCTAAAGCCTTTGACTGTGTGGATCACAATAAACTGTGGAAAATTCTGAAAGAGATGGAAATACCAGACCACCTGACCTGCCTCCTAAGAAATCTCTATGCAGGGCAAGAAGCAACAGTTAGAACTGGACATGGAACAACAGAATGGTTCCAAATAGAGAAAGGAGTATGTCAAGGCTTCAAATTGTCACATTGCTCAATTAACTTATATGCAGAGCACATCATAAGAAACGCTGGGCTGGAAGAAGCACAAGATGGAATAAAGATTGCTGGAGAAATATCAATAACCTCAGATATGCAGATGACACCACCTTTATTGCAGAAAGTGAAGAAGAACTAAAGAGCTTCTTGATGAAAATGAAAGAGAAGAGTGAAAAAGTTGGCTTAAAACTCAACATTCAGAAAACTAAGATTGTGGCATCTGGTCTCATAATTTCATGGCAAATAGATGGGGAAACAGAGATTACATTTTTGGGAGGCTCCAAAAATCACTCCAGATGGTGACTGCAGCCATGAAATTAAAAGTTGCTAGGTCCATCAACCTAGACAGCATATTAAAAAGCAGAGACGTTACTTTGCCACCAAATATCCATCTAGTCAAATCTATGTTTTTTTCAGTAGTCATGTATGGATATAAGACTTGGACCATAAAGAAAGCTGAGTGCCAAAGAATTTATGCTTTTGAACTGTGATGTTGGAGAAGCCTCTTGAGAGTCCCTTGGACTGCAAGGAGATCCAACCAGTCCATCCTAAAGGGGATCAGTCCTAAATATTCATTGGAAGGACTGATGTTGAAGCTGAAACTCCAATACTTTGGCCACCTGATGCAAAGAGCTGACTCATTGGAAAATACCCTGATGCTGGGAAAGATTTGATGCAGGAGAAGGGGATGACAGAGGGTGAGATGATTGGTTGGCATCACCGACTCAATGGACATGAATTTGAGTAAACTCCAGGAGTTGGTGATGGACATGGAAGCCTGGCGTGCTGCAATCCATTGGGTCCCAAAGATTTGGACACTTCTGAGCAACTGAACTGAACTGAGTAATTTAATCAAGCAGTGAGAGTGTAACACGTAGGAAGGCTAGAGCTTCCCAAGCAACAGGCGGATAGAAACTGCAAGTGGCAGATTTTTTTTTTTTTTTCCTCTTCTCTGTTGATGAAACAGGTTCTGCCTAATACTAACATTTATTTATTTTCTCAAACTTTGTTCTGATAATGGCTCAACAAACCAGTATTCATGTCAACTGTTTTACGGCTGGGGATGACAACCCTTGTGCCATTCTATCCAAAACTGTATATTGTGGGAAAGGGGCCTGGTGAAACTCCCTCAGCCTTGACGTGTCTCTCTTATCTGATCAGAAGCTCACCAACTGACTTAAAATGCTTTGCTAAAAGCTAGCAAGCAGGCACTCTTTCTGTCCCCTTCTATTGTCTGTGTCAGAAGCTTTCCCTATCTCTATTATACTATAATGAAACTTTGCTACACAAAAAGCTCCATAGTGAAGCCTCATCTCTGATCCTAGATGGGAATCCTCTCCTCCAGAGGTCATGAACCCTGGCATAACACACAGCTCGCAGCAGCAGCCTTTAATCTTGGGGGCTCATCTGGGATCTTTAAGACAAGATAAGGACGTTTGGCACTCTAGTTCTTTGTTTACTAGTAAACACATCTTCTGCTGTACTTTACTAACAATATTGTGTGCCTGTCTGTGTGAAAGTAGTATGACAAAGACAGAAATATAGATCAATGGAACAAAATAGAAAGCCCAGAGATAAATCCATGCACATATGGACACCTTATCTTTGACAAAGGAGGCAAGAATATACAATGGATTAAAGACAATCTCTTTAACAAGTGGTGCTGGGAACTCTGGTCAACCACTTGTAAAAGAATGAAACTAGAACACTTTCTAACACCATACACAAAAATAAACTCAAAATGGATTAAAGATCTAAACGTAAGACCAGAAACTATAAAACTCCTAGAGGAGAACATAGGCAAAACACTCTCTGACATACATCACAGCAGGATCCTCTATGACCCACCTCCCAGAATATTGGAAATAAAAGCAAAAATAAACAAATGGGACCTAATTAACCTTAAAAGCTTCTGCACATCAAAGGAAACTATTAGCAAGGTGAAAAGATAGCCTTCAGAATGGGAGAAGATAATAGCAAATGAAGCAACTGACAACCAACTAATCTCAAAAATATACAAGCAACTCCTACAGCTCAACTCCAGAAAAATAAATGACCCAATCAAAAAATGGGCCAAAGAACTAAATAGACATTTCTCCAAAGAAGACAAACAGATGGCTAACAAACACATGAAAAGATGCTCAACATCACTCATTATCAGAGAAATGCAAATCAAAACCACTATGAGGTACCATTTCACACCAGTCAGAATGGCTGTGATCCAAAAGTCTACAAGTAATAAATGCTGGAGAGGGTGTGGAGAAAAGGGAACCCTCTTACACTGTTGGTGGGAATGCAAACTAGTACAGCCACTATGGAGAACAGTGTGGAGATTCCTTAAAAAACTGGAAATAGACCTGCCTTATGATCCAGCAATCCCACTGCTGGGCATACACACTGAGGAAACCAGAAGGGAAAGAGACACGAGTACCCCAATGTTCATCGCAGCACTGTTTATAATAGCCAGGACATGGAAGCAACCTAGATGTCCATCAGCAGATGAATGGATAAGAAAGCTGTGGTACATATACACAATGGAGTATTACTCAGCCATTAAAAAGAATACATTTGAATCAGTTCTAATGAGGTGGATGAAACTGGAGCCTATTATACAGAGTGAAGTAAGCCAGAAAGAAAAACACCAATACAGTATACTAATGCATATATATGGAATTTAGAAAGATGGTAACAATAACCCTGTGTACGAGACAGCAAAAGAGACACTGATGTATAGAACAGTCTTATGGACTCTGTGGGAGAGGGAGAGGGTGGGAAGATTTGGGAGAATGGCATTGAAACCTGTATAATATCATGTATGAAATGAGTTGCCAGTCCAGGTTCGATGCACGAAACTGGATGCTTGGGGCTGGTGCACTGGGACGACCCAGAGGGATGGAATGGGGAGGGAGGAGGGAGGAGGGTTCAGGATGGGGAACACATGTATACCTGTGGCGGATTCATTTTGATATTTGGCAAAACTGATACAGTTATGTAAAGTTTAAAAATAAAAAAAATAAATAAATTAAAAAAAAAGAAAAAAAAAAAAGAAAGAAAGAAAGTAGTATGAAAGAGACATAGAATTGGCCATGAAGTGAGTGTTGAGCCCTGCTCTCCAGTTTCAGGGTGACTTGTAATGACTGAAGGCAGCCCCAAGGGGAGCCTTGTAGGGGGTTTATATAGATCTGCCAATGCCAAGAGGCACACAACGTCCCTGTGGACCAAACTTACCTTTCTCAGTTACCGTTTCCAGGTCTCTTTGACCATTTTGTAACTCTCTGAGGAATTAGAACTACTAATTAAACCTGTCAGATCACAGACTTTCAAAGGACTTGTGATTTATTGTTGGTTGTTTAATCGCACACTGCAAACAAGAGCATATTTGGTAGCTAGGTGGAGCTCTAGCTCCAAGAAAGCCTCTCAGGGTAAAAGGCGCTTCCTTAGCTGCCTGCCTCAGGGGCTAGTGACCTGAAAGTGAGTTTATCACGGCTGTGCCTCTGATCTATGTGGACAGGAGCACTGCTGGTAGCCATGAGTTTTTTGAGAACACAAACTGGGAATCCCAGGATCTGGTCAGATTGAAATTGCAATGGCCTTCTTCCATTGGTAACACTAGCTGTTAGCGGACCAGAGGAGTCTCTCTGGTGGCTTTGGAAGAATTGGCCCTAATAGGTTGAGGACAAAAATCACTGGCCAGTGGTCATGAATCCCGATGTAACACATGGCTCACAGCTGCAACCTTTCAGCAGAGACTTCAGTGGACACACACAATAAAGAATATAGACTTTATAGAAGTTGTCCCTAAAAGTCACTAAACAAACAGCAACAATAACTAAGAATCAAAATCAGCAATGATAAGAAATCTTGGGGGAGGGGGGATTATTATTTCCATAGTTGCAACATTATTTCACCACATAATATTTAAAATATCCAGTTTTTATGAAAAAAAAAAAAAAGATTTGAGTTATATGCAAAGAAACAGGAGATTAAAGCCCATATTCAGGGTGAAAATAGAAACTTTCTTTTAGGAAGTCCAGATTTTGAATTGACTAAAGACTTTAAATTATCTATTATAATCAAAATTTTAAAAAAACATGTTCATTAAAATAAAGTATAAGAATGATATCACACCAAATAGAAGAGAATCAATGCAGAGAAAAGAACTTCCTTTTACAAAGAACCAAAAAATCTCTGCTGTTGAAAAGTACAATTAACTGAAATGAAAAATGTATGATATAGCCTCAAGAGCAAATTTGACCTGGCTATAATAAGAAATATCAAACTTCAAGATAAGTCAATGAAGTTTCTCTAATTTGAGAAACAGAAAAAGGAATGAAAATGAGTTAACAAAAAAAGAAAATATTTGCAAACCACTATCAGATAAACAGTTAATATCCAAAACATAAAAATAACTCTTAAACTCAATGACCTAACAATCCAATAATCCAATCCAAAAACCAAAAAAAAAACAATTAAAAATGGGCATAGAAAATAAATACACATTTTTCCAAATAAGACATCCAAGTGACTAATAGGTGCTCAATAAAATTAATCTTCAGGTAAATTGAAATGGTGATTGTAGCCATGAAATTAAAAGACACTTACTCCTTGGAAGGAAAGTTATGACAAACCTAGATAGCATATTCAAAAGTAGAAACATTACTTATCTTGTCAAGGCTATGGTTTTTCCAGTGGTCATGTATGGATATGAGAGTTGGACTATAAAGAAAGCTGAGTGCAGAAAAATTGATGCTTTTGAACTGTGGTGTTGGAGAAGTCTCTTGAGAATCCCTTGGACTGCAAGCAGATCCAACCAGTCCATCCTAAAGGAGATCAGTCCTGGGTGTTCATTGAAAGGACTGATGTTGAAGCTAAAACTCCAATACTTTGGCCACCTGATGTGAAGACCTGACTCATTGGAAAAGACCCTGATGCTGGGACAGATTGAGGGCAGGAGAAGGAGACAATGGAGGATGATGTGGTTGGATGGAATCACCGACTCAATGGACATGGGTTTGGGTGGACTCCGGAGTTGGTGATGGACAGGGAGGCCTGGTGTGCTGTGGCTCATGGGGTCACAAAGAGTCAGACACGCCCTAGCAACTGTACTGAATTGAACTGAAATTGAAATGAAAAGTATAATGATTTATTTTTTCACTCTGTTCAAAGGATAAGAAAGCAAGAGATAAGTATTGATGAGGATGTGGAAATAAAACTTCTATACTGTTGGTGGGATTATAAGTTGGTTCAGCCAATATGGAGAGAAGTATTCAAGTTCTAGTAAAAAAGTAAAACTAGAACTATTGTATGATTTATTAAACCCACTGATGAGTATATATCTTAAGGAAATGGAAAAAGAATATCAAAGACATATTTGCACTGCCAAGTTCATTGCATCATTAGCCTAGTCATGTAAACAAAATAAATGTCAGAAAATGAATGGATAAAGAGTATACTATATGGAATTTAGAAAGATGGCAACAATAACCCTGTATGCGAGAAAGCAAAAGAGACACAGATGTATAGAACAGTCTTTTGGACTCTGTGGCAGAGGGAGAGGGTGGGATGATTTGGGAGAATGGCATTGAAACATGTACAATATCATGTATGAAATGAATTGCCAGTCCAGGTTCGATGCATGATACTGGATGCTTGGGGCTGGTGCACTGAGACGACCCAGAGGGATGGTATGGGGAGGGAGAGGGAGGGGGGTTCAGGATGGGGAACACGTGTACACCTGTGGCGGATTCATGTTGATGTATGGCAAAACCAATAAAATACTGTAAAGTGATTAACCTCCAATTAAAATAAATACATTTATATTAAAAAAGAGGATATACATATAACTGTTGTTGCTGTTCAGTTGACAATTCTTATCCAACTCTTGGTGACCCCCATGAACTAGCATACTATGCTCCTCTGTCCTCCACTATTTTCATAGTTTGTTAAAATTCATGTCCATAGAGTCCTGTGCACCCACCTTGCCTTTTGCCTTCAATCTTTCCCAGGATCAGGTTTTTCTTTTTGCCCCCAATGAGTTGGCTCTTCACATAAGATGACAAAAGTGTTGGAGCTTTAGCTTCAGCAACAGTCTTTCCAATGAATATTCAGAATTTATTTCCTTTAGGATTGATGATTTCACATATCATGCAAAGATGGGCTTTATAAAGGACAGAAATGGAATGGACCTAACAGAAGCAGAAGATATTAAGAAGAGGTGGAAAGAATATGCAGAAGAACTGTACGAAAAAGATCTTATCGACCCAGATAATCACAATAGTGTGATCACTCACCTAGAGCTAGACAACCTGGAATGTGAAGTCAAGTGGGCCTTAGAAAGCATCACTACAAACAAAGCTAGTGGAGGTGATGGAATTCCAGTTGAGCTATTTCAAATCCTGAAAGATGATGCTGTGAAAGTGCTGAACTCAATATGCCAGCAAATATGAAAAACTCAGCAGTTGCTACAGGACTGGAAAAGGTCAGTTTTCATTCCAGTCCCAAAGAAAGGCAATGCCAAAGAATGCTCAAACTACCACACAATTGCACTCATCTCACACACTAGTAAAGTAATGCTCAAAATTCTCCAAGCTAGGCTTCAGCAGTATGTGCACTGTGAACTTCCAGATGTTCAAGCTCGTTTTAGAAAAGGCAGAGGAACCAGAGATCAAATTGCCAACATCCGCTGGATCATAGAAAAAGCAGGGAGTTCCAGAAAAGCATATATTTCAAAATTATTGACTATGTCAAAGCCTTTGACTGTGTGGATCACAATAAACTGTGGAAAATTCTGAAAGAGATGGGAATACCAGACCACCTGACCTGCCTCTTGAGAAACCTATATACAGGTCAGGGAGCAACAGTTAAAACTGGACGTGAACAACAGACTGGTCCCAAATAGGAAAAGGAGTACATCAAGGCTGTATATTGTCTCCCTGATTGTTTAACTTATATGCCAAGTACATAATGAGAAACGCTGGGCTAGAAGAATCACAAGCTGGAATAAATATTGCTGGGAGAAATATCAATAACCTCAGATATGCAGATGACACCACCCTTATGGCAGAAAGTGAAGAGGAACTAAAAAGCCTCTTGATGAAAGTGAAAGTGGAGAGTAAACAAGTTGGCTTAAAGCTCACCAGCAAACTAAGATCATGGCATCTGGTCCCACCACTTCATGGGAAATAGATGGGGAAACAGTGTCAGACTTTAATTTTTTGGGATCCAAAATCACTGCAGATAGTAATTGCAGCCATGAAATTAAAAGACATTTACTTCTTGAAAGGAAAGTTATGACCAACCTAGATAGCATATTCAAAAGCAAAGACAGGACTTTGCCAACAAAGGTCCCTCTAGTCAAGGCTATGGTTTTTCCAGTGGTCATGTATGGATGTGAGAGTTGGACTGTGAAGAAAGCTGAGCGTCAAAGAATTGATGCTTTTGAACTGTGGTGTTGGAGAAGACTCTTGAGAGTCCCTTGGACTGAAAGGAGATCCAACCAGTCCATTCTAAAGGAGATCAGTCCTGGGTGTTCATTGGAAGAGCTGATGCTGAAGCTGAAACTCCAATACTTTGGCCTCTTCATGCGAAGAATTGAATCATTGGAAAAGACCCCGATGCCGGGAGGGATTGGGGGCGGGAAGAGAAGGGGATGACAGAGGATGAGATGGCTGGATGGCATCACAGACTCGATGGACATGGGTTTGGGTAAACTCCAGGAGTTGGTGATGGACAGGGAGGCCTGGCATGCTGCGATTCATGGGGTCGGAAAGAGTCGTACACGACTGAGCGACTGAACTGAATGACTGAGCGACTGAACTGAACTGAACTGAGGATTGACTAGTTTGATCTTCTTGCAGTCCAAGGAACTCTCAAGATTGTTCTCCAACTTCACAATTCAAAAGCATCAAATCTTTGGCACTCAGTCTTCTTTATGGTCCAACTCTCACATCTGTTCATGCCTACTGGAAAAACCTTAGCTTTGACTACCCTTGTCAGCAAAGTGAATTCTCTGCTTTTTTATACACAGTTTAGATTTGTCATAGCTTTCCTTCCAAGGAGCAATCATCCATCCACAGTGATTTTGGAGCCCAAGAAAATAAAATTTGTCACTGCTTCCATTTTTTCCCTATTTACCATGAAGTGATGGGACCAGATGCTATGATCTTTGTTATTTTTTTTAATTAACTTATTTTTTAATTGAAGGATAATTGCTTTACAGAATTTTGTTGTTTTCTAACAGCAACATGAATTAGACATAGGTATACATATATCCCCTCCCTCTTGAAATTCCCATCTCCCTCCCCATCGCACACCTCTAGGTTGAGATACAGAGCCCCTGTTTGAGTTTCCTGAGACATAAAGCAAATTCCCTTTGGCTATCTATTTTACATATTGTAGTGTAAGTTTCCATGTTACTCTCTTCATAGATCTCGTCCACTGCTCCCTTCTCTCCATGTCCATAAGTCTGTTCTCTGTTTCTGCATTGCTGCCCTGAAAATAAATTCTTCAGTACCATGTTTCTTGATTTCATATATATGCACTAGTATAGGATATGTATCTTTCTCTTTCTAACTCACTTCACTCTGTAAAATAGACTCTAGGTTCATCCACCTCATTCGAACTGACTCAAATGCATTCCTTTTTATAGCTGAGTAATGTTCTATTGTGTATGTGTACCAAAACTTCTTTATCCATTCACCTGCTTCCATGTTCTAGCTATTGTAAATAGTGTTGTGATGAACAAAGGGATGCATGTGCCTTTTGCATTTTGGTTTCCTCCAGGTATATGCCTAGGAGTGGGATTGCTGTGTCATATGGTGGTTTTATTGCTAGTTTTTAAAGGAATCTCCATATTGTCTTCCATAGTGGCTGTATCAATTTATATTCCCACCAACACTGCAAGAGTGTTCCCTTTTCTCCACACCCTCTCCAGCATTTATTGCATTTGTTTTTGTTATTTTAAATTTTTAATTGGAGGAGAATTACTTTACAATATTGTGTTAGTTTCTGCCATACATCAACATGAACCAGCCATAGGTATACATATGACCCCCTCCTTGAAACTCCATCCCATCTCCCACCCTGTAATTCTGATCCCATTTGTGCTGCCACTTTTCTAGCTGTTTGCACTGTTCACTGAACACAGAGTAGGCAAGGTACTAGGTAAGAGGCTGGAAGAAGACGCAAGGAGCTGTAGGAATCACAGACGAGTTTATTCTCTGCTGGCTGGCATGACAGTCATAACACAGCCTTTCTCCTGGCTGATGCAGCAACTGTAGCAGCAGCCATAAAGTAACCATAACATAGCCATAACGTAGGCATAACATAACCTCATATAACATAAACATGATGCCACTCCAATGTAGCCCCAGTGAGGCAGCAGCCAGGGCTTTCGTGGTGAAGCTCATACAGGTGTACCACACACAACCCATGACCAAGCGAGTGCCTCGTGATGCACATGCACAGTGTTATAAGTGATCTCAGCTGTTACATAAACCTCGTGATGCACATGAATGGTGCTATGAATGATCTCAGCTTTTATATAGTCATTATTTACAAAATGTCATGTGAGAGAACTTGAACACACCATCTTGGCTAATTTTCTCTCTCCCCATGCTCCACTCTTTCAGGGTCTCTTGCCTTGCCTTCTATGAACAGTCCATCTTCTGTGATATCCCCTTGGTGAGTAAAACTGATCCTTGGATTTACATCTTGTAACAGCAGTAGCTACAACAACAAACAGCTACATACACAATACATAGCAACACCCAATGCCAGGTATCACTTGGAACTCCTGTTAGAGTCCATGCTCCACTTGGAATTCCTGTTAGAGTCCTTGCTCTCATGGGGCTAAAAGAGCCATGTTGGGGGCCAGAGTGAGGCACTCCACCCATGGCAAAGGTCATGAGGAAGGAGGCTCGACATTCACAAAGGCGGGATCGAGCCTCAGGAGTCCCCCTGGAAATCCTCAAGCATCTAACCCCATAACCAGAGCCTGCCTACGTTACTACTTTGTGCTCTCACCTACACCTCTGACTTTACGGGAGGCTGTCCCCCACCACCTCTTTCAGAGAAGGAGTTAACTTAGAGCTCCAGTTAATAAAAACTCCTGGGCGTGACAAGAGTGTTTTAACCTACAAACTCCTCTGAAGGTTCTCTAGCCTGCCTGACAGGCTTGTCCGGCCACATGCGATTGCTCACAGCCTCCCAACTGTGAGAGGCATGAGATGCTTTAAACCTTCTAAAAACAGGTTCCTTAGAAAAGTTAGAAAACCATTAGTATAAGTATAGTGGGCTGATTAGAAACTGTATTGGTGAAGGGTTTTTCATTTGTTGAGCCAATGTTTGTTGCTAAGTCTCCACATCCCCTGCCCTTACACACATTAATGGATATATAGAAGAAATAAGTATTAACCTTTGATATAAATCACATTAGACCTTAGGCTAAGTAAATTATTTCCTTAACTGAAACCCACTATACCCTCACCCTATAGGAATGTAACTTTATTTGGGTGGCGTCTGTTTTAAGAATAATCACCCCTGGAGAAATAAGTGTCCTGGTTGACTGACCGCTGTCACAAGGAAAGGGTCATAAATTGTCAGCAGGCCCCCTGGCCAGAAGATGATGTAACACCCCTAAGACCTCTATATACATTTGTATGAAGCACCTGACTTTGATAAAAGTCAGGACTGCTGACCCTGTGTGACTTTTGCATAACATCTCAGTATATAAAAGTAGACCATTGAAACATGTAAAATATCATGCATGAAACGAGTTGCCAGTCCAGGTTCGATGCACGATACTGGATGCTTGGGGCTGGTGCACTGGGACGACCCAGAGGGATGGAATGGGGAGGGAGGAGGGAGGAGGGTTCAGGATGGGGAACACATGTATACCTGTGGTGGATTCATTTTGATATTTGGCAAAACTAATACAATTATGTAAAGTTTAAAAATAAAATAAAATTAAAAAAAAAAAAGTAGACCATGGAAAATAAAGAATTGGGATCAGTTCCTCGAAAGACTGGTCTCCCCATGTCTCCCTCTCAAATTCTGGCTGAGTCTCCATCTGGAGTGCGGAACCCGCCATGCTTACTAATTATGCCTGGGCTTCTAAGATCCGACCAGGGAGGCCTCAGTGTCTCCTCTCCTTTGGGAGAACAGAAGGACACCTGCAGCCTATGTAAGTGGTGCAAGCTTCTTGTCTTGAAGATTTATTGGTCTCCCGCGTAAACCAAGCTACTCAGCCTCTTTTCTCCACTGAATTTTCCTACTGAGCTATCCTCATTCTATTATTCTTTACATATTTAATTAATATCTAATTGAAGCTATTGTATCCTGATCCTCGCCGACGTTGTCCCCTCTTCGAATACCCTGGATCAGCCGGGTCTGGACCCAGGCAGAGCCATTCACTGAACATAGAGTAACTTTATCTTCCATGACCAAGTCCAGTCCATGATACGTCCTTGTGAAATGCAAGAAAGCCTCCACAAAGGCAACTCCACTCCTGTAGAATTTCATTACAGGCCTTAGGCCCATCCCTTCAAGGAGATGATTTTTGTGGCGTTCACAGCCCACCTACATGATTCCAAATGCTTTCACATTGTACTAAATCTGCAAGAGAATCAGAGGTTAGTAGCACATCATAGGACACAGCCTTTATACACTGTTCTACTAAATCTATATCACTGAACACAGCCTTGAACACAGCCTTTACAGTATACTGTTCTAAACCTACATCACAGGACAGAAATTACAGTACAGTGTTCTACATAGGGCACCACATTTCAGTATGCTTTCACACAAATCAGCTAACCTTTGCATCTGTGTAACCTGTCTGGGAGCCCTGCCAGCTTGAGCCCCTTCAGAGTCTTCACACTTTCAAAATGGTGTCTCGCATGCCATCCATCTACTTCTCTCAATAAAGACCTGCAAAATCCCTCACAGGTGCCAGGGCCACTCTTGTGTCCCAGAGTTACAAAAGCCAAGATGCCAAAGTTTCCCCTTGCATTTCCTGAAACTGCTTACCCAAGTCAACCAACTCTGCCTGAGTATATGGTTGATATTTCATGAACTCTATCACACCAGGGGCCCCTTGAGGATGCCCCCCCCCAACCCCGGCCACAGGCTGCTGATACTTCACTTTCTGCTGCACATTGTGCTTTGCTGCCAAATAGGGACTCACAGTCTCATAATGTTCATCATCACTGTCACTTACTGCCTTGCTATAAGAGATGCTGGGTTCTTTAGAGCCATGGGGTTCTTGCTCTTATGCCAATATATGTTGCTCTAGTTCTTCCAAGCATCTCTGCACAATGCACACGGGTGCAGGGCCACATAGGACACTACTCATATTTGTCTTATAGGCAGTCAGGAAAATTTACCACATGGTGCCAGTGGCAGTCTGTGCCACCTTGTTCTGCAAACAGGAACTCACCACCTGTAATGCTTTTTCAGTGCTAACCAGTGAATCATCCACCAGCTTCCAGTTTTACACCAGACCCCACACCCAGAGTATCATGGCCACATAGTACCACATGCTATATGGTAGTCACTGGCCTCCTCCATCCAGTGGAGCCTCAGCCTCTTCTACTTGCTGGGTATCCTTGTGACTCTTCTTCTATGGATGCTCAGTCTTTCTTACCTGCTGGGTATCCTGCCAACTATACCAATCGTATTGCTGATCCTGTTCATGATGCCTATTGTCTTTCTGTTCACACTGTTCGCTGAACCCAGGGTAGGCAAGGCATGAGCTTAGGGGCTGGAAGAAGACCTGAAGAGCCATAGGAACTGCCGACATGCTTATTGTCTCCTGGCTGGCATGGCAGCCATAACACAGTTTCTCTCCTGGCTGACACAGCAGCAATAGCCACAGCCATAACATATAACATATGTTATATAGCCATAATATAGCCATAACATAGGCACAACTTAACCTCATATAACATAAACATGATGTCACTCCAAAGCAGCAGAAGCCAGGGCTTTCATGGCGAAGCTCATATGGGCATACCACACACAACCCAAGACCAAGCGAGTACCTCATGATGCACATGTATGGTGCTATAAGTGACTTCAGCTGTTACATAAACCTTGCGACATGCATGTGCAGTGTTATAAATGATCTCAGCTGTTATATAGACATTGTTTACAAAAAGTGGAGTGAGAGAACCTGAACACACTATCTTGGCTTATTTGCTGTCTCCCAACACACCCCATTACACTCCTTTAGGTAGTCACAAAGCACTGGGTTTGAGTTTCCTGCATCATACACAAATTCCCACTGGCTGTCTGTTTGACATATGGTAATGTATATATTTCAGTTTTGTTTTTATTTTAATCAATTCCTCCCTCTCCTTCCCTCATGGTGCTCACAATTCTATTTTCTATGTCTGCATCCCCACTGCTGCCCTGAAAATAAATTCATCATGACCACCTTTCTAGATTTCATATATATTTGCTTTTCTGATTTGACTCTATAATAGGCTTTTTTCCATCCACCTCATTAGAACTGACTCAAATGCATTCTTTCATAGCTGAGTAATACACCATTGTGTATATGTGCCACAACTTCTTTATCCATTCATCTGTTGATGCACATCAAGGTTGCTTCCTTGTGCCAGTTATTGTAAACAGTGCTGCAATGAAAATCGGAGTACATGTGTTTTTCAATTATGATTTCCTCAGTGACTTTTGGGTCACAAGGTAGTTTTATTCATAGTTTTTAAAGGAAACTCCAGACTCTTCTCCACAGTGGATGTATCGATTTACATCCCCTCCAACAGTGCAAGAGTGTTTCCTTTTTTCCATACCCACTCCAGCATTTATTGCTTGTAGCTTTTTTTTCTTTTTATGATGGCCATTCTGACTGGTGTGAGGTGATACCTCATTGTAGTTTTTCTTTGCCTTTCTCTAATAATAAGTGATGTTGAGCATATAGTAATGTGTTTATGGGCTATTTGCATGTATTCTTTGGAGAAATGCTTGTTTACCTCTTCTGTCCACTTTTTGACTGGGTTGTTCATTTTTCTGGTATTGAGCTTTATGAGCTGCTTGTATAGTTTGGAGAGTAATTAATTGTCAGTTTTTTCATTTGCTATTATTTTTTCAGATTCTCAGGATTATCTTTTCACCTTATTTGGATTTTCTTGATGTGAAAAAGATTTTAAGTTTAATTAAGTCTCACTTTCTTTGTTGTTTTCATTTCCATTATTCTAAGAGATGTGTCATAGAGGATCTTGCTGTGATTCATGTCAGGGAGAGTTTGCATGTGTTATCTGCTAGGAGCTTTATAGTTTCTGGCCTTACATTTAAGTCTTTAATCCATATTGAGCTTATTTTTGTGTATGATGTTAGGAGATGTTCTACTTTCATGCTTCTACATGTCCAGTTTTCCCATCATAACTTACTAAAGAAACTGTCTTTTCTGGGTTGTATGATCTTGCCTCCTTTTTCATAGATCAGGTACCCATGGGTGTGTGGGTTTATCTCTGGGCTTTTATCTTATTCCATTGGTCTATATTCTTTTTTTTTTTTTTTATGCCAGTACCATACAGTCTTGATGACTGTAGCTTTGTAGTATAGTCTGAGGTCAGGAAAGTTGATTCCTCGAGCACTGTGTCTCTTTCTGAAGACTGTTTTGGCTACTAGGGGTCTTTTGTGCTTCCATTCAAACTGTGAAAATTTTTTCTCTAATTCTATCAAAAATACCATTGGTAGTATGATAGGAATTGCACTGAATCTGTAGATTTCTTTGGGTAGTATAGCTATTTTCACAACAATGATTCTTCCAATCTAAGGACATGGTATATCTCTCCAGCTGTTTGTGTCGTCTTTGCTTTCTTTCATCAATGTCTTATAATTTTCTCCACACAAGTCTTTTGTCTCTTTAAATAGGTTTATTCCTAGGTATTTTCTTTTTTTTTGTTTTTGTTGCAATGGTGAATGGGATCATTTCCTTAATTTTTCTTTCTTATTTTTCTTTGTTAGTATATAGAAAAAAAATTTATTTATGTGTATTAATTTTATATCCTGAGACTTTATTATACTCATTAATTATCTCCAGTAATTTTCTAGTGGCATCTTCAGTTTTCTATGTATACTAGAATGTCATCTACAACCAGTGACACCTTTACTTCTTCTTTTCCAATCTGGATTCCTTTTATTTCTTTCTCTTTTCTGATTGCTGTAGCTAGGACTTCTAAAACTATGTTAAATAATAATGGCGAGAGTGGGCATCTTGTCTTGTTCCTGTTCTTAGAGGAAATCCTTTCAGTTTTTTCTCTGTTGAGAATAATTTTTGCTGTGGGTTTGCTGTATGTGGCTTTTATTATATTGAGGTTGATCCTTCCACCCCTATTTTTTGAAAAAAAAAAAAAATTATCACAAATGGGTGTTGAGTTTTGTCAAAACATTTCTTTCTACCTTTTGAGATGGTTCTTATCTTTTAATTTGTTAATATGGTGTATCACATAGTTTGATTTGCATATACTTAAAATCCTTGCATCCCAGGGATAAAGTCCATTTGATTATGATTTATGATTCTTTTTATTTTGTATATGTTGTTGGATTCTGTTTGCTAGAATTCTGTTGGGGATTTTTGAAACAAAATTCACCAGTAGTATTGGTTTTCAATTTTCATTTTTGTGGTGTATTTGTCTGGTTTTGATATTAGGGTGATGGAGACCTTATAGAATGAATTCAGGAATGTTCCTTCCTCTGAAATTTTCAAAAGTTTGAGCAGTATAGATGTTAGTTCTTCTCTAACTTTTGGTACAATTTGCCTGTGAAGCCATCTGGTCCTGGGTTTCTCTTGATGATTTTTTATTACAGTTTTGACTTTTGTGCTTGTGATTGATCCGCTCGAATTTTCTACTTCTTCCTGGTTCAGTTTTGAAAGGTTATACTTTTCTAAGAATTTGTCCATTTCTTCAAGGTTGTTCATTTTATTGGCAGGTAGCTGCTTGTAGTAGTTTCTTATGATTCTTTGTATTTCTGCATTGTCTATTGTAACTTATTTTTCACTTCTAATTTTATTGATTGGAATATTCCCCCTTTTTTATGATGAGTCTAGCTAATCGTTTGTCAATTTTGTTTATCTTCTGAAATAGTCAGCTTTTAGTTTTATTGATCTTTGCTATTGTCTATTTATTGCTTTTTCGGGTATTTCTGCTCTGATGTTTATGACTACTTTCCCTCTACTAACTTTCAAAATTTTTTGTTAGTTTTCTAATTGATTTAGGTATAAGGTTAGGTCGTTTATTCTGTGCTTTTCTTGTTTCCTGAGGTAGGATTGTATTGTTATAAACCTCCTGATTAGCACTAGTTTTATTGCATCCCATAGATTTTGAGTTATTGATTATTAATCTTCATTTGTTTACAGGTATGTTTTTAATTCCTTTTGATTTCTGCTTGATTGACTAAGACAAAGCCTTTGACTGTGTGGATCACAATAAACTGTGGAAAATTCTGGAAGAGATGGGAATACCAGACCACCTGACCTGCCTCTTGAGAGACCAGTATGCAGGTCAGGAAGCAACAGTTAGAACTGGACATGGAACAACAGACTGGTTCCAAATAGGAAAAGAAGTATGTCAAGGCTGTATATTGTCACCCCGCTTATTTAACTTCTATGCAGAGTACATCATGAGAAAAGCTTAGCTGGAGGAAACACAAGCTGGAATCAAGATTTCTGGGAGAAATATCAATAACCTCAGATATGCAGATGACACCACCCTTATGGCAGAAAGTGAAGAAGAACTAAAGAGTCTCTTGATGAAAGTGAAAGAGGAGAGTGGAAAAGTTGGCTTAAAGCTCAACATTCAGAAAACTAAGATCATGGCATCTGGTCCCATCACTTCATGGCAAATAGATGGGGAAACTGTGGAAACAGTGTCAGACTTTATTTTTCTGGGCTCCAAAATCACTGCAGATGGTGATTACAGCCATGAAATTAAAAGACACTTACTCCATGGAAGGAAAGTTATGACCAACCTAGACAGCATATTAAAAAGCAGAGACATTACTTTGTCAACAAAGATCCATCTAGTTAAGGCTATGGTTTTTCCAGTGGTCATGTATGCATGTGAGAGTTGGACTATAAAGGAAGCTGAGCGCTGAAGAATTGATGGTTTTAAACTGTGGCCATCCTAAAGGAGATCAGTCCTGTTCAGTAGTAGGACTGATGTTGAAGCTGAAACTCCAATACTTTGGCCACCTCATGTGAATAGCTGACTAATTTGAAAAGACCCTGATGCTGGGAAAGTTTGAGGGCAGGAGGAGAAGGGGACAACAGAGGATGAGATGGTTGGATGGCATCACCGACTCATTGGACATGATTTTGGGTGGACTCTGGGTGTTAGTGATGGACAGGGAAGTCTGGCGTGCTTCGGTTCATGGGGTCGCAAAGAGTGAGACACGACTGAGTGACTGAACTGATTTATTCAGTGATCCTTTTGTTATTTAGAAGCATATTTTTTAGCCTCCATGGTTTTTTTTTTATATAATTTTATGCCTATAGCTGATGTCTAATTGTACAGTGTTGTAGTCAAAAAAGATGACTGAAGTGATTTCACTTTTTTTTTTCTTTTTTATTTACCGAGTCTTGATTTGTGGCCCAAGTTTTGATCATCCTGGAAAATGTCCCATGTGCACTTGAGAAAATAGTGATATCTATTTTTTGTGTGTGAAATGCCCTGTAGATATCATTTAGATTCAGCTGGTCCAATGTATTGTTTAAAGCTTGTATTTCACTATTAATTTTCTCTCTGGATAATCTGTTCATTAGTCTCCCACTATTATTGTGTTACTGTTTATTTCCCCTTTAATGATTGTTACCATATGCTTTATGTATTGAGGTGCTCTCATGCTGAGTACATATATATTTATAATTGTTATATTTTCTTGGATTTATCCCTTGATCATCATGTTATGTCCCTCTTTGTCTCTGGTAATGGTCATTAAAGTCTTTTTTATCTTACATGATTATTGCTATTCCCACTTTCATTTGATTTGAATTTGCATGGGATAACTTTTCCAGCTCCTCACTTTCAGTCTGTATGTGTCCCTATGTCTGAGGTGGGTATCTTGTAGACAGTGTGACTGAATGGTTCTAAAAAAAACCATTCAGTCAATATATGTCTTTTGGTTGGGACATTTAGTCCATTTCCATTTAAGGCAATTATTGATATGTATGCTATCATTTTCATTTATAGTTTTGGGTTTGCATTTTTTTTAATTTATTATTTTTATTGAAGGATACTTGCTTTACAGTATTTTGTTGTTTTCTCTAAAACCTCAACATGAATCAGCCATAAGTATACACATATCCCCTCCTTTTGTAAAGTCCCGCTCATGTCCCTCCCCATCCCAATCATCTAGGATGATACAGAGCTCCTGTTTGAGTTTCCTGAGCCATAAAGCAAATTTCTGTTGGCTGCCTATTTTACATACGGTAATGTAAGTTTCCATGTTATTCTTTTGATATATCTCACAATCTCTTCCACTCTCCCCATTTTCAGAAGTCTATTATCTATGTCTGTTTATTCGTTGCTGCCCTGTAAATAAATTCTTTAATACCATTTTTCTAGATTCCGTATATGTACTTTAGAATACGATATTTATCTTTCTCTCTCTGATTCACTTCACTCTGTATAATAGGTTCTAGGTTCATTCACCTCATCAGAACTGACTCAAATGTGTCCCTTTTTATGTCTGGGTAATATTCTATTCTGTATATGTACCACAATTTCTTTATCCATTCATCTGTAGATGGAAATCTAGGTTGCTTCCATGTTCTAGCTTTTGTAAATAGTGCTTCAATGAGCATGTGTTTCTTTAAATTTTGGTTTCCTCAGGGTGTATGCTAAAGAGTGGGATTGCTGGTAACATGGTGGATTTTTTTATAGTTTTTTTTTTTTTAATAAATCTCCAAACCATCTTCCATAGTGGCTGTATCAATTTACATTCCCACCAACAGTGCAAGAGTGTTCCCTTTTCCCCACACCCTCTCCAACATTTATTGTTTGTAGACATTTTGATGGTCATTTTCACTGTTGTGAGGTGATATCTCATTTTGGTTTTGATTTGCATTTCTCTAATAATGAGTGATCTTGAGCATCTTTTCATGTTAGCCATCTGTATGTCTTCTTTGGAGAAATGCCTGTTTAGGCCTTTTCCCCACTTTTTTATTGGGTTGTTTGTGTTTTCTGGAATTGAGTTGTATGAGCTGCTGTATATATTGAACTTAATCCTTTGTCAGTTGCTTCATTTGCTAATGTTTTCTCCCATTCTGAGGGTTGACTTTTCACCTTGCTTAGTTTCCTTTGCTGTGCAAAAACTTTTAAGTTTAATTAGTTCCCACTTGCTTACTTTTGTTTTTATATCCATTACTCTAGGAGGTGGGTCATAGAGGCTTTTACTTTGATTTCTGTCATTGAGTGTTCTGCCTATGTTTTCCTCTAAAAATTTTATAGTTTCTTGTCTTATATTTAGGTCTTTAATTCATTTTGAGTTTATCTTTGTGTATCATGTTAGGAAGTGTTCTAATTTCATTCTTTTAGGTATAGCTGTCCAGTTTTCCCAGTACCATTTTTCAAGAGGCCGCCTTTGCCCCATTGCGTATTCTTGCCTCCTTTGTCAAAAATAAGGTACCCATAGGTGCATGGGTTTATTTCTGGGCCTTCTATTTTGTTCCATTGATCTATATTTCTGTTTTTGTGTCAGTACCATACTGTCTTGATGACTGTAGCTTTGTAGTATAATCTGAAGTAAGGGAGATTGATTCCTTCGGCTCCGTTCTTTTTTTTTTTTTTTTTTTTTTCCAAGACTGCTTTGGCTATTTGGGGTCTTTTGTGTTTCCATGTGAATTTTGAAATTTTTTGTTCTAGTTCTGTGAAAAACACCATTGGTAATTTCATAGGGATCACATTGAGTCTGTTCATTACATTTGGTAGTATAGTCATTTTCACAATATTGATTCTTCCTATCTGGGAACATGGAATGGCTCTCCACTTGTTTATGTCATCTTTGATTTCTCTCATTATTGTCTTATAATTTTCTGTGTACAGTTCTTTTGTCTCCTTAGGTAAGTTTATTCCTAGATATTTTATTCTTTTTGTTGCAGTTGTGAATGAGATTGATTCCTTAATTTATCTTTCTGATTTTATAGTATATAGAAATGCAAGTGATTTCTGTGTATTGATTTTATATCCAGCAACTTTGCTAAATTCACTGATTAGCTCTAGTAATTTTCTGATACTATCTTTAGAATATCACGTCATCTGCAAACAATGAGAGCTTAAGTTCTGCTTTTCCAATCTGGATTCCTTTCATTTCTTTGTCTTCTGATTGCTGCAGCTAGGACTTCCAGAACAATGTTGAATAATAGTGGTGAAAGTGGACATCCTTATCTTGTTTTGATCATGTGGGGAATGCTTTAAGTTTTTCACTATTGAGAATAATGTTTGCTGCAGGCTTATCATATATGGCCTTTACTATGTTGAGGTAGGTCCCTTCTATGCCCATTTTTTGAAGAGTTTTAATCATAAATGAGTGCTAAATTTTGTCAAAGGCTTTTTCTACATCTATTGACGTGATCGTATGTGGTTTTTTTCAACTTGTTAATATGATGTATCATATTGATTGATTTGCATATATCGAGGAATCTTTGCATTCCTGAAACTAACCCAACTTGATCATGGTGTATGAACTTTTTGATGTGTTGCTGAATTCTGTTTACTAAAATTTTGTTGAAAATTTTTACATCTATGTTCATCAGTGATATTGAACTTTAGTTTTCTTTTTGTGTGTGTGTGTTGTCCTTGACTGTTTGGGTATCAGGGTGATGGTGGCCTCATAGAATGAGTTTGGAAGTGTTCCTTCCTCTGCAATTTTTTGAAAGAGTTTTAGAAGTATAAGCATTAGCTCTTCTTTAAATGTTGGATATAATTCTCCTGTGAAGCCATGTGGTCCTGGGCTTTTGTTTTTTGGGAAATTTTTGATCACACCTTCAATTTCAGTGCTTATAATTGGATTGTTAACAATTTATATTTCTTCCTGGTTCAGTGTTGGAAGATTGAACTTTTCTAAGCATCTGTCAATTTCTTCCATGTTATCCATTTTATTGTCATGGAGTTGTTCATAAAGTCTTCTATAATCCTTTGTATTTCTGCATTGTCTGTTGTAATCTGTCCTTTTTCATTTCTGATTTTATTGATTTTATTCTTCTCTTTTTTTCTTGATGAGTCTGGACAGAGGTTTGCCAATTTTGCTTATCTTCTCAAAGAACCAGCTTTTAGTTTTATTAATCCTTACTATTGTTTCTTTTATTTATTTTTCATTTATTTCTGCTCAGAGCTTTATGATTTATTTCCTTCTACTAATTTTTTTTTGTTGTTGTTCTTCTTTTTCCAGTTGTTTTAGATGTAAAGTTATGCTGTCTATTCAATGTTTTTCTAGTTTCTTGAGGTAGGATTGTATAGATATAAACTTCCCTCTTAGGACTATCCCATCAGTTTTGGGTTTTCATTTGTTTCTAGAATTTTTTTTTTCCATTTCCTTTTTGATTTCTTTAGTAACATGTTGGTTATTTAGAAATGTGTTGTCTAATCTCCATGGATTAGTGTTTCTTACAGTTTTTTTTTTTTTTTCTCCTAATTGATGTCTAGTCTCATAGCATTGTGATTGGAGATGTTTAATATGATTTCAGTTTTCTTAAATTTACTGAGGTTTGATTTGTGACCCAAGATGTGGTTAATCCTGAAGAATGTTCATTGTGCACTTGAGAAGAAGGTGTACTCTTCGGCACGTGGATGGAATGTCCTGAAGATATCAATGAGATCCGTCTCATCTAATGTATCAATTAAGACTTGTGTTTCCTTATTAATTTTCTGTTTTGATGATCTGTCCACTTGTAAGACGGGGTGTTGAATTCTTCCACTATTACTGTGCCACCATCAACCCCTTCCCTATGTCTGTTAGCGTCTGTCTCACACACTGAGATGCTCCTGTGTTGGGTGCATCAGAGATCAGATCAGATCAGTCACTCAGTCGTGTTCGACTCTTTCCGACCCCATGAATCGCAGCACGCCAGGCCTCCCTGTCCATCACCAACTCCCGGAGTTCACTCAGACTCACATCCATTGAGTCAGTGATGCCATCCAGCCATCTCATCCTCTGTCGTCCCCTTCTCCTCCCGCCCCCAATCCTTCCCAGCATCAGAGTCTTTTCCAATGAGTCAACTCTTCACATGAGGTGGCCAAAGTACTGGAGTTTCAGCTTTAGCATCATTCCTTCAAAAGAAATCCCAGGGCTTATCTCCTTCAGAATGGACTGGCTGGATCTCCTTGCAGTCCAAGGGATTCTCAAGAGTCTTCTCCAACACCACAGGTCAAAAGCATCAATTCTTCGCTGCTCAGCCTTCTTCACAGTCCAACTCTCACATCCATACATGACCACAGGAAAAACCATAGCCTTGACTAAACGAACCTTTGTTGGCAAAGTAATGTCTCTGCTTTTGAATATGCTATCTAGGTTGGTCATAACTTTCCTTCCAAGGAGTAGGCGTCTTCCAATTTCATGGCTGCAGTCACCATCTGTAGTGATTTTGGAGCCCAGAAAAATAAAGTCTGACACTGTTTCCACTGTTTCCCCATCTATTTCCCAGGAAGTGGTGGGACAGGATGCCATGATCTTTGTTTTCTGAATGTTGAGCTCTAAGCCAACTTTTTCACTTTCCACTTTCACTTTCATCAAGAAGCTTTTTAGTTCCTCTTCACTTTCTGCCATAAGGGTGGTGTCATCTGCATATCTGAGGTTATTGATATTTCTCCCGGCAATCTTGATCCCAGCTTGTGTTTCTTCTAGTCCAGCATTTCTCATGATATACTCTGCATATAAGTTAAATAAGCAGGGTGACAATATACAGCCTTGACGTACTTCTTTTCCTATTTGGAACCAGTCTGTTGTTCCATGTCCAGTTCTAAGTGTTGTTTCCTGACCTGCATACAAATTTCTCAAGAGGCAGATCAGGTGGTCTGGTATTCCCATCTCTTTCAGAATTTTCCACAGTTTATTGGGATCCACACAGCCATAGGCTTTAGCATAGTCAATAAAGCAGAAGTAGATGTTTTTCTGGAACTCTCTTGCTTTTTCCATGATCCAGCGGATGTTGGCAATTTGATCTCTGGTTCCTCTGCCTTTTCTAAAACCAGCTTGAACATCAGGAAGTTCACGGTTCACATATTGCTGAAACCTGGCTTGAAGAATTTTGAGCATTACTTTACATAGATCTTTATAATTGCTATGTCCTCCTCTTGGATTGATCCCTTGAACATCATACAGTGTTCTTCCTTATCACTTGTAATCTTCTTTATTTTAAGGTCTATTTTGTATGATATGCGGATTGCTACTCTAGCTTTCTTTTGCTTCCCATTTGCATGGAATATATTTTTCCATCCTCTCACTTTCAGTCTATATGTGTCTTTATGTCTGCAGTGTTTTTTTTTTTTTTTTTTTTTTTTTTTTTTGTAGACAGCATATAAATGTATCTTGTTTTTTTATACACTCAGCCATTCTGTGTCTTTTGATTGGAGCATTTAATCCATTTACATTTAAAGTAATTCTTGATATATATGTTTCTATTGCCATTTTCTTCATTGTTTGGGGTTGATTTTGTAGGTCTTTTTTCTTCTCTTGTAATTCTTGACTATATAATTCCCTTTAACATTTGTTGTAAACCTGATTTAGTGGTACTGAATTCTGTTAACTTTTGCTTGTCTGAAAAGCTTTTGATTTCTCCATCTATTTTGAATGAAATTCTTGCTCAGTACCGTAATCTTGGTTGTAGATTTTTCCTTTTCAGTACTTTAAATATATCCTGCCATTCCCTTCTGGCCTGCAGAGTTTCTGGTGAAAGATCAGCTGTTAAGCGTATGAGGCTTCCATTGCATGTTACTTGTTGCTTCTAGCTTGCTGTTTATAATATTCTTTCCTTGCATTTAGTCTTTGTTAGTTTGATTAATCGGAGAAGGAAATGGCAACCCACTTCAGTGTTCTTGCCTAGAGAATCCCAGGGACGGGGAAGCCTGGTGGGATGCCGTCTATGGGGTCGCACAGAGTCGGACATGACTGAAGCGACTTAGCAGCAGCAGCAGCAGTAGCAGTTTGATTCATATGTGTCTTGGCATGTTTCTCCTTGGGTTTATCCTGTATGATTCTCTTTGTGCCTCTTGGACTTGGTTGATTATTTCCTTTTCCATGTTGTGGAAATTTTCAACTATAATCTCTTCAAAATTTTTCTCATACCCTTTCTTTTTCTCTTCTTTTTCTGGGACCCTTACAGTTCGAATGTTGGTGCATTTGATATTGCCCCAGGTCTCTGAGACTATCCTCAGTTATTTTCATTCTTTTTACTTCAGAAGTCATTTCCAACATTTTATCTTCTAGCTTACTGATTCAGTCTTCTTCTTCAGATATTCTGCTATTGATTCCTTATAGAGTATTTTTAGTTTTGGTAATTGTGTTCTTTGTCTATGCATGTTTATTATTTAATTCTTCTAGATCTTTGTTAATTGATTTATGCATTTTCTCCATTTTGTTGTCAAGGTTTTTGATCATCTTTACTATCATTATTCTGAATTCTTTTTCAGGTAGTTTGCCTATTTCCTCTTCATTTATTTGTACTTCTGTGTTTCTAGTTTGTTCTTTCATTTGGGTAGTATTTCTTTGCCTTTTCATTATTATTATTATTATTTTTTTAACTTATTGTGTTTGAGGTCTGCTTTTCCCAGGGTTCAAGGTTGAGTTCTTTCTTCCTTTTGGTTTCTGCCCTCCTAAGGGTGGTCCTGTGGTTTGTGTGAGCTTCATAAAGCATGAGAATTGTGCTGAGTTTTTGTTTGTTTGTTTTCCCTTTGATGGGCAACACTGAGTGTGGTGGTAATCCTGTCTGCTGATGATTGGGCTTGTATTTTTGTTTTGTTTGTTGTTTAGATGAGACGTGGTTGCTCTGGTGCTACTGGTGGTTGGGTGATGCCAGGTTTTGTATTCCAGTGGTTTCTTTTGTGTGAGTTCTCACTATTTGATATCCCTTATGGTTAGTTTTCTCGTAGTCTAGGTCTTGGAGTCAGTGCTCCCACTACAAATGCTCAGGGCTTGATCTCAGCTGTGTAAATTTGGCAAATTACTTCACCTCTCTGTGTCTCTGTTTCTTCATCTGTGTCTCCTGTATTGCAGGTGATTTCTTTACCACTGATCTGACTGTAAAGTGAAAATAATAATAATAATAATAATAAGATAATAATAATAAACAATAATAAATAAAAAATAATAATAATAAGAAAAAAATAATAAACAAGCTGTGTAAATTTGGCAAATTATTTCACCTCTCTGTGTCTCTGTTTCTTCATCTGTGTCTCCTGTATTGCAGGTGATTTCTTTACCACTGATCTGACTGTAAAGTGAAAATAATAATAAGATAATAATAATAATAAAATAATAATAAATAATAATAATAATAATAAGAAAAAATAATAAACAAGAAATATCATGGCCATCAACAATTTCTGTCCGCCAAATGTGAATGAGAGTTCCCCAAACTGAGATCCACTCTATGCTTCCACACCCCATGGTGATTGCTGAATTGGATTTGCATTTTTAGGTCTAATTATTCTCACGTTTTTTGTCTACAGAAATTCCTTTAGCATTCATTATAAAGCTGATTTGTTGTGCTGAATTCACTTATCTTTTCTTTACCTGTAAAGTTTTTGATTTCTCCTTTGCACTTGAGTGAGATCCTTTCTGGATAGAGTAATCTTGGTTATAGGCTTTTTCTTTTCATCACTTTATGTATATCTTGCCACTCTCTTCCAGCCTGCCAACTTTCTTTTAAAAGATCAGCTGTTAGCCTTATGTGGATCCCTTAATATATTATTTGTTGCTTTTTCCTTACTGCTTTTAATATGTGTTATTTGTATTTAATTTTCTTTAGTTTGATTAATATATGGTTTTGGCATGCTTTTCCTTGGTTTTATCCTGTATGGGACTCTCTGGGATTCCTGGACTTGGGTGGCTATTTCCTTTTCCATTTTAGGGAAGTTTTCAACTAGAATCTCCTGAAATATTTTCCCATGCCCTTTCCTTTTATCTTTTTTTTTTTTGGGCCCCTATGATTCAAATGTTGTTATGCTTAATTTTGTCCCAGAGGTGTCTGAGAATGTCCTCATTTCTTTCCATTCTTTTTTCTTTGCTCTGCCTCAGTCACTTCCACCATTCTATCCTCCAGCTCACTGATCCATCGTTCTGCATCAGTTATTCTGCTATTGGTTCCCTCCAGTGTATTTTTGATCTCAGATATTGTGTTATTCATTATTGATTGTATATTCTTTAATTTTTCTAGGTCCTTGTTAAACATTTCTTATACCTTCTCAATCTGTGCCTCCAGTCTAGTTATGTGTCTCCATTTTATTTTCAAGATTTTGGATCATCTTTGCTATTATTACTCTGAATACTTTTGCAGGTAGACTGCCTCTTTTCTCTTCCTTGTTCCCATTGTTTGGTCTTGTGGTTTTTTACCATGTTCCTTCATTTGCTGCATATTTCTCTGTCTTTCATTTTGTTTAATTTGCTGTTTTGGAGGTCTCCTTTCTGCAGTTTGGAAGGTCATAGTTCTGCTTAATTGTAGAGTCTTTCCTCCTCTGGGTGGGGTTTTACAAGTGCCATGTGATGGTTTCCTGGTTGGTGGGATTTCTGCCTGTATTCTGTCAGATTGAGCTGGATCTTGTCTCTCTGTAAGGCAGTGCCGTGTCCAGTAGGAGGCAAAGCCCATGTATATATGGGCTTTCCCGATAGCTCAGTTAGTAAAGAATCTACCTGCAATGCAGGAGACTCTGGTTTGTTTCCTGAGTCAGGAAGATCCCCTGGAGAAGGGATCAGCCAACCACTCCAGTATTCATGGACTTCTCTTGTGGCTCAGCTGGTAAAGAATCCACTGGCAATATTGGAGACCTGGGCTTGATCCCTGGGTTGGGAAGATCCCCTATAGAAGGGAAAAGCTACCAACTCCAGTATTCTGACCTACCTAGAGAATTCCATGGACTGTATAGTTCATGGGATCACAAAATGTTGGACATTGCTGAGTGACTTTCACAAGGTGTGGGCAGTAACTTGTGCCAACTCACAACCTGGTGGGAGCTGCCACCACTGGATTCAGGACTGTATGAATACTGTTTTGTCTGCTGCCTCAGACACTTTTCTTGGCTTTTGTAATGGCTAGTAGTTTACGGTTCCTCTTCTGAGATCATAAATTGCAATCATATCTCATTCCACTGCTGGTGCTAACACCAGTTTTGCAACGGGTGGACACACAGTTGCTCTCTGCAAGTGTGGAATTAGAGTGTCAAGAAAACAACAAATTTCTGCCACTCTCGGCAGCCCAGTCTATTCCCTGACCTCCCTCAGCTGTCATACTAGCTCCCTCAGGGTATCCTCACAGCAGACAACTCTAGTCTTCTCCCTGGGGTCCAACACGCACACCTGAGCCTCAGTGTCCTGCCCCAACTCTCCACGATGGAGACAGACAGGCAATCCACATCTCAGCTGGGGTACCAAGTACTATTCACAATGATCTCTGTGAATTCTCTCCATTTTGCAATTCATGATGAGGTTCTGAAATCCTTCGTCTCTCTCTTTTTTTATCTTTATCTTTTGTCCTACCTCATTCTAAGAAGTTTGGCTGGCCTTTTTGGAAGTTTGGGGTCTTTAGCCAGTGTTCAGAAGTTGTACTGCAAGAGTTGTTCCACATGAAGATTTGTGGAGAGGAAGGTTATTTCCCCTTCTTATTCCTCCACCATCTTCTCCCTGGACTTACTAGTTTTTGTTTGTTTGTTTGTTTCAATGTTGAATTTCAAGCCAGCTTTTCTGGTTTCCTCGTTTGTCCTCATCAAGATGCTCTTTAGCTCCTCTTTACTTTTCATATGTAAGGTTGTTGATATTTCTCTAGGTAATCTTACTTCCAGCTTGTGCTTCATCCAGCCTGGTATTTTGCATGATGTACTCTGCATAGAAGTTAAGTAAGCAGGGTGATGATATACAGGCTTGCTGTACCCCTTTCCCAATTTGGAACCAGTAAGTTGTTCTATGTCCAGTTCTAACTGTTGCTTCTTGACCTGCATAAAGGTTTCTCAGGAAACAGATCCGGCGATCTGTTACTCCTGTCTCTTGAAGAATTTTGCACAGTTTGCTGTGATCCACACAGTCAAATGCTTTAGAATAGTCAATGAAAGTGAAAGTGAAAGTCGCTCAGTCATGTCCTACTCTTTGTGACCCTGTGGACTCTACAGTCCATGGAATTCTCCAGGCCAGAATACTGGAGTGGGTAACCTTTCCCTTCTAGAGGGGATCTTCCCAATCCAGGGATCGAATCCAGGTCTCCCACATTGCAGACAGATTTTTTACCAACTGAGCCACAAGGGAAGTGAAGCAGAAGTCAGTGAAGCAGAAGTAAATATTTCTCCATGATCCAATTAATGTTGGAATTTTTTTTTTTTTCTGGTTCCTCTATCTCTTTGAAACTCAGCTTGGACATCTGGAGATTCTTGGTTCATGTATTGCTGAAGCCCAGCCTGAAGGATTTTGGACATAATCTTGCTAGCATGTGAAATAAATTCAATTGTATGGTAGTTTGGACATTCTTTAGATTTGCCTTCTTAGGGAGATAGATAGATAAATACATAGATACATAGATATTCTCTATCTCTTACTCTATCTCCATAAACACACACACACAGAGTGGGATGTATTCAGCTATGAGAAAGAAGGGAATTTTGCCATTTGTAACAACATGGTGATAACATAAAGATATTATATTGAAAAAAGTCAGACAAAGACAAGTTTTATGTGTAATCACATATGTAGAATCTCAAAAAGCTAGATCATAAAAACAGCAGAATGGTGTTTACCAAAGGCTTAAGGGTGGGATAGTATTGAAGATGTTGTTTAAGGTTACAGACTTGCAACTAGTAGATAAGTCCTGGAGGTCTAATAAACAGCATAGACATTATAGTCAACAATGCCATATCACAAAGCTCAAAGTTGATAAGCGACTGGTTTTGAATTGTTACAAACAAGAAATTAGAGTTATGTGATGTGATAGAGGTATTATTTAATACTATAGTGGTAATCATATTGTAATATGCAAAAGTATTCAATCAATATATTGTACAATTTAAAATTACACATTTTTAATGTCAATTTTATTTCAATGAAAATAAATGAGCAAAACTTCAGATTCCTATGGAATATCAGGAAATTTACCAATATAAGCATAATGGTTCTCTCAGAGGGAAAAGGACATATTTTATGATGATAAGAGTTATTTCATCAGGAATATGTTTATAAATCGTAAATATAAATAAATATAAATATAAATAAATTAGAAAACATCTATAGAGAAAATAAAATCAAAAGTTGGTTCTTTGAAAATATCAACAAAATAGAGAAAATTTTACAAAGACTAATCAAGAGAAGATGAGGCAATTCAGACAGTGATATATTAGTAGTGAAAGAGCAGACATTATTACTGATTCCTTAAACATTTAAATGATTATATAGAAATATTATGAAACACTTCATGCCAACAAATTTAACAACTTAGATGAAATGGACAAATTTCTATATGACAAAAATTAAGAGTACTCATTGAAAAATAAATAGAAAATGTAAAATCTGTATAATAAATGAAGAAATTAAATTAGTAATTAAAAAAACTTTATTTAAAAATAAATTAAGACTCAGATATCCTTTTATCAAGTCACATACGAAATAATCACAATGCTTATTTAACTTTCCCCAAATATTTAAGAGAATGAAGTGTCTCCCAACTTATCCTATGAAACCAATATTAACTTTTTATCAAAGTCAGACAAAGATATTACAAGAGAAGAAAACTATAGACTAATATTTCCCACAGATATAGATGTAAGAATCCTAACAGAGTATTTGATATCCAAATGCAGCAAGATACAGAGAAGGCAATGGCACCCCACTCCAGTATTCTTGCTTGGAAAATCCATGGATAGAGGAGCCTGGTAGGCTGCAGTTCATGGGGTCACTAGGAGTCAGACACGACTGAGCGACTTCACCTTCACTTTTCTCCTTCATGCATTGGAGAAGGAAATGGCAACCCACTCCAGTGTTCTTGCCTGGAGAATCCCAGGGACACCAGAGCCTGGTGGGCTGCCGTCTATGGGGTTGCACAGAGTCGGACATGACTGAAGCAACTTAAAACAGCAGCAGCAGCAGCAGCAAGATATAATAGAGATATATATGAAGATCAAGTGAGATTTATCCTAAGAATTAAAGGTTGGATTAACATCCAAAAATCCAAAGGGAAAAAAAAAAAAACACATTAATGAGTACAATACACAGTCTGCACAATCATTTCAATAAACTCATTAGAAAGAGTTGACAAAGTCCATTTCTGATTAAAATCATGAACTGGAACAGAAGGGAACTTCCCCAACCTGATTAATTATGCTTTATTCCTAATTGGAGCCTATTTTATAAGTTGATATAAAATAAAATTAACAGTTTTTTTAAAGAAAGATAAAAGCATGTGAAAGAGCTATAAGTGGTAAATAAATAAACTAAAACAAATTTTCATTAGAGTCATATAAGAATTTATTTTTAATTAGAGGAAGCTACCAAGCTCAGTCAGTAATCTTAATACTGATGTTTCCATACAAAGGATTCTCAGACATGGGAGAAAAATAGCCAAAGTGTGAGATCAAGAGATATGATCTCTAAACTCTCATCTTGATCTCACATTATATGCTTCCATCTTCAGAACCAGTGAATTTCTCAAATGTTGTTAGAATGAAGAAAGAATATGATCCTGTCAGAGCATAGCCAGGAAAGGATTGTCTGCTTGTTCTTGTTTTATTTACTCCACTTTTGCAGTTACTAATGTTAGGTAGTTAGAATAGGAAAAAAAAGAGTCCAAAATGACGGTTGCTAAACTGAACTGAAAAGACAAAGAAGGAATAAACTTGTGAAAATAGAACAAAGGAAGTTCTGAGGACCAGAGTGAGGACCTCAGGTGAAGCAAACAGCCCTCCTGACTAGCCCAATTTACATGGGGCAGGCTCAGAGGAAGGAGATAAAACATATAAAGAGAGGAGCCAAAACTGAGCCTCCTCTCTCTCTTCTCTTTACATCTTTTTGGTCAGCCCACTCTCACACCTCAAGAATGTATTTTCCTTTGCTTACCAAATAAAAGTGAGCTGTAACTGAGCTGTAACACTGGTCTGAAATTTCAAATCTTTGCTGTGGTGAGACAACACCAAGGAAATTGCACACTCCTTCAACATATATGGTGCCATTTCTTGGATTTAACCTGGCTGAAACAATCTTGGCTCTGCCCCTGTGAGGCAGAGGCCAAGCACAGCAGAAGCCCAACTCTGCAAAAGCTCCTGCAGTGGAACCTGAACATGAAGAAAACTCAGTGCAGGGGAATTGAGAAGAAGCCCAGCGTGCTGGAAACAGGGAAAGCAAAAACAAACTCGACAGAAAGCTCAAGTGGCTCAGTTTCAGATTCCAGAAGACCTCTGGTTAAGGTAGGAAGTCCTCACTCCTGTGGCTAGAAGGACATATAACTAACAAAATCTTAACTCCTTTATAATCTCTCATTTCTTGTTTTCTTGAACCCCCTATGAACAGGTGAGTGGCAGTGGGTACAATTGAGGGACTCTGGCAGGGACTACTTAGTCCCTATTGCCCAGGCAGATGGGGGTTCTTCTGTCCTTAATCCTCTTTGTGCCAAGGATCAGGCCAATGAAAACTATGAGCACAGGTCAGGTATATAGCAGATTTTCTGACAGGTTATGAAAGGGATTCCTCAGCACATATTTCCCACTGATTTTTCCTCCCATTCTTCAGTTCCTCTCTCCATCTATGCCACTGCTTACAAAGTATTTAGCAGGCTATCATCTCTCCTGAAGATGAAAAGTTGTGTTTGAAATTGTTTACCTAAGATTGGAACTGAAACCCACATGGCAGGGACTCTGTGCTATGCTTATTCACTCAGTTGTATCTGACTGGAACTTGAGCCTAGCCAAAACCCACAGTGCCTGGTTTTGGGACCTAATGAAGCTCAGGTTCTTGATGTCTCATTGCAAAAATTCAGTGATAGACACAGTGATAGGTAAGAGGTAGACTTATTTGTTCAGATTCAGAGAGAAGCACACTCCACAGGATGTGAAACACGGCAGACTGTGAGTGCAGCAACCATGAAATGTGTAGTTAGCTTTGGTGAGCTGGGTGATTTCATATGCTAATTAATGTGAGGATCATTCCAACAATTGAGGAACCACCCACACCTTGGTCTTTTGCTAGTACCTTGGAACTGTTCTGGTGCCTCTGGGTGTGTCATTTAGCTTGCAGATTGAGGATTGAGGTTTAGTTAAAATTGAATTTTCATTCTGGACCCATTTGATTTTAATCGGTTATGTCATGCCCTTGGGCTATGTCATTCTTTCAGAAGTTGTGCTCTGTCCCTTTCCCTCCTGTTTCATGCTCTTTTCCTGAGCCCCATCCAGGCCCACAGTGTTGCCTCTATAATCTCCTAGAGGGACAACCAGAAAATAGCTGACCCTTGGAAGGAAAATACTGTATAATATCCAATCCCTTTAGCTATTCAGGCTTTCATCTTCCACGTTTCCTATAACATGTACAACAACAGCATCTCTCAGTGAACATGCTAGGGTAGGTGATGGGCACACAATGCCTGCTAGAAGTCCATCTGTTGGTGGCATCCCTTCAAGGGCAATTGGGCTTCCAGGGATAATATTTGCCACTTTGGGAATTAGCACTGCAGGCCGTTTAGGCCCAAACCCTTGCCACCCTTCTCTTATAGTTACAAACATACCCCTGGATCCATTCCACTCCACTTTTATGGAATATCTGGTCTGTTGTCTCTTATCAATTTATCCTTAAGCCACTTATTAATTAATTCCTAAAACCAGGACCCTGTCCCCTTATAGGAAACATCTCTCCCCCTCTGTTTATTAGTAAAATACTCTTATTGCCCCTAACAGGACAAGATAGCTCACTCCTTTGTCATTACTTCTGTTATTACCTAAACTGGGTCTACCAAGCAATGGAATGTTTACCATTGGAAACCCCTAAACTGCTATTATGGAAGATTAGGGGAGGAAATCAGTGGCTTATATTTCCTGAGACCAATAAGAGGATAAAGCTTATGGCTGTTTCACCAGGTTCCCATTCTCAGGGCACAGGCTTGTATTGCTTTATATCATGATATCTATTCCCAACTGTGGTGGAAAAATCAACAATCAGTTAAGATTCAGTTCAGTTCAGTGACTCAGTCATGTCTGATTCTTTGCAACAGCATGAATCGCAGCATGCAAGGCCTCTCTGTCCATCACCAACTCCTGGAATTCACGCAAACTCATGCCATCTCATCCTCTGTCATCCTCTTATGCTCCTGCCCCCAATCCCTCCCAGCATCAGAGTATTTCCCAATGACTCAACTCTTCTCATGAGGTGGCCAAAGTATTGGAGTTTCAGCTTCAGCATCAGTCCTTCCAATGAACACTAAGGACTGATCTCCTTTAGGTTTGACTGGTTAGATCTCCTTGCAGTCCAAGGGACTCTCAGGAGTCTTCTCCAACACCACAGTTCAACAGCATCAATTCTTCGGCACTCAGTTATCTTCACAGTCCAACCCTCACATCCATACATGACCACAGGAAAAACCATAGCCTTTACTAGATGACCTTTGTTGGCAAAGTAATGTCTCTTCTATTTAATATGCTATCTAGGTTGGTCATAATTTTCCTTCCAAGGAGTAAGTGTCTTTTAATTTCCTGGCTGCAATCACCATCTGCAGTGATTTTGGAGCCCAAAAAAATAAAGTCTGACACTGTTTCCACTGTTTCCACTGTTTCCCCATCTATTTGCCATGAAGTGATGGGACCAGATGCCATGATCTTAGTTTGCTGAATGTTGAGCTTTAACCAACTTTTTCACTCTCCTCTTTCACTTTCATCAAGAGGCTTTTTAGTTCCTCTTCACTTTCTGCCATAAGGGTGGTGTCATCTGCATATCTGAGGTTATGGATATTTCTCCTGGTAATCTTGATTCTAGCTTTTGCTTCTTCCAGCCCAGCGTTTCACATGATGTACTCCTTTTCCTATGTGGAACCAGTCTTTTGTTCCATGTCCAGTTCTAACTGTTGCTTCCTGACCTGCATATAGGATTCTCAAGTGGCAGGTCAGGTGTTCTGGTATTCCCATCTCTTTCAGAATTTTCCACAGTTTATTGCAATCTACACAGTCAAAGGCTTTGGCATAGTCAATAAAGCAGAAATAGATGTTTCTCTGGAACTCTCTTGCTTTTTCCATGATCCAGCAGATATTGGCAATTTGATCTCTGGTTCCTCTGCCTTTTCTAAAACCAGCTTGAACATCTGGAAGTTCACGGTTCACATATTGCTGAAGCCTGGCTTGGAGAATTTTGAACATTACTTTACTAGCATGTGAGATGAGTGCAATTGTGTGGTAGTTTGAGCATTCTTTGGCATTGCCTTTCTTTGGGATTGGAATGAAAACTGAGCTTTTCCAGTCCTGTGGCCACTGCTGAGTTTTCAAAATTTGCTGACATATTGAGTGCAGCACTTTCACAGCATCATCTTTCAGTATTTGAAATAGCTCCACTGGAATTCCATCACCTCCACTAGCTTTGTTCGTAGTGATGCTTTCTAAGGCTCACTTGACCTCCCATTCCAGGATGTCTGGCTCTAAGTGAGTGATAACACCATTTTTATTATCTGGGTAGTGAAGGTCTTTTTTGTACAGTTCTTCTGTGTATTCTTGCCCATCTCTTCTTAATATCTTCTGCTTCTGTTAGGTCCATACCATTTCTGTCTTTTATCGAGCCCATCTTTGCATGAAATATTCCCTTGGTATCTCTAATTTCCTTGAAGAGATCTCTGGTTTTTCCCATTCTGGTGTTGTTTTTTTTTTTTTTTTTTTTCTATTTCCTTGCATTGATCACTGAGGAAGGGTTTCTTATCTCTTCTTGCTATTCTTTGGAACTCTACATTCAGATGCTTATATCTTTCCTTTTCCCCTTTACTTTTCACTTCTCTTCTTTTCACAGCTATTTGTAAGGCTACTTCAGACAGCCATTTTGCCTTTTTGCATTTCTTTTCCATGGGGATGGTCTTGATCCCTGTCTCCTTTACAGTGTCATGAACTGCCATCCATAGTTCATCAGGCACTCTATCAGATCTAGTCTCTTAAATATATTTCTCACTTCCATTGTATAATCATAAGGGATTTGTTTTAGATCATACCTGAATGGTCTAGTGGTTTTCCCTACTTTCTTCAATTTAAGCCTGAATTTAGCAATAAGGAGTTCATTATCTGAGCCACAGTCATCTCCCTGTCTTGTTTTGCTGACTGTATAGAGCTTCTCCATCTTTGGCTGCAAAGAATATAATCAATCAGATTTCAGTGTTGACCATCTGTTGATGTCCATGTGTAGAGTCTTCTCTTGTGTTGTTGGAAGAGGGGGTTTGCTATGAATGTGCATTCTCTTGGCAAAACTCTATTAGCCTTTCCCCTGCTTCATTCTGTATTCCAAGGCCAAATTTTCCTGTTACTACAGGTGTTTCTTGACTTCCTACTTTTGCATTCCAGTCCCATATAATGAATAGGACATCTTTTTTGGGTGTTAGTTCTAAAAGGTCTTGTAGGTCTTCATAGAACCATTCAACTTCATCTTCTTTTGTGTTACTGGTTGAGGCATAGGCTTGGATTACCGTGATATTGAATGGTTTACCTTGGAAAAGAACAGAGGTCATTCTGTCGTTTTTGAGATTGCATGCAAGTACTACATTTTGGACTCTTTTGTTGACCAATATGGCTACTCCATTTCTTGTAAGGGATTCCTGCCCACATTAGTAGATATAATGGTCATCTGAGTTAAATTCACCCATTCCAGTCCATTTTAGTTCTCTGATTCCTAGAATGTCAACGTTCACTCTTGACATTACCTGTTTGATCACTTCCAATTTGCCTTGATTCATGGACCTGACATTCCAGGTTCCTATGCAATATTGCTCTTTACAGCATCAGACCTTGCTACTATCACCAGTCACATCCACAACTGGGTATTGTTTTTGCTTTGGCTCCATCCCTTCATTCTTTCTGGAGTTATTTCTCCACTGATCTCCAGTAGCTTATTTGGCACTTACCAACATGGGGAGTTCCTGTTTCAGTATCCTATCATTTTGCCTTTTCATACTGTTCATGGGGTTCTCAAAGCAATGGCTGAGAGGAGCTACCTCACATCCAAGGTCAGGGGCAGCGGCCAATAGGAGCTATCACATGTCCGAGGTCAGGATTGGTGGCTGAGAGGAGCAACCCCACCTCCAATCAGTGGTGGCTGCACAGGTGCAGGAGGGCCAAGAGGAGCTAGTCCATGTTCAAGGTCAGGAGGGGCGACTCTTCCAAGGTCAGGAGCAATGGCTGTGCTTTGCTGGAGCAGCCGTGAAGAGATACCCCATGTCCAAGGTAAAAGAAACCCAAGTAAGACGGTAGGTGTTGTGAGAGGGCATCAGAAGGCAGACACACTGAAACCATAATCACAGAAAAATAGTCAGTCTAATCACACGGACTACAGCCTTTTCTAACTCAATGAAACTAAGCCATGCTGTGTGGGGCCACCCAAGATGGACAGGTCACAGTGGAGAGGTCTGATAGAATGTGGTCCACTGGAGAAGGGAAGGACAAATCACTTCATTATTCTTGTCTTGAGAACCCCATGGACAGTTAAGATTACTATGCCTTAATCCTACCCAGCCCTGGTCATGCTGGAGAGCTTGGGATGCCTGACTCCAGTCCAGGAGTCCCAGCAGGTAGACCTGCTTCAACATACCTAGGGATCTGGTCCTCAGAAGGTTTTCACACCTCAACCTGCTTGGAAATCCACCAGTCCGGGGATCCCAGGAGGTCGACATGCCTCGATTTGTCCAGGGACCCAACTCTCAGAAGGCTGACCTGCCTCGACCTGCCTGGGGATTCAGTCTCCAGGAAATTATCATGCCTCAGCCTTCCTGGGGGCCTGCACCCTGACCCGGGGATGCCCAGCTCTCAGATTGCAATAATACTGGGTAGGATAAGCTTCAGAAAGACTCACCACTAAGGAAGTCCACCCATGAAAACAGAAGGAAGTCTATTGGTTATGTGACTGTGCCCAGTCTCAGCAATAACTCAGGAACCCAATGATCACCCCATTGCCTTTCTGGAAAGGCTAAAAAGGGCCCTCCAAAATTTACCAATATGGACTTAGACTCTTACGAGGGACAGGTGACTTTAAAGGACAAATTCCTGTCCTAATGTGCATCAGACATCAGGATAAAGTCACAACAGTTACAGCAGCAGGAGCCTGCTGCCTCTTTAGATGAGATGGTCCAGACAACCACCGATACCTTTTATAACAGATACAAGAAGAGGGAGGCCAAGACCCAGGAAAGGGGGTAAAGGAAAGAGACAAGGCATGCTCAGATGCTGGCTGCCCTTCAGGGAAGCCCTATGACAACCCCTGAGTCCTTAAAGGACAAGGCACGAGGTAAATGCCTAATCTGTAGACAGGCGGGACATTGGGCCAAAGAGTGTCCAAACCGTGACAAATCTCCTAAAACGGCATGCTATGAATGTCATCAATTGGGACATTGGGGAGAACTCTGACCTGGAGACCCAAGGGCCTCAAAGTCAAGCACCAAGCCTTCCCTCAAAATGGTTCAACAGGACTGAAGTGGGCCACTCCAGCCAGTCTGCCTGTCACAGATAACCTTTGGCTGGAGCCAAAGTTGCAACCAAATGTGGCAGGTATGTCCAAGAACTTCTTGGTTAACAGAGGGGCTACCTACTCTGTCCTGAACTTCTACTCTGGAGCCTTTTCCTCACAAACCTATACTATTTTGGGTGCTACAGGAAAAATAATTACAAAAGATTCACCTGAGTACTTCTTTGTTGCTAGAATGGACAAATATTTTCCCACCACTTTCTGGTGGTCTCTGAGTGTCCTACTCCCTTATTGGGAAGAGATCTCTGCCTGCCTTTGAAATCTTAAATCTATTGCAGTCCTGATTGAAGATGCTTTAAAACTCTTTTGGGGGCAAAATAACTATTTTTACCAGCCACCAATGAAACAACTCCTAAAAGGGAGAGGCGATTTATGGATGTCTGATCAAAGAATCTTCAGATATCAAGCAGTGATGATGGAAAATCCAGGCCTGACTATATCCCCTTTTGAGGTTCTTAACCCAGCTACTCTCCTACCAACCTCTGAGGGCTATCTCCTCTTTCAGTCTTGCCTAGAAACTTTGGACCACTGGACAAACCCCGAGAGTGATTGTCAGAAAATCCTCTGACCAATTCTGAGGAAATCTGGTACACTGATGGAAGCAGCTTTGTCTTGCATGGAAAAAGAAGAGCCAGATATGCAGTAGACTCCAATTTTGAAACCATTCAGGCTAAGCCTTTGCCACCAGGTACTTCAGCCCATCTAGCTGAGCTCATAGCCCTGACTCGAGATTTAGAGCTGGGAAAAGGAAAAATAGTAGCGATTTACACTGACTCCAAGTATGCCTTTCTGGTGCTACATGCACAGACTATTATTTGGAAAGAAAGAGGTCACTTGACAGCCCAAGGGTCCCCAATCAAATATGGTGATCAAATCCTTAGGCTCTTGGCGGAAGCCCATCTGCCTGCTAAGGTTTCAGTCTCCCACTGTAAAGGACATCAAAAAGGGGACACAGAAGTGGCATGAGGGAAACAAGCAGCTGATCAGGCAGCTAAGAGAGCAGCATTACAGAACAATGACTTAATAGGGGTTGCCACCATAGTTCCACAGACTAATTTGCCAGAAACTCCTTCATATACTGAAAGTGAGACTCTTAAAGCTAAGAGTGAGGTTTTTAAGAAGATCATATGGGGTGGTTCCGAAAAAAGGGACTCATTTTTCTGCCTTGGAACCTCCAATGGAAGTTGGTTAACTCCTTACATGTCACCACTCATTTAGGGGAGAAGGCCCTCCAAAGATTACTAGAAAGATCCTTCAGAGGAACAAGCATCCAAACAACTATAAGGTTAGTGATCTCTTCTTGTCACACTTGCCAATTAAACAACTCCCAAGGAGCTCCAAGACCCCAGCTGGTCCAGTCCATCCAACAACTTGGGACCTACCCCGGAAAGGACTGGCAGATGGACTTCACCCAGATGCCAGTTTCTCAAGGGTATAAATATCTATTTAGGCATGGTAGATACATTCACAATATGGATTGAAGGCTTTCCCACCAATGCTGAGAAGGCTGAGGAGGTAGTAAAAAATTGCTCCATGAAATCATTCTGAGATTTGGTCTGCCGAGGTCATTACAGAGTGACAGTGGGACATCATTTACTTCTAAGGTCACCCGAGGGGTCTCTAAAGCATTGGGCATTACTTATTATCTCCACTGTGCCTGGAGGCCTCAGTCTTCAGGAAAAGTAGAAAGAGCCAACCAGTTCTTAAAATCAGTGATAAAAAAGATTACCCAGGAGACCTCCCTGGGATGGAAGGAGACTTGACCAATAGCTCTCCACACCCATATTGCCCCTAAGGAACAGGTTGGTCTTAATCCTTATGAGATGCTATATGGGAGACCTTTTGTTTATGTCAATGACCTCTTCCTAGATCCAAATGCTCAGCCCCTCTGGTCTTATACTGTGGCCATTGGGCAATTCCAACATGATATACACTTATGGGTTGTCAACCAGGATCCACAAGACTCTAAAGAGCCACCACTATATGCTCCAGGGACTCAAGTCCTAATTAAAGTCTGGAAAGGTGGGTCTCAAAAGGCTCAACTCCAGCCCTCATAGAAGTGCACTTACCCTGTAATACTTTCTACCCCCACAGCAGTCAAGGTACTAGGACATGACTCTTGGATTCACTATTCATGAGTCAAGCTGTGGAAGAAAACAGAAAAGGACACTCAATACACCTGTCAACAAGCTACAACATGCAGTGCCAGTTTGACAAGGATATATAGAACTACACCCAACCATGGAAAATATTGCTCATCCTTAGATGGGCACAGCTATAAGGACTATGAGGCTTGAGACTAGCAAGAGGGGGAGACCCAACGACCCTCACTGTTCCAGTTCAGCAGGAAGTAGCCAAAGAGACATTGATGCCTCTATTCCCAAAGAACTGGGCCTCCCATCTCTTGAGGGGGGAATGTTAGGTAGTTAGAATAGGAAACAGGAGTCCAAAATGGCCATAGCAAAAATACAAGGAAAGGAGACGCCCACAAATATGGAACAAAGGAACATCCGAGGACCGGAGTGAGAACTTCAGGTAAAACAAACATGCTCCCTTCTTGGCCAGCCCGATTTGCATAGGGCAGGCTCAAGAGGGGTAGTAGACAAATGTATAAAAGGAGGAAGCCAAGCCAGATTGAGGCATCTTCTTTGGGGTTTGCCCGCCCTCACGCCTTGAGGGTGTATTGTCCTTTGCTTGCTGAATAAAACTGAGCTGTAACTGTGCTGTAACACTGGTCTGCCATTTCAAATCTTTGCTGCAGCGAGACAGAACCGAGAAAACTACACACTCCCCCCACACTAATACACATAATTAGGCTCTACTTAATTGATGTTTGATTACCAATTTTGGGGTCACAAATTGTATTATCTTCATATCGCTGACTTGTGGCAATATATCCTTACAGTATAGAGCTATTTTCTTGACATGTACTATATAATATTAGTCTGTGACATTTTGAGAATCCTGATTTCTCTTGAGGCCATCATCATCTGATTTAAGCTTCAGAAGTTGAAAGGTATCACTTCTGAGTGACTGACACTATGGGATCCCCTCAATGAATGCAAACAAATAAGATAAGAAGTTGATGAATATACTGCATCATGGAAAAATCATTTAATACTATTTAGAATCTCATACATGGACAACCTTTCAACTTTGGAAAGTGATCAGGTGTTAATAGTTTCAGAGTGGAATATTACTCAGCCATAAAAATGAAATTCTGCCATTTGTAACAATGTGGATGGACCTAGAAAATATTGTGCTTAGTGAAATAAGTCAGATAGAGAATGACAAATGCTTCATGATATCACTTGTATGTAGAATCTAACAAACAATGCAGATGAATATATATGCAAAACAGAAACACTCTCACAGATATAGAAGGCATACTAATGGCTATCAAAGGGGAAAGGGAAGAGTAGGGGCAAATTAGGGGCATAGAATTAATACCAACTACAACATATAAAATAGTTAAGCAACAAATATACATTATATCACACATGGAATTACAGCCATTATCTTGTAATAATTTTAATGCAGTATAAGCTGTAAAATTATATAATCACTGTGTTGTCTAATTGAAACTAATATTGTAATTTAACTATACTTCAATAAAAATATTTATTTGAATAGTTTATGTATCTACATAGAGCCTTTGCCCTTCTATCTGTGACCAAATATATTCATATATGCGGTTACAATGATGTCTGAAATTCTCAAGAAGAGTTATTTCTTGGGTTAAAGATTTGAAAGGCTCTTGTACATATGGGATAAAATTAATATATTTTACTTTATTTGCTATAAAATCTTCTTTTGGTTATTTTATTACATTAGTTCCACATTCCCAGGAGGGGGTAATAGATGATAGAATGAAGAAAAAGGATATTAGTAAAGGGAAAGAAATCCTTCAGTTGAGTCAGTTAAGGGCTTCTGGGTAACCAGAATGCAGACTGAAGTTCATAGCATGTAGAATCATTAAGCAGATAAAAAATGCAGTGGTATGTGGTCATAGAGTGGGAGAGAGAGTAGGAGATTCAGAGAACTAAAATACCCGAGCCTGTCAGAGGGTTGTCAGTGTGAGAAATTGGGTTCAAAGGTCTTCTTGAGGCTCCCATGGCTAGAGGCTCCTCCTCTTCTGACATTTAAGGAGAGACTTAGCCTCATATTATTTCAAGCCTAGCTAGATGTCTGCTCTGTACAAGCTCCTGGATAGGAAGAAAATGAGATTCAGAGATAAAGCAGCATTTTCCTTGAATTTTGGGGACTCACATCCTTGTGAACAAAACTTTATTTCCAGGATTGGCCTCTTTACTAGGTACTCAACATTTAGAGAATTATTTAACTTCTTTGAGTTTCAGTTTTATCATCTGGAAAAAAAAATAACAATAGTGTCTACTTTCTAGGCTTATTGAGAAAATTCAATGGGATATAGATGATAAAGGATACAGAGAGGGGGCAGATTCAAATGACTGATTAGGAGGATGTGGAGTTTCTGTCTTCTCACAACTAGGGTACCAACCAGGCTCTGGTAGGGGACCTTTGACACTTTAAGTAATGACTGCATGACCAGGTAGAACATGGATGGAAGAAGAGTGGAGGAAATGTGGAGGTGGAATGGGACCAGCACACCAGAGGGGCAGTTGGGGGGGCAGCAAGGGCTTCCACAATTGCAGGGGCCCATCACTAATGTAGGAATCAACAGGGATGGGGAAAGATCTTTGGGAGATTCGGGGATGAGAGTAGAATGAAACGATCTTTGTTACTATTGTTGCTGTTGGTTTTATTTCATTTTATTTTTTAAATAATATATATTTTTAGGTTTCTAATATTATTTTATTTTTTAAAGTAGTGCTCAAAATTCTCCAAGCCAGGCTTCAACAATACGTGAACCGTGAACTTCCAGAAGTTCAAGCTGATTTTAGATAAAGGCAGAGGAACCAGGTATCAAATTGCTAACATCCACTGGATCCTGGAAAAAGCAAGAGAGTTCCAGAAAAACATCTATTTCTGCTTTATTGACTATGCCAAAGCCTTTGACTGTGGATCACAATAAACTGTGAAAAATTCTGAAACAGATGGGAATACCAGACCACCTGACCTGCCTCTTGAGAAACCTGTATGCAGGTCAGGAAGCAAAAGTTAGAACTAGACATGAAGCAACAGACTGGATCCAAATAGGAAAAGGAGTACGTCAAGCCTGTATATTGTCATCCTGCTTATTTAACCTATATGCAGAGTACATCATGAGAAATGCTTGGCTGGAGGAAGCACAAGTTGGAATCAAGATTGCTGGGAGAAATATCAATGACCTCAGATATGCAGATGACACCACCCTTATGGCAGAAAGTGAAGAAGAACTAAAGAGCCTTTTGATGAAAGTGAAAGAGAAGAGTGAAAAAGTTGGCTTAAAGCTCAACATTCAGAAGACAAAGATCATGGCATCCGGTCCCATTACTTCATGGCAAATAGATGGGGAAACAGTGGAAAGATTGTCTGACTTCATTTTTCTGTGCTCCAAAATCACTGCAGATGGTGATTGGAGCCATGAAATTAAAAGACATTTACTCCTTGGGATTAAAGTTATGACCAACCTAGATAGTATATTAAAAAGCAGAGACAATACTTTGTCAACAAAGGTCCATCTATTCAAGGCTATGGTTTTTCCAATGGTCATGCATGGATGTGATAGTTGGACTATAAAGAAAGCTGAGCTCAGAAGAATTGATGCTTTTGAACTGTGGTGTTGGAGAAGACTTTTGAGAGTCCCTTGGGCTGCAAGGAGATCCAACTAATCCATCCTAAAGGAGATCAGTCCTGGGTGTTCATTGGAAGGACTGATGTTGAAGCTGAAATTCCAATACTTTAGCCACCTAATGAGAAGAACTGACTCATTTGAAAAGACCCTGATTCTGGGAAAGATTGAGGGCAGGAGGAGAAGGGGACGATGGAAGATGAGACAGCTGAATGGCATCACCAACTCAATGGACATGGGTTTTGGTGGTCTCTGGGAGTTGGTGATGGACAGGAAGGCCTGGCGTGCTTCAATTCATGGGGTTGCAGAGTCAGACATACCTGAGCAACTGAATTGAACTGAACTGAACTTATTTTATTTTATTATTATTATTATTTACTTTACAATATTGTATTGGTTTTGCCATACATCAACATGAATCCTCCATGGGTGTACCTGTGTTCCCCATCCTGAACCCCCCTCCCACCTCCCTCCCCATACCATCCCTCTTGGTCATCCAAGTGCACTAGCCCCGAGCATCCTGTATCATGCATGGAACCTGGACTGGTGATTCGTTTTAACTTATGATAATATACATGTTTCAATGCCATTCTCCCAAATCATCCTACCCTCGCCCTGTCCCACAGAGTCCAAATGAGTGTTCTATACATCTTTGTCTCGCATACCAGGTTATCTTTACCATCTTTCTTAATTATTGTTCTGCTCCATTTTATTTTTTGCCTTTTTTTTCACTGCATGACTTGTGGGATATTGATTCCTAACCTGGGGATTTGGCTTGAATTCCTGTGGTGGGAGCACTGAGTCCAAACCACTGGACTAACACAGAACTTCAGACCCCAGGAAACATTAATCAGTGTGAGTTTTCCTGGAGGTCCTCACTTGGCACCAAGACCTCCCTCCACCAAACTACCTTTAAATTCCAATGAAAGAGTTAGTTGTTCAGTGGTGTCTGACTCTTTGTGACCCCAAGGACTGTAGCTCACCAGGACCCTCTGTCCATGGAATTTTCTAGGCAAGAGTACTGGATCTATTTCTCCAAGAGATCTTCCTGACCTAGGGATTGAATCTGGGTCTCCCACATTGCAGGCAGTTTCTTTAACATCTGAGCCACCAGGGAAGCCTCAGTGCTGGATGCATAAGGTCAAACTATCAATAAGAAAGAAACACAGCCCAACCCATCAAAAATGAGATGCAAAAATATATGTTACAGATGAAGAGGCAAGGTAAAAATTGCCAAGGCCAAATAAATGAAGAGGCAGTAAGCAACCTACTTAAATAAGAATTCAGAATAATGGTAATAAAGATGATCCTTTGTCTCAGAAATAGAATAGAAGAATAAATTGAGAAAGTAAAAGAAATGTTTAACAAGGACCTCTAAGAACTGAAGAATAACAGAATCAAGATGAACAATACAATATCTAAAATGAAAAATACACTAGACAGAATCAGTAGCAGAATAACCAAGGCAAAATGATGAATAAGTGAGCTGGAATATAGAATAGTGTAAATAATTGCCAAAAATAAGAATAATGAAAAAAAGAAGGAAAAGAAAAGAGGACGATGTCAGAGATGTCTGAGACAACATTAAGTACACCATTTGAATTATACAGGTCCCAGAAGTGAAATAGAAATAATCTGAAAATATTTGAAGAGATTAGAAACAACAGTTTTCCTAACGTGGTAAAGGAAATAGGCAACTAATACCAAGAGGAAGCACAGAGTGCTATACAGGATAAGCTCAAGGAAAAACAAGCCAAGACACATATTATTAAAACAAATAAAAGTTAAATTCAAAGTAAAATTATTAGAAGCAACAAGGAAAAAAACAACAAATTACATACAACAGAAACCTAATAAGATAAACAGATAATCTTTCAGCAGTAACTCTGCAGGCCAGAAAGGATATGTTTAAAGTGATGAGAAGGAAAGAACTACAATCAAGATTACCCATCAAGGACCTTATTCACATTCAATAGAGTAATTAAAAGATTTACAGAAAAACAAATGCCAAAGAAATTTAGTACCACCAATACCTGCCAGGTGGGTAACCCACAAAACAATAATACAAGGAAAACAATAATACCAAGGAAATTTTCTCACTATTGTGAATGTTCTAGGGTCCACAACAGACTTCCCAACCTGGGGATCTGGCAGGGAGACTTGGATTCCCCAGGGAATCTGACTTTGAAGGACAGCAGGATTTGATTACAGAACTTCCACAGAACTGGGGGAAACAGACTCTTGGAGGGCACAGACAAAACACTGTGTGTACCAAGACCCAGAGAAAAGAAGCGCTGACCCTGCAAGAGACTGAGCCAGACATATGTGTGAGTGTTTATGTGTCCCTTGCTAAGGCACAAGTCAACAGTAGCCTGCTGTAGGGTCAGGAGCACTTGCAGCAGAATTCCTAGGAGATACGTTGTGTTGGCCTAAGTCTTCTTGGAGGAGGTCACTATTAAACATAAAATAGAGCCTGTAGCTCCATCATAGACTGCAGACGCCAGGACTGGGCTGCCTCTAAACAATGAATCAGGGAAGGATAAGAGTTACACTTATCTGCAGAAAATTGGACGAAAGTTTTACTGAACCTGGCCCTGCCCACCTGAGAAAGACCCAGTTTTCCCCACAGCTAAACCCTTCCATCAGGAAGACTGCACAAGCTTCTGATCCTCATCCACCAGTAGGCATACGAAATAAAAGCAAGAACTACAATCCCATGGCCTCCAAAAAGAAAACCACAATCACAGAAAACTAATTAAAATCATCATATGAGTCACAGCCTGTGTAACTCATTGAAATTATGAGCCATTTCATGTTGGTTGACTCTAGACTAATGGGTCATGGTGGAGAGTTCTGACAAAATGTGGTTCACTGAAGAAGAGAAGAGCAAACCACTTCAGTATTCTTGCCTTGAGGACCCCATGAACAGTATGAAAAGGCAAAAATATATGACACTGGAAGATGAGACCTTAGGTTGGTATGTGTCCAATATACTACTGGGGAGAGGGGAAAATAACTCAAGAAAGAATGAAGGGCCTGAGCCAAAGCAGAAACAATGCCCAGTTGTGGATGTGTTTGGCAGTAAAAGTAAAGTCTGATGCTGTAAAGAACAATATTGCTTAAGAACCTGGAATGTTAGGTTCATGAATTAAGGTAAATTGGATGTGGTCAAATAGCAGATGGCAAGAGGGAACATCAACATTTTAGGAATCAATGAACTAAATGTATGGGAATGGGTAAATTTAATTCAGATGAACACTATATCTATTACTGTGGGCAAGAATCCCTGAGAAGAAATGGAGTAGCCCTCATAGTCAACAAGAGTTTGAAATGCATTACTTGGGTGATTTCTCAAAAATGAAAGAATGATCTCAGTTCATTTTCAAGACAAACTATTCAACATCAGAGTAATCCAATTCTATGTCCCAATCACTAATGCCAAAGAAGTTGAAGCTGAATGATTTTGTGAAGACTTGCAAGAGCTTTCTTAGAACTAACAACAACAACAACAACAAAGACGTTCTTTTCATCATAGGAGGTTGGAATCGAAAAAAGTAGGAAGTCAAGAGATACCTGAAGCAACAGACAAATTTGGCCTTGAAATATAAAATAAAGCAGGGCAAAGGCTAAAAGAGTTTTGTCCAGAGAAATACTGGTCTTAGCCAATACCCTTTTCTAGAAACACAAGAGATGACACTACACATGGACATCATCAGATGGTCAATACCAAAATAAGATTGTTTATACTGCTTATATTCTTTGCAGCCCAAGATGGAGATAGTTAGCAAACAAACAAACAAAAAAGCCTATAGCTGACTGTGGCTCAAATCATCATCTCCTTACTGCAAAATTCAAGCTAAATTGAAGAAACTAGAGAAAACCACTAGGCAATTTGGGTATGACCTAAATCAAATTTCTTATGATTATACAGTGGAAGTGACAAATAGAATCAAGGAATTATATTGCTGGAATAGAGTGCTGGAAAGACTATGGATAGAGTTCTGTAACACTGTACAAGAGACAGTGACCAAAACCATCCCGAATAAAAAGACATGTGAGAAGGCAAAATGGTTGTCTGAAGACACCTTATAAATAGCTGAGGAAAGAAGAGAAGCAAAAGGCAAGGGAGAAGGGAAAGATATACTCAACTGAATGCAGTTTCAAAGAATAAAAATGAGAGATAATTAAGCCTTCTTAAGTGAACAACTAAAAAAAAAAATAGAGGAATACAATATAATGGGAAATACTAGATCTTTCTTCTAGAAAATTGGAGTTACCAAGAAAACATTTCATGCAAAGATGGGTTCACTAAAGGACAGAAACGACAAGAATCTGACATAAGCAGAGAATATTAAGAAGAGGTGGCAAGAATATACAGAAGGACAGTATTAAAATGGACTCAATCACCCCAATAACCACAATGGTGAGGTCACTCATCTAGAGCCAGACATCCTGAAGTGTGAAGTAAAGTGAACAGTATGAAGCATTACTACAAACAAAGCTAGTGGAAGTGATGGGATTCCAGCTGAATTGTTTAAAATCCTAAAAGATGATGTTGTTAAAATGCTATACTCAATATGCCAACAAACATGAAAAATCTCAGCTGTGGCCACAGGACTGGAAAAGGTCAGTTTTCATTTCAGTCCCAAAGATGAGCAATGCCAAAGAATGCTCAAACTACCAAACGCACACATTTCTCATAATAGCAAGGTGATGCTCCAAATCCTTCAAGCTAGGCTTGAGAACTTCCAGATGTACAAACTAAATTTAGAAAACGCAGAGGAATAATAGATCACATTGCCAACATCTATTGAGTCATAGATAAAGCAAAATAATTCCATAAAAAATCTACTTCTGATTCATTGACTATGCTAAAGCTTTTGACTGTGTGGATTACAACAAACTGGAAAATATTTCAATAGATGGGAATATCAGATCACCTTATCTGTGTCCTGAGGAACCTTTATGTGGGTCAGAAATAGGAGTTAGAGCTGGACATGAAACAAAGTACCAGTTCAAAATGGGAAAGGAATACGTTAAGCCTATACAGTGTCACCTTGCTTATTTAACTTTTATGCAGAGTATATCATGCAAAACACCAAGCTGGATGAATCACAAGCTGGAATCAAGATTGCTGGCAGAAACATCAATAAGCTCAGATATGAAGATGATACCATCCTAATGGCAGAATGTAAAGAGGAAATTAAAAGCCTCTTGATGAAAGTGAAGGAGGAGAGTGAAAAAGCTGGCTGAAAAATCAATGTTCAAAAAACTAAGATCATGGCATCTGGTCTCATCACGTCATGCCAAATAGATGGGGGTTGGGGGGCGGGGAATAGAAACAATGGCAAATTTTGTTTTCTTGGGCTCCAAAGTCAATGTGAATGGTGACTGCATCCATGAAATTAAAAGACACTTTCTCCTTGGAAGGAAAGATATGACAAACCTAGATAGCATATTAAAAAGCAGAGACAGCACTGCCAACATAGCACCGTCTAGTCAAGGCTATGATTTTTCCACTGCTCATGTAAGGATGTAAGAGTTTGACCATAAAGAAGGCTGAGTGCCCAAGAATTAATGTATCTGAACTGCGCTGCTGGAAAAAACTCTTGAGTAACTTGGACATGAAAGGGGTCACACCAGTCAATCCTAAAGGGAATAAACCCTGAGTACTGGAAGGACTGAAGCTGAAGCTGAATCTCCAACACTTTGGTCACCTGATGCAAAGAATAAATTCATTGGAAAAGACCTTAATGCTGAAAAGCATTGAGGGAAAGAGCAAAAGCAGATGACAGAGAATGAGATGGTTGGATGGCATCACTGACTCAATGGGCATGAGTTTGAGCACTCTGGTAGAATGTGAAGGACAGGGAAGCCTGGCATGGTGCAGTTCATGGGGTTACAAAGAGTTGGATATGAATTAGCCACTGAACAACAACACATCTATGAGCTCTACAATAGACCCACTTTAGACCCAGGGGCACATACAGTTTTAAAATGAGGGGATGGAAAAAGATAATTCAACTGCAAATCAAAACATCTTGAGTAACCATACTCCTATCTGATACAACAGAGTTTAAAATAAAGACTCTTGCAAGAGGTAATGAAGGTCACCTTCATTATCAACAAGGAATAGAACCAAAATGAAGATTATAACATTTATTAATATTTATGCACCCAACATAGGAGCACCTCAATATGTAAGGCAAATGCTTTCAACCATAAAATGGGAAATCAATAGTAACACAATGATCATGGGGATTTAAGTACTTCATTTACACCAATGGATAGCTTCATCCAGGCAGAAAATTAATAAGTAAACCCAAGCTGTAAATGACACAAGAGATCAGATAGACTTACTTGATGCTTATATGATATTCCACCCCAAAACAGTAGAATGCACTTTCTTTCCCTGACCCCCCCTTTTTTTTTTTTTACTTTACAATATTGTATTTGTTTTGTCATACATCAACATAAATCCACCATGGGTGTACACGTGTTTCCAATCCTGAACCCCCCCCCACCTCCCTCCCCATACCATCCATCTTGGTTATCCCAGTGCACCATAATTTCTTCTCATGTAACATTCTCCAGGACAGGTCGCATCTTGGGCACGAATCAAGATTTGGAGACCTTAAATAAACTGTAATCGTATTATGTTTATTTTCTGTTTTTTTTTTTTAATTTTATTTTATTTTTAAACTTTACACAATTGCATTAGTTTTGCCAAATATCAAAATGAATCCGCCACAGGTATACATGTGTTCCCCATCCTGAACCCTCCCCCCTCCTCCCTCCCCATACCATCCCTCTGGGTCGTCCCAGTGCACCAGCCCCAAGCATCCAGGGAACAAAATACTATGAGATTAGAAATCCATCATAGGAAAAAAAAAAAAAAAACTCTAAAAACACTAATAAATGAAGGCCAAACAATATAGTACTAAGTAACCAAGACATCACAGAAGACATCAAAGCTGTAATCAGAAAATGCCTAGAAAAAACAACAGTGAAAACAGTACAACCCCAAACTTATGGGATGTATTGAAAGCAGTTAAAAGGAGGAATTTTATAGCAGTATAATCTTACTTCAAGAAACAAGCAAAATCTCAAGTACACAATCCAATATTACCTTTAAAACAACTAAAGAACAGCAACAAAAAATAGCAAAATTAGTGGAAGGAAAGAAGTCATAAGGATGAAAGCAAAAATAAATTAAATCAAAATGAGTTAAACAATAGCAATGATCTATAAAACTAAAAGCTAGTCCTTTAAGAAGACAAACAAAATTGATAAGCCTTTAACCAGACTCACCAAGAAAAAGTTAGAAAATGAAAATCAATAAAATTAGAAGTGAAAAAGTAGAAATTACAACTGACACTGCAAAAATACAAAGGATCATAAGAGAGTGATACAAGCAAGGATTTGTCAATAAAATAGATAACCTAGAAGAAATGGACAAATACTTAAAAAGTTACAACCTTTCAAGACTGAACCAAGAAGAAATAGAAAATATAATCAGACAAGTCACAAGAAATGAATTTGAAATTGTAATTAAAAATCTGCCAACAAACTTCAGACTTAGATGGTTTTACAGGAGAATTCTATCAAACATTCAGTAAAGAGTCAACATCTATCCTTCTCCAACTATTAAAAAAAAAAAAAAAAACTTCAGAGGAAGAAACACTCCCACACTCATTTTATAACCCTGAAACCAAAATAAGATGAAAATATCACAAAAAATGAAAATTGCACTTCGATGACATTGATGAACACAGACACAAAAATCCTAAACAAAATACTGGAAAGCAGAATCTAACAACATATTAAACATATCATATGTTGTAATCAACTGGTATTTATCCCAGGGATACAAGGATTCTTCAACATATATAAATTGTTCAAAGTGTTAGAACATATTAACAAATTAAAGACTAAAAAAATATGATGGTTTCAATAGATACAGAAAAACTTTTGACAAAATTCAGTATTGATGTATAATAAACACTCTCCATTTCTCCAGGAAGTGGCCATAAAGGGATCCTGTCTCAACATTAAAATGGACATATATGACAACACAAAGCAAACATCATTCTCAATTGGGAAAACCTGAACACATTTCCTCTGTCATCAGGAACAAGACAAGGGTTTATTTACTTATTTATTTTATAAATTTATTTATTTTAATTGGAGGCTAATTACTTTACAATATTATAGTGGTTTTGCCATACATTGACATTAATATGCCATGGGTGTACATGTGTTCCCCATCCTGATCCCCACTCCCAAATCCCTCCCCATCCCATCCCTCAGTGTCATCCCAGTGCACCAGCCCCGAGCACCGTGTCTCATGGATAGAACCTGGACTGGCAATCCATTTCAAATGTGCTAATATACATGTTTCAATGCCATTCTCCAAAATCATCCCAACCTCACCCTCTCCCATAGAGTCCAAACTGCAGTTATATACATCTGTGTCTCTTTTGCTGTTTCACATACAGGTTTATCATTAACATCTTTCTAAATTCAATATATATGCATTAGTATACTAAGATCATGGCATCTGGTCCCATCACATTATGGGAAATAGATGGGGAAACAATGGAAACAGTGTCAGACTTTATTTTTTGGGGCTCCTAAATCACTGCAGATGGTGATTCCAGCCAGGAAATTAAAAGACACTTACTCCTTGGAAGGAAAGTTATTACCGACCTAGATAGCATATTCAAAAGCAGAGACATTACTTTGCCAACAAAGGTCCGTCTAGTCAAGGCTATGGTTTTTCCAGTGGTCATGTATGGATGTGAGAGTTGGACTGTGAAGAAAGCTGAGCGCCGAAGAATTGATGCTTTTGAACTGTGGTGTTGGAGAATACTCTTGAGAGTCCCTTGGACTGCAAGGAGATTCAGTCTGTCCATTCTGAAGGAGATCAGTCCTGGGTGTTCTTTGGAAGGACTGATGCTAAAGCTGAAACTCCAATACTTTGGCCACCTCATGTGAAGAGTTGACTCATTGGAAAAGACTGATGCTGGGAGGGACTGGGCGCAGTAGGAGAAGGGGAACGACTGAGGATGAGATGGCTGGGTGGCATCACTGACTCAATGGACGTGAGTTTGAGTGAACTCGGGGTAGGTGGACAGGGAGGCTTGCGGTGCTGCAATTTATGGGGTCGCAAAGAGCCGGACACGACTGAGCGACTGAACTGAACTGATACTGTATTGGTGTTTTCCTTTCTGGCTTACATCACTCTGCATAATAGGCTCCAATTTTATCCACCTCATTAGAACTGATTAAAATGTATTTTTTTAATGGCTGAGTAATATTCCATTATGTATATGTATCACAGTTTTCTTATCCATTCGTCTACTGATGGACATCTAGGTTGCTTCCATGTCCTGGATATCATAAACAGTGCTGCGAAGAACATTGTGGTACACGCGTCTCTTTCATTTCTGGTTTCCTCGGTGTATATGCCCAGCAGTGAGATTGCTGGGTCGTATGGCTGTTCTGTTTCCAGTTTTTTAAGGAATATCCACACTGTTCTCCATAGTGGCTGTACTAGTTTGTATTCCCACCAACAGTGTAAGAGGGTTCCCTTTTCTCCACACCCTCTCCAGCATTGATTGCTTGTAGACTTTTGGATCGCAGCCATTCTTACTGGCGTTAAATGATACTTCATTGTGGTGTTGATTTGCATTTCTCTGATAATGAGTGATGTTGAGCATCTTCCCATGTGTCTGTTAGCCATCCCTATATCTTCTTTGGAGAAATGCCTGTTAAGTTCTTTGGCCCATTTTTTGACTAGGTCATTTATTTTTCTAGAATTGAGCTGCAGGAGTTGCTTGTATATTTTTGATATTAATTCTTTTTCAGTTGCTTCATTTGCTATTATTTTCTCCCATTCTGAAGGCTGTCTTTTCACCTTGCTTATAATTTCCTTCATTGTGCAAAAACTTTTAAGTTTAATTAGGCCCCATTTGTTTATTTTTGCTTTTATTTCCATTACTCTGGGAAGTGGGTCATAGAGGATCCTGCTGTGATTTATGTTGGACGGTGTTTTGCCTATGTTTTCCTCTAGGAGTTTTACAGTTTCTGGTCTTATGTTTAGGTCTTTTATCCATTTTGAGTTATTTTTGTGTATGGTGTTAAAAAATGTTTGGGTTTATTTCTTTTATAAGTGGTGGACCAGTTTTCCCAGCACCAATTGTTAAACAGATTGTCTTTTCTCTATTGTATATTCTTGCCTCCTTTGTCAAAGATAAGGTGTCCATAGGTGCATGGATTTATCTCTGGGCTTTCTATTTTTTTTCCATTGATCTATATTTCTGTCTTCATGCCAGTACCATACTGTCTTGATGACTGTGGCTTTTCAGTAGAGCCTGAAGTCAGGCAGGTTGATTCCTCCAGTTCCATTCTTCTTTCTCAAGATTGCTTTGGCTATTTGAGTTGTTTTTTTTGTTGTTTTTTTTTTTTTTTTTTTTTTTTTTTTTGTATTTCCATACAAATTGTGAAATTATTTGTTCTAGGTCTGTGAAAAATATAGTTGGTAGCTTGATAGGAATTCTATTGAATCTATAGATTGCTTTGGGTAGTATACTCATTTTCACTATACTGTTTCTTCCGATCCATGAACATGGTATATTTCTCCATCTATCTGTATCCTCTTTGATGTCTTTCTTCACTGTTTTATAGTTTTATATATACAGATATTTATATATATATATATATATATATATATATATATATAGATGCTTCTTTAGCTAGATATATTCCTTTGTGTTTTATTCTTTTCATTGCAGTGGTTAATGGAATTGTTTCCTTAATTTCTCTTTCTGTTTTCTCATCGTTAGTGTACAGGAATGCAAGGGATTTCTGTGTGTTGATTTTATATCCTGCAACTTTACTATACTCATTGATTAGCTCTAGTAATTTTCTGGTGGAGTCTTTGTGTTTTCTATGTAGAGGATTATGTCATCCGCAAACAGTGAAAGTTTTACTTCTTCTTTTCCAAACTGGATTCCTTTTATTTCTTTCTCTATTCTGATTGCTGTGGTCAAAACTTCCAAAACTATGTTGAATAGTAGTGGTGAGAGTGGGCACCCTTGTCTTGTTCCATACTTTAGGGGAAATGCTTTCAATTTTTCACCATTGAGGATAATGTTTGCTGTGGGTTTGTCATATATAGCTTTTATTATGTTGAGATATGTTCTTTATATTCCTGATTTCTGGAGGGTTTTTTTTCATAAATGGATGTTGAATTTTGTCAAAGGCTTTCTCGACATCTATTGAAATAATCATATGGCTTTTATCTTTCAATTTGTTAATGTGGTGTGTTATGTTGACTGATTTGTGGACATTGAAGAATCCTTGCACCACTTGGATAAAGCCCACTTGGTCATGATGTATGATCTTTTTAATATGTTCTTGGATTCTGTTTGCTAGAATTTTGTTAAGGATTTTTGCATCTATGTTCATCAGTGATATTGCCTATAGTTTTCTTTTTTTGTGGCATCTTTGTCTGGTTTTGGTATTAGGGTGATGGTGGCTTCATAGAATGAGTTTGGAAGTTTACCTTCCTCTGCAATTTTCTGGAAGAGTTTGAGTTGGATAGTTGTTAGCTCTTCTCTAAATTTTTGGTAGAATTCACCTGTGGAGCCATCTGGTCCTGGGCTTTTCTTTGCTGGAAGATTTCTGATTACAGTTTAAATGTCCATGCTTGTGATGGGTCTGTTATGATTTTCTATTTCTTCCTGGTTCCATTTTGGAAAGTTGTCCTTTTCTAAAAATTTGTCCATTTCTTCCAAGTTGTCTATTTTATTTGCATATAATTGCTAATAGTAGTCTCTTATGATCTTTTGTATTTCTGTGTTGTCTGTTGTGATTTCCCCATTTTCATTTCTAATTTTGTTGATTTGATTCTTCTCCCTTTGTTTCTTAATGAGACTGGCTAATGGTTTGTCAATTTTATTTATCTTCTCAAAGAATCAGCTTTTAGCTTTGTTGATTTTTGCTATGGTCTCTTTTGTTTTTTTTTGCATTTTTTTCTGCCCTAGTTTTTAAGATTTGTTTCCTTCGACTAAAACTGTGGTTCTTCATTTCTTCCTTTCTAGTTGCTTTAGGTGTATAGTTAGTTTATTTATTTGACTTTTTTTTTTGTTTCTTGAGGTAAGCCTGTATTGCTATGAACCTTCCCCTTAGTACTGCTTTTACAGTGTCCTGTAGGTTTTGTGTTGTTCTGTTTTAATTTTCAATAGTTTCTATGCATAATTTAATTTCTTGTTTGGTTTCTTCTGTGATTTTTGATCATTCAGCAGCCTGTTGTTCAGTCGTCAAATGTTGGAATTTTTAATAGTTTTTATCCTGTAATTGATTCCTAATCTTACTGCATTATAGCCAGAAAAGATGCTTGGAAACATTTCAGTATTTTAAAATTTACCAAGGCTATATTTATGGCCCAGGATGTGATCTATCCTGAAGAAGGTTCACTGTGTCCTTGAGAAAAAGGTGAAATTCATTGTTTTGGGGTGAAATGTCCTATAGATATCAATTAGGTCTAACTGTTCTATTGTATCATTTAAAGTTTGTGTTTCTTTGTTAATTTTCTGTTTAGTTGATCTATCCTTAAGTGTGAGTCGGGTATTAAAGTTTCCTGCTATTATTGTGTTATTGTTAATTTCCCCTTCCATACTTGTTAGCATTTGCATTACATATTGTGGTGCTCCTATGTTGAGTTCATATATATTTTTAGTTTTTATATCTTCTTCTTGGAATGATCCTTTGATCATTATGTAGTGTCCTCCTTGTGCCTCTTCACAGCCTTCATTTTTTTTAATTTTATTTTATTTTTAAACTTTACATAATTGTATTAGTTTTGCCAAATATCAAAATGAATCTGCCACAGGTATACATGTGTTCTCCATCCAGAACCCTCCTCCATCCTCCCTGCCCATTCCATCCCTCTGGGTTGTCCCAGTGCACCAGCCCCAAGCATCTAGTATCGTGCATCGAACCTGGACTGGCTGGACTCTTCACAGCCTTCATTTTAAAGTCTATTTCATCTGATATGAGTACGTCTACTCCTGATTTCTTTTGGTCTCTGTTAACGTGGGATATCTTTTTCCAGCCCTTCACTTTCAGTCTGTATGAGTCCCTTGTTTTGAGTTGGGTCTTTTGTAGACAACATATATAGGAGTCTTGTTTTTGTATCCATTCAGCCAGTCTTTGTCTTTTGGTTGGGACATTCAACCCATTGCATTCAAGGTAGTTATTGATACGTATGATCGTGTTGTCATTTACTTTGTTGTTTTCAGTTCAAGTTTATACACCCTTTCTGTGCTTCCTGTCCTTAGCTTTTGTTGGAGAGCTGGTTTGGTGGTGCTGAATTCTCTCAGCTTTTGGTTGTCTGTAAAGCTTCTGATTTTTCCTTCATATTTGAATGAGATCCTTGCTGGGTACTATAATCTGGATTGTAGGTTTTCCTCTTTCATCACTTTAAGAATGTCCTGCCATTCCCTTCTGGCCTGAAGAGTTTCTATTGAAAGATCAGCTGTTATCCTTATGGGAATTCCCTTGTGTGTTATTTGTTGTTTTTCTCTTGGTGCTTTTAATATTTGTTCTTTGTGTTTCATCATTGTTAATTTGATTAATATGTGTCTTGGCGTGTTTTGCCTTGGATTTATCCTGTTTGGGGCTCCCTGGGTTTCTTCCACTTGAGTGGCTATTTCCTTCCCCATTTTAGGGAAGTTTTTAACCAAAATCTCCTCCAGTATTTTCTCATGGTCTTTCTTTTTATCTTCTTCTTCTGGGACTCCTATGATTCAAATGTTGGGACATTTAACATTGCCCCAGAGGTCTCTGAAGTTGTCCTCATTTCTTCTAATTCTTTTTTTTCCCCCTCTATGCTTCATTTGTTTCTACCATTTTATCTTCTACCTCACTTATCATATCTTCTGCCTCCATTATTCTACTGTTGTTTCCCTCCAGAGTGTTTTTTTTTTTTAATCTCATTTATTGCATTATTCATTATTTATTGACTCTTTTCTTATTTCTTCTAGGTCTTTGTTAAACATTTCTTGAATCTTCTCAATCCTGGTCTCCAGGCTATTTATCTGTAACTCCATTTTGGTTTCAAGTTTTTGGATCATATTCACTATCATTATTCTGATTTTTTTTTCCCAGATAGATTCCCTATCTCTTCCTTTTTTATTTGGTTTGGTAGGCATTTATCATGTTAATTTACCTGCTGATTATTTATCTGTCTTTTCATCTTGTTTATATTGCTGTGTTTGGTGTGGCCTTTCCATATTCTGGGAGTTTGTGGTTCCTCTTTATTGTGAAGGTTCATCACTGTGGGTGGCGTTGGACAGGTGGCTTGTCAAGGTTACCTGGTTAGAGAAGCTTTGTTCTGGTGGGTGGAGCTGAATTTCTTCTCTCTGGAGTGCAATGAATTGTCCAGTAGTGAGTTTTGAGATGTCAGTGGGTTTGGTGTGACTTTGGGAAGCCTGTCTATTGAACCTCAGGGCCATGTTCTTGTGTTGCTGGATAATTTGTGTGCTATGTCTTGCTCTGGAACTTGTTGGCTCTTGGGTGGTACTTTGTTTCAGTGTAGGTATGGAGGCTTTTGAATTAACTCATATTGCTTAATGTTCCCTGGAGTCAGGATTTCTCTGGTGTTCTCAGTTTTTGGACTTAAGCCTCCTGCTTCTGATTTTCAGTCTTATTCTTACAGTAGCCTCAAAACTTCTCCATCTATACAGCACAGATAATAAAACATCTAGGTTAATGATGAAAAGTTTCTCCACAGTGAGGGACACCCAGAGAGGTTCACAGAGTCACATGGAGAAGCGAAGAGGGAGGAGGGAGATAGAGGTAACCAGGAGGAGAAGAGGGGGAATCAAAAGAGGAGAGAGCAAGCTAGCCAGTAATCACTTCCCTATGTGTTCTCCACAGTCTGGATCCCTCAGAGATGTTCATGGAGTTACATAGAGAAGAGGGAGGAAGGAAGCAGAGATTGCCAGGAGGAGAAAAGGGGGAATCGAAAGGAGAGAGACAGATCCAGCCAGTAATCTGTTCCCTAAGTGTTCTCCACAGCCCAGAACACACAAAAAAGTTTTCAGAGTTGGGTAGAGAAGAGGAGGAGGGATGAAATAGAGGTGAACTTGTAGAGAAAAAGGAGAGTCAAAATGGGGAGAGAGCTATAAAGCCAGTAATCACACTCCAATTAAAATTGGTTTAATAAGATTGGGTTCTTAATGGTACAAAATTTGTTAACAAATACAAAAAAGCAAAGATTAAAAATCTTGAGTAGAGGTTAGACTCTCAAAATAAAATATTAAAAAAGTCACATACAGTATGTATATATATATAAATTTCACTTTAAAAATATGTTCTTTTTTGCAAGGTTATAAAAATGAAAAGTAAATGAGTAACAGAGGACTTAAAATTAAAAAAATAAAAATAGAAAATGATAATAGTAAACATATATCTAGGAATTCTCCGGAGCTGTTGCAGAAAGTGTGAGGTCAGTTCATTTTCAAATAGTTCCTTGTTCCAGCTTATACTTCTTCTCAAGGACTATCAGGTCAGATCAGTCGCTCAGTCATGTCCGACTCTTTGCGACCCCAGGAATCACAGCACTCCAGGCCTCCCTGTCCATCACCAATCCCCGGAGTTCACTGAGACTCACTTCCATCGAGTCAGTGATGCCATCCAGCCATCTCATCCTCTGTCGTCCCCTTCTCCTCCTGCCCCCAATCCCTCCCAGCATCAGGGTCTTTCCCAATGATTCAACTCTTCGCATGAGGTGGCCAAAGTACTGGAGTTTCAGCTTTAGCATAATTCCTTCCAAAGAAATCCCAGAGCTGATCTCCTTCAGAATAGACTGGTTGGATCTCCTTGCAGTCCAAGAGACTCTCAAGAGTCTTCTCCAACACCACAGTTCAAAAGCATCAATTCTTTGGCACTCAGCGTTCTTCACAGTCCAACTCTCACATCCATACATGACCACAGGAAAAACAATAGCCTTGACTAGATGAACCTTTGTTGCCAAAGTAATGTCTCTGCTTTTGAATATGCTATCTAGTTTGGTCATAACTTTCCTTCCAAGGAGTAAGAGTCTTTTAATTTCATGGGTGCAGTCACCATCTGTAGTGATTTTGGAGCCCAGAAAAATAAAGTCTGACACTGTTTCCACTAGGCTCCTTCCAGTGTAGTCAGTGCTAACTACAGGGTTTTAATCCGTTGCACCTGTCACTTCCAAAGCTGTTCCTGCTGTTTATTTTAGCTTTGCCTTTTTGCTGGTCTCTTCAGTATCTAATTTCCACCCTGACACAAGAGGGCAATGATGGTCCATTTTTTGGGCTCACTTGTTCAGTCCTGCTTTGGAGAGGGAGGAACATGCAAACAAACATCATTTGTGTTTGTGGGGAGTTCTCACAGTGTTTCAGCTGAACTGGCTTTACCCCTGCTCATGGCGTGTTTGCTTTCATGGTCTACACTTCTCAGGCTCTAGGTTGCTCTGCCAGGAACTGTGTGAGTTGGACCCTGGGTTGCGTGCACTTCCCAGGTCTAAGCCACTCAAGTTCAGGTACTCCACAAAGGTGCAAACTCGGTTGGGCCTGGTTTTGTGCCCGTCCCAGGTCCGAGCAGCTCAGGTGACCAGGTGCTTGGCGAGCACAGTCATCCCCAGGTGGGGGATGCGTCTTATCGCCTCCCCTGTCCCAGCCGCTCAGTTTTCTCAGGGTACAATGGGTGTGACTTCTCAGGTCTGCCATGTGTCTATTCTCGGGAGCTGATCTCTAGCTGCAACCCTCCCAGCAGATGTCAACCACCCAATATCCCAAGAAGTCTTAGTTAGCACTGAAGCCTGCTTGCAGTTTGGTAGAGGATGCCTCTCTGTGGCCCTGATTGGCCCCTTCCAGCTCTGGCTGTACCCGCCTGTCTGTCTCCGGTGGGGGACGGGCCAGTCCACAGCTGGCTAGTTCTGTTCAGTCATTAGTTCTGTGAGCGGACCTGGCAGTGTCTTCAGTTCAGTTCAGTCACTCAGTCGTGTCCAACTCTTTGCGACCCCATGAATCACAGCACGCCAGGCCTTCTTGTCCATCATCAACTCCTGGAGTTCAATCAAACTCATGTCCATCAAGTCGGTGATGCCATCCAGCCATCTCATCCTCTGTTGTCCCCTTCTCCTCCTGCCCCCAATCCCTCCCAGTATCAGGATCTTTTCCAATGAGTCAACTCTTCACATGAGGTGGCCAAAGTACTGGAGTTTCAGCTTTAGCATCATTCCTTCAAAAGAACACCCAGGACTGATCTCCTTTAGAATGGACTGGTTGGATCTCCTTGCAGTCCAAGGGACTCTCAAGAGTCTTCTCCAACACCACAGTTCAAAAGCATCAATTCTTCGGTGCTCAGCTTTCTTCACAGTCCAACTCTAACATCCATAACATGACCACTGGAAAAACCATAGCCTTGACTAGATGGACCTTTGTTGGCAAAGTAATGTCTCTGCTTTTGAATATGCTATCTAGTTTGGTCATAACTTTCATTCCAAGGAGTAAGCGTTTTTTAATTTCATGGCTGCAATGACTGTCTGTAATGATCTTGGAGCCCCAAAAAGTAAAGTCTGAAACTGTTTCCACTGTTTCCCCATCTATTTGCCATGAAGTGTTTGGACCAGATGCCATGGGTTAGGGCTTTTTGTGGGATATCTCTCTCTCTCTCTCTCTCTCTCTCTCTTTTTTTTTTTTTTTTTTTCTCTCACCGGCTATCCCACCGTCTGGGTTGCTATCTCAAGTTAGTTCCTGCAGATTGCCCTCAGGGCATTTAAGCCAGTCCTTTCCCTAAGAAATGCAGCCCACACCTCCCTGTTCAGTCCCTGCTTGCTGGTGGTGGTTGCAAGCACTGGGAGTTGCAGTTAGGCACATAATCTGTGGGTTTTAATTATTTGTTTATTTATTTTTCCTCCCAGTTACGTTGCACTCTGAGATTCCAAGACTCGCCACAGACCCACCGGTGACTTCTCTCTTTTGGAGTCTTCTCCTTTTTTAAGACTCCCTTCTTGGGATGGATCTCTGTCTCTACCTCTTTTGTCTCTCTTTTTATCTTTTATATTTTGTCCTACCTCCTTTCAAAGACAATGGGCTGCCTTTCTGGGTGCCTGAAGTTCTCTGCCAGCCTTCAGAAGTTGTTTTGTGCAATTTGCTAAGCGTTCAAATGTTCTTTCAATGAATTTGATTGGGAAAAAGTGGTCTCCCTGTTGTATTCCTCCACCTTCTTAGGACCGCCCTAAGACAAGGGTTTAAACTCTCACTCTTTTTCAACATGGTCTTGGAAATAACAGTCACAGAAATCAAAGATTAACATGAAATTAAAAGAATGCAGCTTGGTAAAAAAGAAGTAAAATGGTCATTTTCTTGTAAATGACATGATCCTATACGTGTGTGTGTGTGTGTGTGTGTGTATGCATGCTAAGTCTCTTCGGTCATGTCCAACTCTTTGCAACATTGGCTACAGCCTGCCAAGCTCCTCTGTCATGGAATTCTTTGGGCACGAATATTGGAACTGATTGCCATGTCCTCCTCCAGGGTATCTTCCCAACCCAGGGATAGAATCCATGTCTTTTGGGTCTCCTGCATTGGCAGTAGCGTTCTTTACCACCAGCATCACTGAGAAGCCCAATACTATATATAGAAAGTCCTAAGGAAGTCACTAGAAAACTACTAGAGATAACCAATAAATTTAGTAAAGTCACAGTATACAAAATTAATATGGATAAATTTCTTGAATTCCTATACACTTACAATAAAAGGTAACAAAGAGAAATTAAGGAACATACCCATTTAAGATTGCAACAAAAGGAATAAAACATCTAGAAATAAATCTACCTAAACAGGCAAAACACCTATATTCATAAAATAATAATACACTGTTGAAAGAAATCACAATGACACAAACAGATCAAGAAATATACTATGTTCTTGGATTAGAAAAATCAATATTGTGAGAATGACTATACTACCCAAAGCAGTTGACAGATTCAATGTAATGTCTATCAAATTACCAATGACATTTTTTCACATAACTAAAATAAAATATTTCAAAATTTGTATAGAAACTCAAAATAACCATAATTGCCAAACTCATCTTGAGAAGGAAAAACAGAGCCTGGGGTATCAATCTTCCTGACTTCTGACTATACTACAAAGCTACAGTCAAGGCAGTACGGTACTGACACAAAAACAAAAATATAGATCAATATAACAAGATATAAAGCCCATAACTCAACCCATGGACTCATGGGCACCTTATATTTGACAAAGGAGGCAAGAATATTCAACAGAGAAAATATAGCCTCTTCAATTACTAGTGCTGGGAAAATTGCATAGCTATGTGTAAAAGAATGCAATTAAAACTCTTTGTAGCACCATGCATAAAAATAAGCTCAAAGTAGATTAAAGACCTAAATGTAAGGCCAGAAACTATAAACCTCTTAGAGGAATACATAGGCAGAACATTCTTTAACATATATCTCAACAAGATCCTCTTCAATCCACCATATAGAGTAATAGAAATAAAAATAAACAAATGGGATGAAATTCAACTAAAAACTTTTACACAGCAAAGAAGCTATAAAAAATATCAAAAGACAACACTCAGAATTGGAGAAAATAATTTCAAATAATCAACAGACAAAGGATTAATCTCCAAAATATACAAGCAGCTCAATATCAGAAAAACAATTAATCCAATAATAAAATGGGCTGGAGACCTAAGGAGACATTTCCAGAGAAGACATACAGATGGCCAGTAAATGCATGAAAAAAAAAAAAAAAAAAGTTCAACGTTGCTCATTGTGAGAGAAATGCAAATCAAAACTACAATGAGGTATCCCCTTACCCTGTTCAGAATGTGAAGAGTGAAGTTGCTCAGTCGTGTCTGACTCTTTGCGACTCCATGGACTGTAGCCTACCAGGCTCCTCCATCCTTAGGATTTTCCAGGCAAGAGTACTGGAGTAGGTTGCCATTGCCTTCTCCAGGAGATCTTCCTGACCCAGGGATTGAACCCAGGTCTTCCGCATTGTAGGCAGACGCTTCACCATCTGAGCCACAAGGGAAGTCCTGGTCAGAATGGTTATCATCAAAAGTCTACAAAGAGTAAATGCTGGAGAGGATGTGGAGTAAAGGGAACCCTCTGGCAGAGTTGGTGGGAATGTAAATTGATACAGCCGCTATGGAGAAGAGTATGGAGATTCCTTAATAAACTAGGAATAAAAATGCCATATAACCCAGAAATCCCACTGCTGGACATATATCCTGAGAAACCCAAAATTTGGAAAGACACATGTACCAAAATATACATAACAGCACTATTTACAATAGCCAGGACATGGAAGCAACCTAGATGTCCATCAACAGATGAAAAGGTAAAGGCATTGTGGTACATATATGCAATGCACTTATTATAAAAATGAATGGTTTTGAGTCAGTTCTAGTGACACGGATGAATTTAGAGCCTGTCATACAGAGTGAAGTCAGAAAGACTAAAACAAATATTATTACTAACACATATATATGGAATCTAAAAAAATGGTACTGATGAACTTATTTGCAGGGTAGAAATAGAGATGTAGACAAGAGAACAGACTTGTGGACACAGTGGGGAAGAAAAGTGTGGGACAAATTGAAAGACTAGCCCTGAAATACTGGAGAAGGCAATGGCAACCCACTCCAGTACTCTTGCCTGGAAAATCCCATGGACGGAGGAGCCTTGTAGGCTGCAGTCCATGGAGTCGCGAAGAGTCAGACACAACTGAGCGACTTCCCTTTCACTTCTTACTTTCTTGAATTGGAGAAGGAAATGGCAACCCACTCCAGTGTTCTTGCCTGGAAAATCCCAGGGAAGGGGGAGCCTGGTGGGCTGCCGTCTATGGGGTCGCACAGAGTCGGGCACAACTGAAGTGACTTAGCAGCAGCAGCCCTGAAATACATACATTGCCATGCATAAAATATATAGCTAGTGGGAAGTTGCTGTATAACACAGGGAGCTTTGTGACAAGGGGTGGTATGGGGGTAGACCTTACAAAAAATGTTCAAGAGGGTGTGGACATATGTATATTTATGACTGATACAAGGTTTTGTATGTAGAAATCAACACAACTTTGTAAAGCAATTATCCTCCAATTAAAAATATTTAAAAAAATAAAAATAAAATTACAGAAAATAAAGCAACTACACAGAATATAAATTTGAATTGAATTTGAAATGCCATATACCCTAGAAACTTTATAACCATACATTTTCATTTACTAGTAAAATTTAAAGTGTTAGTTAATGGAAAATTTTGGTAAATTCTTATTATTACACTTTTCTATACTTCAGTATATGTGTGTGTATGACAAAAAAAATCTACACACAATAAATGCTGAAAAGAGTGTGGAGAAAAGGGAACTCTCAGTGCTGGTGAGAATGTAAATTGATACAGTCACTATTGAGTACAGCATCAGTTCAGTTCAGTCGGTCAGTCATGTCTGACTCTTTGCAACCCTATGAATCACAGCACGCCAGGCCTGCCTTTCCATCACCAACTCTCAGAGTTTAACCAAACCCATGTCTATCCAGTCGGTGATGCCATCAAGCCATCTCATCCTCTGTCGTCCCCTTGTCCTCCTGCCCCCAATCCCTCCCAGCATCAGGGTCTTTCCCAATGAGTCAACTCTTTGCATGAAGTGTTTCAGCTGTACTGGAGTTTCAGCTTTAGCATCATTCCTTCCAAAGAACACCCAGGACTGATCTTCAGAATGAACAGGCTGGATCTCCTTGCAGTCTAAGAGACTCTCAAGAGTATTCTCCAACTCTCACATCCATACATGACCACTGGAAAAACCATAGCCTTTACTAGACGGACCTTTGTTGGCAAAGTAATATCTCTGCTTTTCAATATGCTATCTAGGTTGGTCATAACTTTCCTTCCAAGGAGTTAGCATCTTTTAATATCATGGCTGCAGTCACCATCTGCAGTGACTTTGGAGCCCCCCAAAATAAAGTCTGACACTGTTTCCCTAGCTATTTCCCATGAAGTGATGGGACCAGATGCCATGATCTTCGTTATCTGAATGTTGAACTTTAAGCCAACTTGTTCACTCTCCTCTTTGACTTTCATCAAGAGGCTTTTCAGTTCCTCTTCACTTTCTGCCATAAGGGTGTTGTCATCTGCATATCTGAGGTTATTGATATTTCTCCCTGCAATCTTGATTCCAGCTTGTGGTTTTTCCAGACCAGCTTTTCTCATGATGTACTCTGCAAATAAGTTAAATAAGCAGGGTGACAATATACAGCCTTGACGTACTCCTTTTCCTATTTGGAACCAAACTGTTGTTCCATGTCCAGTTCTAACTGTTGCTTCCTGACCTGCATATAGGTTTCTCAAGAGGCAGGTCAGGTTGTCTGGTATTCCCATCTTTTCAGAATTTTCCACAGTTTATTGTGATCCACACAGTCAAAGGCTTTGGCATATTAATTAAAGCAGAAATAGATATTTTTATGGAACTCTCTTGCTTTTTCAATGATCCACCGGATGCTGGCAATTTGATCTCTGGTTCCTCTGCCTTTTCTAAAACCAGCTTGAACATCTGGAAGTTCACGGTTCACATACTGCTGAAGCCTGGCTTGGAGAATTTTGAACATTACTTTACTAGCATGTGAGATGAGTGCAATCGTGTGGTAGTTTGAGCATTCTTTGGCATTGCCTTTCTTTGGGACTGGAATGAAAACTGACCTTTTCCAGTCCTGTGGCCACTGCTGAGTTTTCCAAATTTGCTGGCATATTGAGTGCAGCACTTTCAGAGCATCATCTTTCAGTATTTGAAATAGCTCAACTGGAATTCCATCACCTCCACTAGTTTTGTTCGTAGTGATGCTGTATAAGGCCCACTTGAATTCACATTCCAGGATGTCTGGGTCTATGTGGGTGATCACACCATTGTGATTATTTGGGTCTTGAAGCTCTTTTTTGTACAGTTCTTCTGTTTATTTTTGCCACCTCTTCTTAATATCTTTGGTTATGTTCTATGAAGACCTACAATACCTTTTAGAACTAACACCCAGAAAAAGATATCCTTTTCAATATAGGGGACTGGAATGCAAAAATAGGAAGTCAAGAAACATCTGGAGTAACAGGCAAATTTGGCCTTGGACTATGGAATGAAGCAGGGCAAAGCCTAATAGAGTTTTGCCAAAAGAACGCACTGATCACAGCAAATACTCTTTTCCAACAACACAAAAGAAGACTCTACACATAGACATCACCAGATGGTCAACACCAACATCAGATTAATTAAACTCTTTGCAGCCAAATATGGAGAAGTTCTATACAGTCAGTAAAAACAAGACCAGGAGCTGACTGTGGCTCAGATCCTGAACTCCAAATTCAAACTTAAATATTGCCAAATTCAGACTTAAATTGAAGAAAGTGGGGATAACCACTCGGCCATTCAGGTATGACCTAAATCAAATCCCTTATGATTATACAGTGGAAGTGAGAATTAGATTTAAGGGACTAAATCTGATAGACAGAATGCCTGATGAACTATGGACGGAGGTTTGTGACACTGTAGAGGAGACAGGGATCAAGACCATCCCCATGGAAAAGAAATGCAAAAGAAGCAAAATGGCTGAGGAGGCCTTACAAATAGCTGTGGAAAGAAAAGAAGTGAAAAGTAAAGAAGAAAAGGAAAGATATAACAACTTAATGCAAAGTCCCAAAGAATAGCAAGGAGAGATAAGAAAGCCTTCCTCAGCGATCAATGCAAAGAAATAGAGGTAAACAACAGAATGGGAAAGACTAGAAATATCTTCAAGAAAATTAGAGTACAGCATAGAGGATCCTTAAAAAACTAAAAATTGAATTATCCTATGACCCAACAATCCCTCTACTCTCTATAAGATTTATACCTGGAGAAAAGCATTGTGCAAAAAGACACATGTACCACAATATTTATTGCAACATTATTTACAAAGCCAAGACAAGAAAGCAACATAAATTTACATCAATAGATGAGTGGTAAAGAAGATGTGGTGTATATATATATATATATATATATATATATATATATATATAATGGAATATTATTCAGTTATAAAAATTAAAGAAATTCAATCGTTTGCAGAGAAGTGTATGGACCTAGAGTCTGTCACAGAGATTGAAATAAATCATAAAGTGGAAAACAAATACCATGTATTAATGGGTATACGTGAAATCTAGCAAAATTGTACAGATGAACCTCTTTCCATGCAGAAGTTGAGACACAGATGTAGAGAACAGCCATGTGGACATAGTGGGCAAAGAAGAAAGGTTTGATGAATTGGGAGAATAAGAGTGACATCTATATGTATACCACCCTGTGGAAAATAGCTTGTGGAAACCGTCTGTATAGCACAGGGAGCTCAGCTTAGTGTTCTGTGATGACCTAGGTGGGTAGGATGGGGGATTGGATGATGTCCAAAAGAGAGGGCATATATGTATACATATGGCTGGTTCATTTCATTGTACAACAGAAACTAGCACAACATTGTAAATCAATTATACTACATAAACAAAAAGATGAAATGAGCCCTGCAAATGATGCGTTATTAGTTGGAATAATAATAATGATAAATCCCTGAGCAGCATGACTGGGACATGGAAAGTACTCAGTAATTATTATCTATTATAAGCAATTATTATTGACATAGTTGTAACTTTTGTGAGTCTTGAGAGTATTATCTTGCAATAATGAATACTAGCATTAGCCATCCCAGAGGTTTTTCCAGTACTCTTTCTTCTTTTTACATTGTGAGACATTCCGTCTGGTGACATAGACTTACAATGACTATTATAATTTAGTATGTGTCAGAGTGATCTGTTGTTGCTCAATTGTGTCTGAATTTTTGTGACCCCATGGACTGCAGCACACCAGGCTTCCCTGTCCATCACTAACTCCTGGAGCTTGCTCAAATTCATGTCCGTTGAGTTGGTGATGCCATCCAACCATCTCATTCTCTGTCGTCCCCTTCTCCTCCTGCCTTCAATCTTTCCCAGCATCAGGTCTTTTCCAATGAGTCGGCTCTTTCGTTTAGGTAGCCAAATTATTGGAGATTCAGCGTCAGTACTTCCAATGAATATTCAGAACTGATTTCCTTTAGAATTGACTGGTTTGATCTCCTTGCAGCCCAAGGGACTCTCAAGAGTCTTCTCCAACAACACAGTTCAAAAGCTTCAGTTCTTTGATGCTGGCTTCCTTGATGGTCCATCTCTCACATCCATACATGACTACTGGAAAAGCCAAAGCTTTGGCTAGATGGACTTTTGTCAGCAAAATAATGTCTCTGCTTTTTTAAATACACTGTCTAGATGCTTTTTTAAATACACTGTCTTTCCTAGTTTTGCTATGACATATACCTCTAGGAACTATCTCGAAAGATTATGACTCAGTAGTTCTGGAAGTGGCTTCCAATAATCTGAATTTTAAAGTGTCTTAGAATTGGTAAAGATGATGTAGCTTTTGGACCACATTCTGAGATAGTCTGGCCAGGTGTCTTCTGGAGACACAGTGGTTTTCTAGATTGTTTTACCATGCTTATCCTGGCTCCATTGAATCAAACTGTCATGCCCATGAGATGAAAATTCTAGGATAAATGCCCATAAAGTCAGCTAGGATGGGAGGAAAGACTAATAGATACCAAGGGAAGAAAATAATTGAGGATAAGAGTAGATTCTTTCCAATTAGGTCAATGCGGTTGTCCAAGTATGGTGGGAAACATCTTCTCATATTCACTGAGTTGGGGAAGCAGCCAGGGCATAGCTGGAGATGGGTATTCCATAGCAAGAGCCTTGGCATAGCATAATGAACAAAAATGTGGTAATGCAAAGCCTTGCTAATTCAGTCTAATTGGGGATCTGAATAAAACTTTTTAAATTAAAAATGATAGAACATTTGAAAAGCAATTGTATTATAATCAAGGAGCTACAGTAACACAAACTAAGCTAACAAAGTGTTGCCAACTATGGGGCCTCTTGGAGCTAGTGTGATGAATTGAACATTATATGCCATCAGAAATGTGTATGTAAATGGATTTGTATGTAAATGGATGCTTCATAAATGCTTGAAAACAGTTTACTCTTTTACAGGGGATAAACATGTCCCTGATAATAGTGTTTGCATTTCTTTCTCAGCCGGAAAGTCTAGTTTTTATTTCTGGTAGTATTATTTCAAATTTATTAGCAAATCTTTTTTTTTTTTTTTAAGTAGAATAGCTTTATTTCTTTCAGACAAAGCTGACTTAAAAAATTACTTATTTTAGTTGGAGGTTAATTACATTTTTTTTTTTTTTTTTTTGCCTTACATTGATGTGAATGAGCCATGGGTATACATTTGTCCCCTGGTACCGAATCCCCCTCCCATTTCCCTCCCCATCTTATCCCTCTGGGTTGTCCCAGTGCACTGGCTTTGTGTGCCCTGTTTCATGCATTTAACTTGGATTGGTCATATATTTCACATATAGTAATATACACTTTTCAATGCTATTCTCCCAAATCATCCCACTCTCGCCTTCTCCCACAGAGTCGAAAATTCTGTTCTTTATATCTGTGTCTCTTTTGCTGTCTTGTATATAGGGTGGTCATTACCATCTTTCTAAATTCCATATATATTCATTAATATATGGTATTGGTGTTTATCTTTCTGACTTACTTCACTCTGTATAATATATTGCAGTTAAACCCACTTCATTAGAACTAACTTAAATGTGTCCTTTTTAATAGCTGGCTAATATTACATTGTGTATATATACCACAGCTTTTTTATCCATTGATCTGCTGATGGACTTCTAGGTTACTTCCATGTCCTAGCTATTGTAAGCAGTGCTGCAGTGAACATTGGGGTACACATGTCTCTTTCAATTCTGGTTTCCTCCATGTGTATGTCCAGCAGTGGGATGCTGGGTCATATGGCAGTTCTATTTCCAGTTTTTAAAGGAATCTTCACACTGTTCTCCATAGTGGCTGTACTAATTTGCATTCTCACCAACAGTGTAAGAGGTTTCCCTTTTCTCCACATCCTCCCCAGCACTTATTTGATAGCAGCCATTCTGACTGGCATGAGATGGTACCTCATTGTGGTGCTGATTTGCATTTCTCTGATAATGAATGATGTTGTGCATCTTTTCATGTGTTTGTTAGCCATCTGCATGTCTTTTTTGGAGAAATATCTGTTTAGCTTTTTGGCCCATTTTTTTATTGTGTCATTTAATTTTCTGGTGTTGAGCTGCATGGGCTGCTTGTATATTTTGGAAATTAATTCTTTGTCAGTTGCTTCTTTTGCTATTATTTTCTCCCATTCTGAAGTCTGTATTTTCACCTTGCTTATAATTTCCTTCATTGTGCAAAAGCTTTTAAGTTTAATTAGGTCCTATTTGTTTATTTTTGCTTTTATTTCCATTACACTGGGAGGTGGGTCATACAGTATCTTGCTGTGATTTATGTCTGAAAGTGTTTTGCCTATATTTTCATCTAGGAGGTTTATAGTTTCTAGTCTTACATTTAGATCTTTAATCCATTTTCAATTTATTTTTGTGTATGATGTTAGAAAGTGTTCTAGTTTCATTTTTTGAAGGTGGTTGACCAGTTTTCCCAGCACCAATTATTTGTTAAAGAGATTGACTTTTCTCGATTGCATATTTTTGCCTCTTTTGTTAAGGATAAGGTGTCCATGGTGCATGGATTTATCTCTGGGCTTTCTATTTTGTTCCATTGATCTATATTTCTGTCTCTGTGCCAGGAACATACTGTTTTGATGACTGTAGCTTTGTACTATACCCTGAAGTCAAGCAGGTTGATTCCTACAGTTCCATTCTTCTTTTTCAAGATTGCTTTGGCTATTCGAATTTTTTTTGTATTTCCATAGAAATTCTGAAATTATTTGTTCTAGTTCTGTGAAAAGTACCATTGGTAGCTTGACAGGGATTGCAATGAATCTATAGATTTCTTTGGATAGTACACTCATTTTCACTATATTGATTCTTCTGATCCATGAACATGGTGTATTTCTCCATCTGTTTGTGTCATCTTTGATTTCTTTCATCAGTGTTTTATAGTTTTCTATATATATGTCTTTTGTTTCTTTAGGTAAATTTATTCCTAATTATTTTTTCTTTTTATTGCAATAGTTAATGTGATTATTTCCTTAATTTCTCTCTCTGTTTTCTCATTATTACTGTATAGAAATGCAAGGGATTTCTGTGTAATAATTTTATATCTGCAACTTTACTATATTAATTGATTAGCTCTTATAATTTTCTGGTGGTGTCATCTGCAAACAGTGAGTGTTTTACTTCTTCTTTTCTGATCTGGATTCTTTTATTTCTTTTTCTTCTCTGATTGTTGTGGCTAAAACTTCCAAAACTATGTTGAATAGTACTGATGATGTGGGCACCCTTGTCTTGTTCTTGACTTTAGTGGAAATGCTTTAAATTTAAAAATCACCATTTCCCCTTGGAGAATGAACATAAATGAATCTTTGTGAGTAAAATCAAAGTCTGAACATGAGGATTAAGTATATTTTAGAGATCACTAGGGCTTACCAGGTGGTGTTAGTTGTAAAACGAAACAAAACAAAACAAAACCTGCCTGCAATGTGGGAGATGCACAAGACTAGGTTTGATTCCTGAATGGGTAACAGTCCCCTGGAGGTGGGCATGACAACCCATTCCAGTATACTAGCTTGGAGAACCCCCATGGACAGAGGAGCCTGGTGAGCTACAATCCATAAGGTGGCAAAGAGTCAGACATGACTGAAAACACTTAGGATGCATGCAGACATCACTAAGCCAAAGTCTTCATTTTATTGGTTGAGAGATTGAAGCCCATAGTGAATGTGACTTTCCCAAGAACAAATAGGGTTAGGGTAGAACTGGGACTAGATGCACATTCCAGAGCAGTCATCTCCTGCTGCTTGGACCATGCTGCCTCCTAATGAATGCTGTGAACTAAAATGCATCCTGGCCAGTAATGCATTTTTTCATTATTATCTTTTTCTTAAATAATGCCTCTCTCTCTCTTTTTACTTCCCAGTTGTGAATTAAAATGATTCTATCTGAAGATGGTAAGATCTGCAAGCACTTGAGAAGCAGATTTCCAATTTAGTGTTAAAATTTATAGTGGGATTTCCTAATAAGAGAAAATACTAGTGTACCTAAAAGTGCAGGCAAAACATAAAGACGAACAGAAGTTAATGATGCAGGTTAATGGCAAGTGATACAACTGGGGTCTAGCCTTCAGCAAACTTGTGTCACCAAGGTGAATCTTACTAACATTTCCCTACACCTTTCTGTGCCTTATTTCTTCTTCTGAGATACTTAAGGAACATTTTGTTAAAGTAAATGATAAGGGGAGAAACTGATGCCAAAGTGTTCTGGCAATTCCATTCTTACCTAAGTAGAAGAAATTTCCCTGAATTGGGAAAGCATTTTAATATCCAATTACCACTTGTGTTGCTTTTGACCAAAGATAGGTGGCCATGTAATTTATTATCCAAACCTGAATACTTGTGAGGTTGAGTTTCCTATTAAATGCTCTTACTGCAACAAAAGGCAGAAACTGGAAATATCCCAGGCAAATATGATAATCCTTGAAAACAGATGGAACACAGTACTAAAGACGTTAGAGTACAGCCATCTGACTCAGATGTCCACATGTGGGCAAGTGGCAAAATCAAATTGATTCTATAGAAGTTATCATCATTTGACATTGGCTAATTTCATAGAGCTTCATTCTTTTTAATTTAAAAAATAATGTCCTCATAGATACAGTAATTATTAAGATCATGAATTTCTATTTCAAGCCTACTTTTGGGTGTCAGCTTTTTCAATTATTATCTGTGACCTTGTATTAAAGTCACTTCATATGGATAAATTTCAATCTTCCATTCATTGAATATGGATAATACACTTATTAATATTTTCTAAAAAAGGTGCATGCCACAAAATAAGTGCCTAATAAGTGTAATAACTATTCACATTATCATTAACATTGCTATTATTTTACACTGGTATTAAAAAGACAAGTAGTTCATTATAAGAGGAAGCTTCAGTTCAGTCGCTCAGTCCTGTCTGACTCTTTGCGAACCCATGAACTGCAGCACGCCAGGCCTCCCTGTCCATCACCAACACCCGGAGTTCACTCAAACTCACATCCATCGAGCCGGTGATGCCATCCAGCCATCTCATCCTCTGTTGTCCCCTTCTCCTCCTGCCCCCAATCCCTCCCAGCATCAGAGTCTTTACCAATGAGTCAACTCTTCACATGAGGTGGCCAAACTAATAGAGTTTCAGCTTTAGCATCACTCCTTCCAATGAACACCCAGGACCGATCTCCTTTAGAATGGAATGGTTGGATCTCCTTGCAGTCCAAGGGACTCTCAAGAGTCTTCTCCAACACCACAGTTCAAAAGCATCAATTCTTCGGTGCTCAGACTTCTTCACAGTCCAACTCTCACATCCATACATGACCACTAGAAAAACCATAGCCTTGACTAGATGGACCTTTGTTGGCGAAGTAATGTCTCTGCTTTTGAATATGCTATCTAGGCTAGACATAAGTTTCCTTTCAAGGAGTAAGCATCTTTTAATATCATGGCTGCAGTCAACATCTGCAGTGATTTTGGAGCCCCCAAAAATAATGTCTGACACTTTTCCCACTGTTTCCCCATCTACTTCCCATGAAGTGATGGGACCAGATGCCATAATCTTAATTTTCTGAATGTTGAGCTTTAAGCCAACTTTTCCACTCTCCTCTTTCACTTTCATCAACAGCCTTTTTAGTTGTTCTTCACTTTCTGCCATAAGGGTGGTGTCATCTGCATATCTGAGGTTATTGATATTTCTCCTTCAAAATCTTGATTCCAGCTTGTGCTTCTTCCAGCCCAGTGTTTCTCATGAACTGCATGAAAACAACAACAAAAAGAAAATCAGCTGAACAATATGATCAGATTTATTTTTAGTGAGTGTTGTGGTAATACTATATATGAGAGAAATAGTCAGCATTCCTATTCAGTAACAATAGTATTTATACAAACAAAGTGTTTGTATCTAAACCCTAATTTTTTTTTTTTTTTTTTTTTTTTGCAATGTAGTTGATTTACAATAGTGTGTTAGTCTCAGGTATATAGCATAGTAACTAAGTTATTTTTTTCTGATTACAATCCATTATAGTTCATTAGAACATGTTGAATATAACATCCCTGTGCTTAACAGTAATTCCTTGCTGCTTATCTATTTTATGTAAAATAGTTTGTATCCCATATTCCTAATTTGTACCTTCACCTTTCTCTCTCTCTTTGGTAAATGTAAGTTTATATTCTGTCTGTGTTTCTATTTTGCATATAGATTCATTTTTATTATTTTTTATATTCCACATATAAGTGGTATTTAGTGTTTGTCTGGCTTCTCTGATGGCTCAGTGAGTAAAGAATCTACCTGCAATGCAGGAGACTGCCTCCAATGCAAGAGACCTCTGTTTATCCCTGGGGCAGAAAGATTTCCTGGAAATGTTAATGGCTAACCACTCCAGTATTCTTGCCTGGAAAATCCCATGGACCATGGAGCCTGTCGGGCTACAGCTCATGTAATCACAGGAATCAGACATGATTTAGCTACTATAACACCACAAGTAACCCAATTGTATATTTATGGACACTTTAATTGATGGTTTCCATTGCTGTGTGAAACTTCCAAATTTGATTAGGTCTCATTTGTTTACTTTTGCTTTTATTTATTTCACCATTCAGATCCCAAAATTATTACAACAATTTATGTCAAATATTGATTTGATATGCTCTCTTCTAGGAGTTTTATGGTATTATATTCTATATTTAACTTCCCTTGTGGCTCAACTGGTAAAGCATCTGCCTGCAATGCGGGAGACCTGGGTTAGATCCCTGGTTGAGAAGATCTTGTGGAGAAGGGAAAGGCTGCCCACTCCTGTATTCTGGCCTAGAGAAGTCCATGGATTGAATAGTCCATGGGGTCACAAACAGACATGACTGAGCGACTTTCACTTCACTTCATTCTATAAATCATTTTAATTTTTTATATGGTGTGAAGGAAATTTCTAATTTCATTTATTTACATGTAGCTGTGCAGGTTTCCCAACACCGCTTGCTGAAGGTACTGTCTTTTTTCCGTTGTACATTCTTGCCTCCTTTGTCATACATTAATTGTATGTGTGTGTGTTTTCTGGATTCTGTATTCTGTTCCATTGATCTATATGTCTGTTTCTGTGCCAACACCATGCTATTTTGATTACTCTAACTCTGTAGTAAAGTTTGACATCTGTAAGGGTTACACCTACAGCTTTATTCTGTTTTCTAAAGATAGTGTTAGAAATTCTATGTCTTTTGTGGTTCCATGTAAATTTTAGAAGTTATATGCTCTAATTCTGTGAGAAAAAACACACGGATGCTGTGAAAGATTGAGGGCAGAAGGAAATGGGGATGACAGAGGATGAGATGGTTGGATGGCATCACTGACTCAATGGACATGGGTTTGGGTGAACTCCGGGAGTTGGTGATGGACAGGGAGGCCTAGTGTCCTGCAGTTCATGGGTTCGCAAAGAGTCGGACACGACTGAGTGACTGAACTGAACTGAACTAATATAGAATATCATGTCATCTGAAAATATTGGTAGTTTTACCTATTCCCTTCTGATTTGGATATGTCTTACACCTTTTTCTTGCCTGATTTCTGTGGCTAGAACTTCCAATATTATGTTCAATAAGAGTGTTTAGAGTGCACATCTTTTCCTTGTTCTTGAATTTTTTGAGAAGACTTTCAACTTTTTACCATTGACTCTTATGATGCCACTGGTTTTGTCATAAATAGCTTGTATTATGTTGAGATATGGTTCCTCTATACCAACTTTGGTGAGAGTGTATTTTTTTATTACTGTTAATGGATGTTGAATTTTGTCAAATGCTTTTTCCACATATATTGAAAAAATAGTGTTTTTTTTTTTTTTTCTTTCCTCTTGTTAATGTGTGTATCACATTGACTGATTTCTGTTTGTTGAACCATCCTTGAGACACTGGATTGAATCTAACTTGATCATGGTGTATGACGCCTTTTTTTCTTTTTTTTTTTTATTTAAATTTATTATTGGATTCGGTTTTCTATTCAGTTTGCTGTAGCTTGATGAAGATTTTTGTATTCATATTCATCAAAGATATTGGCCTGCAATTTTCTTTTTTGCAGTGCTTTTTTTTTTTTTTTTTTGGATCTGGTTTTTATATTAGCATGATGGTGGCCTCATAGAATGAATCTGGGAGACTTTCTTTCTCTTCCATAATTTGGAATAGTTTGAAAATAATAGATATAAATTTTTTGTATATTTGGTAGAATTCTCCAGTGAAGACATCCAGCTCTGGACTTTTGTTTGCAGGAATTCTTTAATATTATTATATATTGTTATTCACTTCTGGTAATTGGTCTGTTCAAATTATGTTTCTTCTTGACTCAGTTTTTACAGACTGTATGTTTGTAGAAAACTGCCCATTTCTTCTAGGGTGTTAAATTTCTTGGCATACAACTGTTCATATTATTTCCTTATACTTTTTACATTGCTGTGGTATTATTTATTTATTTATTATTTTATTTGAGTCCTCTCTCTTTTCATCTTGGTGAGCCTGGATATATGCTTTTTAATTTTGTTTATCTTTTCAAAAAACCAGGTCTTCATTTTATCAGTATTTTACTTATTGGGGTATAGTTGTTTTATGATGTTGTGTTAGTTTCTGCTGTACAAAAAACAAACAAAAAGAATCTGTATGTCTTCCCTTTGTTGATCTTTTCCATGCCTTTTTCTAGCTATTTCATTTTTTTCCTTTCTGTTCTTTATTGTTTCTTTCCTTTTTCTGACTTTGGCTTTTGGTTCTTCTTATTTTGTAATTTGGTAGGTTAGAGAGTTTGGTATTATTTGGTAGGTTAGAGAGTTTATTTGAGATTTGTCTTGCTTCCTAAAGAAGTCTTGTATTACTATGAACTCCTGGTTAGAACTACTTTTGCTGCATCCCATAAATTTTGTAATATTGTGTTTTCATTTTCATTTGTATCCGTGTGTTTTCTGATTTCTTCTTTGATTTCATCATTGACTCATTGTTTTTAAGGAATATATCATTTAGTCTCCATGTGTTTATTTGTTTCTCATTTTTCTTTTTTTTAATTTAATTGGAGGCTAATTACTTTATAATATTGTAGTGGTTTTTGCCATATATTGACATTTTTCTTTCCATGGTTGATTTCTAGTATCATACCTTTATGATAAAAAATATGCTTCAAATGATTTCTATCCTCCTAAATTTATTAAGCTTGTTGTGTGAACTCATCTGTGGTCTATGCTACAGAATGTTCTATGTTTGCTTGAATAGAATATGTATTCCATGTTTTGGGGAGTGTCCTGTACTGTCCTGTAGACCCAACTAGACTATTGTATCATTTAATATCTCTTATGCCTCCTTGATTTTCTTACTGGATGATCTGTTCATTGATGTAACTGGGGTGTTAATGTCTTCTCCTATTACTGTATTGCTGTTAGTTTCTCCCTTTATGCATGTTATTTGTTTTATAATTTAAAGAGGTCCCATATTGCTGCTGCTGCTAAGTTGCTTCAGTCGTGTCCGACTCTGTGCAACCCCATAGACGGCAGCCCACGAGTCTCCCCCATCCCTGGGATTCTCAAGGCAAGAACCCTGGAGTGGGTTGTCATTTCCTTCTCCAATATTGGTCACATATTAATATAATATTCTTTTCTTGTATTGACCTCTTTATCATTTTATAATCCTTTTCATCTTTCTTTAAAACTTTGATACAAGTTTATGTACCTGTCTTATGAATATCACTACCTCAGCTCTCTTGTCATTTCAATTCACATGAAATATATTCTTTCATTTCCTCACATTCAGTCTGTATTTGTAAAAGAACTACATTTTAAAAATTTCCTTCACCACATTTTTTTTGATTTTGATATACTGTTGTCACTAACAAAATCAGATTGATCATACTTTTTGAAGTCAAATATGGAGAAGCTCTATACAGTCAGTGAAAACAAGACTGGGAGCTGACTGTGCCTCAGATCATGAATTCCTTATTACACAATTCAGACTTAAATTGAATAATGTATGGAAAATCACTAGGACATTCAGATATGACTTAAATGAAATCCCTTATGATTATGCAGGGGAACTGAAAATAGATTCAATGGATAATATCTGTTAGACAGTGTACCTGAAGAATTATGGACAGAGGTTTGTAACATTGTACAGGAGGCTGTGACCAAAACCATTCCCAAGAAAAATAAAGGTAAAATGGTTATCTGAGTAGGCCTTACAAATAGCTGAGAAATAAGAGAAGTGAAAGGCAAAGGAGAAAAGGGAGGATATACCCATCTGAATACAGTTACAAAGAATAGCAATGAGAAATAAAAGAGACTTTTAAAGTGATCAATGCAAAGAAATAGAGGAAAACAATAGAATAGGATAGACTAGAGATTTCTTCAAGAAAATTAGAGGTACCAAGGGAGCATTTCATACAAAGATGGGCACAATAAAGATCAGAAATGCTATGGACCTAACAGAAGTGGAAGATACTAAGAAAAGGTGGTAAGAATACACAGAAGAGCTATACAAAGAAGATCTTAATGATCCAGATAATCACAATGGTATGATCATGAAACTAGAGCCAGACATCCTGGAGTGTGAAGTAAAGAAGGACTTAAGAAGCATTACTACAAATAAAGCTAGTGGATGTAATAGAATTCCAGTTGAGGTATATCAAATTCTAGAAGATGATGCTATTGAGGTGCTTCCAGCACTTACTAATATTCCAGCAAATTTGGAAAACTCAGCATTGGGCACAGGATTGGAAAAGGTCAGTTTTCATTCCAATCCCAAAGAAGGGTGATGCCTAATAATGTTCCAACTACCACATAATTCCATTCATTTCATGTGCTAGCAGAGTAATGTTCCAAATCCTTCAAGCTAGTCTTCAACAGTATGTGAATCTAGAACTTGCAGATATTAAAGCTGGATTTAGAAAAGACAGAGAACCAGAGATCAAATTGGTTCAACACCCAAAAGGCTAGATCACTAGATCCAAATGCTCTGTGGCCCCTAGCCTGAGAAGTCAAGTTTTTTCCTGTCTGATAATAAGGTAAAAGCAAAAGCTGTGTTACTATTTGACCTTTATTAATTTGTACAGTTTTTGTAGGCAGTGAGATCAAAACTTTAATTTCTCAATATAATCAGAATCTACTACACCATGCACCACCGAATTTTTTTTTTTTTTTTTTTAAGAAAGCGAGCTATGCCTCAGCATGAATCTTACAATGCCCTCAGGTAGGGGGCCAGCCACTCCTGTTGGAATTGGAGTAACCGGCTCATCAGGGGTTAATATTGTTGCCATGGTGGAACCAAGGTCCAGTCCCAAGCCGCCTGGGGTTGATTGGCATGGCTTGCTGTTTCTGTTTAGCAGGACACCGCTGACAAAAATGCCCCATTTGGCCATAAGAAATAGTTTTTTTTATTTGTAGAATCCTTATTTATTACGATTATTTTTCTTTCCTTTTTTTCTTTTTCACTTTTTTTCTTTTTTCTTTTTATTTTTTTCTCTCTCTTCCCCCACACCCCCTTGGGTGAGGCCCCACTGAGGGGATTTTCTGCAAGGATCAGGCTCTGTTTATTGTGTATTTTTTAAAAGCTCTTTTGTTCAAATTTTTTTTTTTTTATCTTTTTCAGCCTTAGGCAATGTTCTGGGAGGCTTTGGATGTAAACTGGGAATTCCTAGGCCCTGGGAGACGCAAGCGGAGGTGGGGTAGTCGCCTTAAATCAGAAATTGTTGGATAAATTTTTAAAGGTTTGTGTAGAGGGGGAGGGGGCTCGCCAGGGCACCCAGCCACAGCGTCCTGTGAGCCCTCTCATTCCTCGGGAGGTAGAGCACAGTCTCCTTCCTTTTCTTCATCAATGGCATAAAATATGATCTGCGCAGAAGGTGGAGACCCACTACCATCCACCGCTATAGCCTCTCCCATAGGCTATCCAACAGCCTCATGATGGGGGTCCAGAACATTTTTAATCATATTTATAGGATAAGTTTTTAGTTTTTTTTTTTTTTTTTTTACCTTTGCCCAAGTAGCTAAATTAACAGTACCTTCTTCTGGAAACCAAGGACACTGTTCTTGTACAAATGAAAAAAAAAAAAAAAGAATGAATATTAGATTTTTTAACTTTAATTCCTCTCTTACTTAATAACTGTAAAATTACTCCTATAAAGAGGTGTCTTTCTTTTGATTAACTGTTACCCATGTCAGAAAGTTAAGTATAGTAAGGAAGATTTAGTTTTAGTTTTCAAAGATCAGGTTTTCCTTCAATCTTTTAATTCCAGAAACCGGGTTTTCTCTCCAACCCTTTAACACTTTCAATACTTCCCACTCCTACTCGCCCTGTCTATCCTACAGGGGAGTCTGCAGCACCCTGAGTGGGGTCCTATCTGTCCCGAAAATTCAACACTTTCTCTGAGGTACCTACCTTCCAATTAGCCTGTTCCAGGCACCACTTGCTGGGGTCCAGCCCCGGTGGATCCAGGGAATTCAAAGGGGAGATGAGATGGCTTCGGAGATCAGGATACGATACAATTAAAGATATAAAGAGTGGTTAAATAAGGATAGCTCAGTGAGAAAATTCAGTGGAGAAAAGAGGCTGAATAACTTGGTTTATGTGGAAAGCCAATAAAATTCCAAGACAAGGAATTTGAGTCACCTACATAGGCCACAGGCGTCCTCTCATTCTCCCGAAGGAGAGGAGACACTAAGGCCTCCCTGGTCAGATCTTAGAAGCCCAGGCAAAATTAGTCGGCTTGACAAGCCTCCACGCTCCAGATGGGAATTCAGCCAGAAGGTGAGAGAAAGAACGACATGAGGAGACCAAGCTTCAGTGAACAAGGCCTGCAATTTATTTCCTAAGTAGTTTTTATACCACAAGTTGTGCATAGAGGACAATGGGGGAAGGGGTGGAGTCATGCAAGGACAGAAGTCCTTGATCCTTATCGAAGCCAGGCTTTCAAATTTATCATATACACAAGTTCAGGTGATTTACATCCTCTTCTGGCCAGGAGGCCTGTCAACATTTTATGACCCTTTCTTAGAAAACTTATTTTTCTCTAAAGGTGATTATTCTAAAGTCAGGCGCCACCCTCCAAAAGCATTAGATAAAGTTGCATTCCTATAGGGCAAAGGTGTGGTGGGCTATAACAAAAAAAGAATTAACTCAAGGGTTCAAGGTTACAAACATTAAAGCTACTACTTACATCCCTATACACCAACTATATTAATAAATACACTCCCAGGGACACAGTAGGTAAGGGATATGGAAACTTAGCAGCAAACATTGGCCCAATAAATGAAAACCCTTCACCAATATAATTTCTAATCAACTCACTATACTATACTAATAATCTTCTAACTGCTCAAAGGAATCTGTATTTAGACAGTTTAGAACATCTCATGCCTCTCACGGTTGGGAGGCTGTGAACAATCACATGTGGCCGGAAGATCCTGTTCAGGCAGGCTAGAGGACTTCCAAAGGAGTCTGTAGGTTGAAACACTCTTGTCACGCCCAGGAACTTTATTAACTGAAGCTGTAAGTTAACTCTTTTTCAGAGAGGTGGTGGTGGGGGACAGCCCTCAGTAAAGTCAGAGGTGTAGGTGAGAGCACAAAGCAATAAAGTAGACAGACTCTGGTTTTGGGGGTAGGTGCTCGGGAATTTCCAGGGGATTCCTGAGGCTCAATCCCGCCTTTGTGTATGCCGAGCCTCCTTCCTCATGACATTTGCCATGGGCAGAGTTCCTCATGCTGGCTCCCGGCAGGAGGAGAAGGAAATGACAGAGGATAGGATGGTAGGATAACTTCACTAACTCAATGGACATGAGTTTGAGCAAACTCCAGGTGATAGTAGAGAAAAACGAAGCCTGGTATGCTGCATCCATGGGGTTGCAAAAAGTCTGACATGACTGAGTGACTGAACAAGAATCATGTTACATCTTTATAGTTACCATTTTACTGTTTATTATACTTATAATTACTTTTAAAACTTTTGCGATTTAAAATGAAAAAAAAAAAAAATTACCCACTGATTAGTTTAAGTGATCTTCAATCCTTTAGTATCAGTTCAGTTCAGATCACTTGCTCAGTCGTGTCTTACCCTTTGTGACCCCATGAATTGCAGCACACCAGGCTTCCCTGTCCATCAACAAATCCCGGAGTTCACTCAAACTCACGTCCATTGAGTCAGTGATGCCATCCAGCCATCTCATCCTCTGTTGTCCCCTTCTCCTCTTGCCCCCAATCTCTCCCAGCATCAGGGTCTTTCCCAATGAGTCACCTCTTTGCATGAAGTGGCCAAAATATTGGAGTTTCAGCTTTAGCATCAGTCCTTCCAATGAACACCCAGGACTGGTCTCCTTTAGGATGGACTGGTTGGATCTCCTTGCAGCCCAAGGGACTCTCAAGAGTCTTCTCCAACACCACAGTTCAAAATCATCAATTCTTTGGCACTCAGCTGTCTTCACAGTCCAACTCTCACATCCACACATGACTACTGGAAAAAACATAGCCTTGTCTAGACGGACCTTTGTTGGCAAAGTAATGTCTCTGCTTTTGAATATGCTATTTAGGTTGGTCATAAATTTCCTTCCAAGGAGTAAGCTTCTTTTAATTGTCTGGCTGCAATCACCATTTGCAGTGATTTTAGAGCCTCAAAAAATAAAGTCTGACACTGTTTCCACTGTTCGCCCAAATATTTGCCATGAAGGGATGGGACCAGATGCCATGATCTTAGTTTTCGTAATGTTGAGCTTTAAGCCAACTTTTTTACTCTCCTCTTTCACTTTCATCAAGAGGCTTATCAGTTCCTCTTCACTTTCTGCCATAAGGGTAGTATCATCTGCATATATGATGTTATGGATATTTCTCCCAGCAATCTTGATTACAGCTTGTGCTTCTTCCAGCCCAGCATTTCTCATGATGTACTCTGCATAGAAGTTAGATGAGCAGGGTGACAATATACAGCACTGATGTACTCCTTTTCCTATTGGGAAGCAGTCTGTTGTTCCATGACCGGTTCTAACTGCTGCTTACTGACCTGCATACAGATTTCTCAAGAGGCAGGTCAGGTGGTCTGGTATTCCCATCTCTTTCAGAATTTTCCACAGTTTATTGTGATCCACACAGTCAAAGGTTTTGGCATAATCAATAAAGCAGAAATAGATGTTTTTCTGGAACTCTCTTGCTTTTTCCATGATCCAGTGGATGTTGGCAATTTGATCTCTGGTTCCTCTTCTTTTCTAAAACCAGCTTGAACATCTGGAAGTTCACGGTTCACATATTGCTGAAGCCTGGCTTGGAGAATTTTGAGCATTAGTTTACTAGCGTGTGAGATGAGTGCCATTGTGCGGTAGTTTGAACATTCTTTGGCATTACCTTTCTTTGGGATTGGAATGAAAACTGAGCTTTTCCAGTCCTGTGGCCACTGCTGAGTTTTCCAAATTTGCTGACATATTGAGTGCAGCACTTTCACAGCATCATCTTTCAGGATTTGAAATAGCTCAACTGGAATTCCATAACCTCCACTAGCTTTGTTCTTAGTGATCCTTTCTAAGGCCCACTTGACTTCACATTCCAGCATGTCTGACTCTACTTGAGTGATCACACCATCATGATTATCTTGGTTATCGTGCAGGTCTTTTTTGTACAGTTCTTCTGTGTATTCTTGCCACCTCTTAATATCTTCTGCTTCTGTTAGGTCCATACCATTTCTGTCCTTTATTGTGCCCATCTTTGCATGAAATTGTATCTCTAATTTTCTTGAAGAGATCTGTAGTCTTTCCCATTCTGTTGTTTTCCTTTATTTCTTTGTATTGATCACTGAGGAAGGCTTTCTTATCTCTCCTTGCTATTCTTTGGAACTATGCATTCAGATGCTTATATCTTTCCTTTTCTCCTTTGCTTTTCACTTCTCTTCTTTTCACAGCTATTTGTAAGTCCTCCCCAGACAGCCAGTTTGCTTTTTTGCATTTCTTTTCCATGGGGATGATCTTGATCCCTGTCTCCTGTACAATGTCACGAACCTCATTCCATAGTTCATCAAGCACTCTATCAGATCTAGTCCCTTAAAGTGATTTCTCACTTCCACTGTTTAATCATAAGGGATTTGATATAGGTCACACCTGAATGGGTCTAGTGGTTTTCCCTAGTTTCTTCAATTTAAGTTTGAATTTACAATGAGTTCATGTTCTGAGCTGCAGTCAGCTCCCAGCCTTGTTTTTGCTGACTCTATAGAGCTTCTCCATCTTTGGCTGCAAAGAGTATAATTAATCTGATTTCAGTGTTGACCATCTGGTGATGTCCATTTGTAAAGTCTTCTGTTGTGTTGTTGGAAGAGGGTGTTTGCTATAAGCAGTGCTTTATCTTGTCAAAACTCTATTAGCCTTTGCCCTGCTTCATTCTGTATTCCAAGGCCAAATTTGCCTGTTACTGCAAGTGTGTCTTCACTTCCTACGTTTGCATTCCAGTCCTCTATAATCCTTTAGTGTAGTTACCTCTCATATTGTGATTTTTTCCCCTTTTGTATAGATTCATGCCTCATTTATATTTAGATAAGATCCTTCCAAATTTATTTTAGAGTGGTTTAGTACTGCTGAATTCTTTTAGTTTTTGCTTTCTGATAAATTCTTTATCGTTTCTTCTATTGCAAGTGATATTCTTGCTTGGTAGATTTTTCCCTCTTAAGGCTTTGAATATATCATGCCACTCCCTTCTGCTCTGCAAAGTTTTTGCAGTGAAATTAGCTGATAACTTTATGGGGATTCCGTTATAACTAATTGCTTTCATCTTGCTACCTATACAATCCTCTCTTTAAGTTTGTCATTTAACTATGATATGCCTTGATGTTGATTTTTTTTTTTTTTTTCATCTTATTTGGGAATCCTGTATGTTTCTTGTACATAGATATCTGTTGGGTTTTTTAAGCTTGGGAAAATATTAACCATATTTTCTTCAAACATATTTAAGGTTGATATTCTTTTTTTCTCCTTCTGTGGCTCTCATTAAGCATGGGTTGGTATGATATATATTAGCCCACACATCTTGTATATTCAGTTCAGTTCAGTCACTCAGTCGTGTCCGACTCTTTGCGACCCCATGAATTGCAGCATGCGAGGCCTCCCTGTCCATCACCAACTCACGGAGTTTGCTCAAACTCATGTCCATCGAGTCCGTGATGCCATCCAGCCATCTCGTCCTCTGTAGTCCCCTTCTTGCTTTTATTAAAAAAAAAATCTGTATGCTACTTTGTTTGGATGGTTTCCATTATTCTGTCTTCCAAACCACTTATTTGTCCTCCTGAATTATTTAGGCTGTTAATCATTACTTCTTGATTACTTTTATGTCAGCAATTGAGTCGACTAATTTTGATTGGCTTACCTTTATAGTTTCCAGTCCCTTGTTCCAGTGACCAGCATTTCTATCAATAATCTTTCTTAATTCCTTTAGCATTCTTATTACTTTTTTTTTTTTTTTTTGAACTTAGGAAGTAATAGACTGGTGAGATCTCTTTAATCATTTGTTCTCTCAGAAGATTCCTCTTGTTCTTTTAATTGGAGTAGTTCTTCTGTACTTTCATTTTACTTAACTTTATTTAGAAAATATAGTTGGGTATTGTTGTCTTAAAGGCTTATTTTTATATGGGATCATCTCTGTGAAGACTGAGTCCAAAGTTTTTGACAGAAGGACTGGTTTTAGTGTGGATGCCAGTCACATCCTTCCTCAAAGTATGCTGACTCCTATCCCCTTGATATAGAGTTTGATGTTGTGGTGCCCAGAGCCTGCTTTGGATATTGGGTAGAGCCTCTTCTTAGCTCAGTGACTGTCATATTTCAGTTGGGGGCAAGGTGTTCTCTCCATTTGCTCCATTTATTGAGTTTAGAAGTCCCAAGGTTTGGGTTTGATCAAGCTCCATTGCCTTTGAGTGAATGCCCTGCCCCAAAGGAGCTGATTGCTGAAACATGTGAGAACAATATGATTACAGAAAATCTATTTGCCACTTGTGCATGTGTCCACAGTTTCACTCAGAAGCAGGCCAAATTTAAGTCCCTTTCTCTATTATGTTTGTACAGACCTACTGCAAGGTTATGGTGTGGAATAGGCTGGGACTTGGAGTTAGGTATTGAAGCTGAAGAAATTGAAGTGGTTGCACTGCCACCTGTTACTTGGACTGCCTCTGCAGCAGTCTTATCCCATTACCTGTCTGCACCAGATGTAGTGCTAAACTGCAATGTAGAGTATGCACATTGCTCTCCCTGAGAAATGAACCATAACTTCTAAGGTTATTGACGATGGCCATTGCTGCCCCACTTGAACCACACTGCAGGCCTTGCCAGTTATTTCTGCATAGATAGATGCATCCTTTCCTAAGGTCTGTCTGCCTAAGATTTAGCACTTAGCCACTATGTATTCTTGTGGCACCATCCTGTTTGTGTGCTGACCATGGTCTCTGTGACTCCTCGAGATCACAACCCAAGCACCCTCATTTGACTCTTACCCAGATCTTGCACCAGGCTGTGGTGTAGAGTGAGCTGGACCACGGCATTTGCCTCTTAGGATTGCGAAGTACAATGATGCTGCCACTGCAAGTGCACAGCTGTCTTTACAAGCAAGCATAAACATGGTCTTCGTGAGTGGAATCTAGGCTTCTTCATCTTTTTTTCTGTGTGTCTCAGTGGATTTTCCAGCAGGTGAGGTGGATGGTCTCCTCTGTGCAGGACCCCAGAACCGGGATACTTAGACTCTGGTGTGACTTGCTTGCTCCCTAGGTCACAGGTCTACTCCATGGACCTGGATTCCTTTCAGATCCCTTCCAGAGCACAGGTTCTGAACTAACACCTTTTTTTGTCCATCCTCCATCCTACCTGATTATGTGGAGAAGTTTCCTGCAGTTTAGGTTGTATGAGTTCACCTGGCAGTTTTCAGTTAGTTTTCAAAGAGATTTGTTCCACATGTAAGTACACTGTTGATGTGTTTGTGGGAGAAGGTAAGCTGAGAGTCCTCTTTTCGGCCATCTTGATCCCCTTCCCTCAGCAAACAATTTATAATCAGTTTTTATCCTGACTGTACTTTTGGCTCCTGTCCTTTTACCAATGTATAATTCAAATTGTATCTTTAATTTTTAATTATAAGGCATTTCAAGTCATATGTTTTTAGAATAAGTAGGATATACATATTAATTTTAGTTAAATGACTTGCATTAAGATGCAATTTGGGTTGGGCTTTTTACTTAATACTTACATCCTATTGTTTTGCCATTGTACATATTTGCATAGTTTGGGTTTATGTTAGTCGGCTCTGATTTCAAAAGTTATCATCATCTCTATGACAATCACCATCCTTTCCAGGATAAGTGTAATAGCTTCCAAACAGGTGATCCTGTTTCTATCCTATTACCCTACAATCTTTTTTCTTGCAATTTTAATTTTATTGATGTGTAGTTGTTTTGCAATGTTTCATTAGTTACAGGTGTACAGGAAAATGATTCAGTTATACATATATTCATTCTTTTTTAGATTCTTTGCTCATATAGATTATCACAGAATATTGAGTAGAGATCCCAGTGCTTTATATTAGATCTTTGTTGGTTATTTATATATAGCAGTATGTATATGTTTATCCCAAGCTCCTGGTTTATCCCTTCTCACCATGTTTCCCCTTTGGTAACCATAAGTTTGTTCTTGGTATCTGTAAGACTGTTTCTGTTCTGTAAGTTCACTTGAATTTTTTATAAAATTATATTCCACATGAGTAATATCATATGATATTTGTCTTTCTTTGTCTGACTTACTTAGTATGATAATCTCAAGGTCCATAAATGATGCCACATATGACATTATTTCATCATTTTTATGGCTGAGTAATATTCTACTGTATATATGTACCATATCTTCTTTATTCATCCTTCCGTCAATGGACTTTTATGTTGCTTCAATGTCTTAACTATTGTAAATGAACATTGGGCTGCATGCACCTCTTTGAATTATGGTCTTTACAGATACATACCCAATAGTGGCATTGCTTAATCATATGCTAGTCCTATTTTAAGATTCTTAAGAAAACTCCATACTCTTCTTGATAATGGTTGTATCAATTTACATTCCTACTAACAATACAGGAGGGTTCCCTTTTCTCCACACATCTCCAGCATTTATTTTTTGTGGACTTTTTGATTATGGACATTCTGATTGGTGTGAGGTGACATCTTATTGTGGTTTTAATTTGAATTTCTCTGACAATGAGCACCTTTTCATGTACCTTTGCCCATCTGTGTATCATCTTTGGATAAATATCTGTTAAGATCTTCTGCCCATTTTTTGTTGGATTGTCTACTTGATATAAAGCATCATGAGTTCTTTGTAAATTTTGGAAATTAATCCTTTTTCAGTCATTTTGCAAATGCTTTCTCCTATTCTGAAGGTTGTATTTTTATTTTGATTATGATTTCCTTTGCTGTACAAAAGCCTTTAACTAGGTTCCATTTGTTTATTTTGCTTTTATTTCCATTACTCTAGGAGATAGCTCATAAAGGATACTGCTGCAATGTATGTCAAAGAGTGTTCTGCTCATGTTTTCCTCTAAGACTTTTACAGTGTCCAGTCTTACATTTAGGTTTTTAATCCATTTTGGGTTTTTTTTTCCTGCATAATGTTAGAGAATGTTCTCATTTCAGTATATTACAAGTAGCTGTCCAGTTTTCCCAGCACCAATTATCAAAGAAGTTGTCTTTCCTCAATACTTTCTTATTGCATTGTTGTCATAAGTTAATTTCCTATAATGGGTTTATTTCTGGGCTTTATACTCTACACCAATGATCTATATTTCTGTTTTTCTGCCAGCATCATACTGTTTCCATGATTGAAACATTATAGTGTTGTCTGAAGTCAGGGAGCCTGATTTCTCCAGCTCTGTTTTTCTTTCTCAAGGTTGTTTTGGTTATTCTAGTTTTTTTTGTTTGTTTGTTTGTTTTTTGTTTGTGTGTGTGTGTGTGTGTCTTACAAATATGAAATCTTTATTCCAGTTCTATATAAATACCATTAGTAATTTGATAAGTATTTTACTGAATCTGTAGGTTAACTTGGGTAGTATAATCATTGTGACATACTGGTACTTTTAATATAGGAACATGACATATATTTCTATCTGTTTGTGTCTATTTCTTTCATCAGTGTCTTATGGTTTTCACAATATATGTCTTCTGACTGCTTAAGTAGGTTTATTTCTAGGTATTTTATTATTTTTTATGAGACGGTAAATGCGATTATTTCCTTAATTTCTTTTTCTGATGTCTCATTGCTAGCATATAGGAATAGTCCCCCCCCCACACACACAGAACTCAATAAGTCTTTAAAAATTGTAAATAATATTTTTCACTTGTTTGGCTTTAAACTCTACACTTTAAGTCCATTACTTTTATAATGAAATGTAAACAACATATTATGTTCTCAATTAGTCTAACCTTACCTATCCTGTCTCATTTCACCCTACCTTCTCTCTCACTTTCCATATTCCTAAGATACAAGCTTCTCATTTTTCCTTAAACATGCCAAGCTAATTCTTGCCTTAGGGGATTTGTACTTTGTGTTCCCTTTGTCTGGACTGTTATTAATCAAGATTTTTGCTTTGGGATTTGGTTTAAGATGGTGGAGTAGATGGATGTGCATTCACCTCCTTCTGTGAGAACACCAAAATCATAACTAGCTGTTGAACAACCATTGACAGGAGGAACCCGGAATCCACCAAAAAAGATATCCCAAGTCCATATACAAAGGGGAAGTGGCAATGAGATGGTAGGAGGGGCACAATCATGATAAAATCAAATTTCATACCATTGGGCGGGCAACTCACAAACTGGAGAACAATAACACCAAAGAACTTTTCCCACTGTTATAAAGGCTCAGAGCCCAAAGTAAAGCTTCCCAGCCTGGGGATCTGTTAAAGGGACTAGGAATCCCCAGGAAATCTGATTTTGAAGGCTAACGGGATTTGATTACAGGACTTCCAAAGGACTAGGGGAAAGAGACTCCACCCTTCGACAACAAAAACAAAATCTTGTGCACACTAGGACCCAGGGGAAAGGGCCAGTGACCCCATAGGAGACTGAACCATTACCCGCTATTACCCGTAATGGTTGGAGAGTTCCCTGAGGAGTCATGGGTGGGCAGTAGCTTGTTGTGGGATTGGCGTGACTCACAGCAGCCATCCTGTGAGGTGTGCCTTGGCATATTCCCCTTTGGGGATCATCATTGATGATCTCCAAATACATCATGGCCTTCCCTTATAGCTCAGTCAGTAAAGGATCTGCTTGCAGTGAAGGAGACTCGGGTTCGATCCCTGGGTTAGGAAGATCCCCTGGAGAAGGAAATGGCAACCCACTCCAGTATCCTTGCCTAGAAAATCTCATGGACAGAGAAGCCTGGTGGGCTGCAGTCCATGGGATCACAAAGAGTCAGACACGACTAAGCGACTAACACACACACACACACACACACACACAGCTTGTGAACTCCAGAACTGGATTATCTAAGGTCAAACAAGTAGCAGAGAGGGGGCACACCCATAAGGAGACAATCAGATTAAAGTTTTACTGAGCATGGTCCTGCCCATCAGAGAAAGACACATATTTTCCCATATCCAGTCCCTCCCATCAGGAAGCTTGCACAAGCATCTTAGTCTCATTTACCAGAGGGCAGACAAAAGAATCAAGAAGAATGACAACCCTGCAGGCTCCAGAATGAAAATAACAATCACAGAAAGTTACTCAAAATGAAAACACAGAGGATTATGTCCCAGATGAATAGACAAGATAAAACCCAGAAAAACATGATCCCAGATCTACATGAATAGGAGATAGGCAAACTTCCAGAAAAATATTTCAGAATAATAATAGTGAAGATGATCCAATATCTTGGAAAAAGAACAATGGAGATGCAAGAAGTGTTTACTGAAGAACTAGAAGAACTAAAGAACAAACATAGATGAACAATATGCTAGAAGGAATCAGTAGCAAAATAACTGAGGCAGAAAAATGGACAGGTGACCTGGAAGACAGAATGTTAGAAATCACTGCCTCAAAAGGGAATATAGAGAAAAGAATGAAAAGAAATGAAGGCAGTCTAAGAGACTTCTGGGATAACATTAAATGTACCAACAGTCGCATTATAGAAGTCCAAGAAGGAGAAGAGAGAAAAGACCTGAGAAAAATATTTGTAGGGTTAATAGCTAAAAACTTCCCAATCATGGGAAAGGAAATAGTTAACCAAGCCCAGGAAGTGCGGAGGGTTCAAGGAGGGATAAATCCAAGGAGGAACATATCGAGACACATAGTAATCAAACAGACAAAAACTGAAGATGAAGATAAAATATTAAAATCAACAAGGGAAAAATAACAAATACAAGGGAACTCAAAGAAGTTTATCAGCTGATTTCTCAACAGAAACTCTACAAGCCAGAAGTGAAATGGCATGATATAATTAAAGTGATGAAAGGGAAGAACCTACAGTCAAGAATATTTTACCTAACAAGTCTCCAGTTCAGATTTTACAGAGAAGTAAAAAATTCTCTGGACAAGCAAAAGTTAAGAGAAGTCAACACCATAAAACCAGCTTTACAACAAATACTAAAAGAACCTCTCTAGGCAGGAAACACAAGAGAAGGAAAAGACCTCCAAAAATAAACCCAAAGCAATTAAGAAAATAGTAGTACGATTACACATATTGATAATTACATTAAATGTAAATAGATTAAATTCGCCAACCAAAAGACATAAATTGGCTGGATGTATACAAAAATAAAACTTATATATATGCTGCATAAAAGAGATCCACCTTATGCCGAGGATGATTACAGAATGAAAGTAAGGGAATGGGACAAGGTATTCTAATGCAAACAGAAATCAGAAGAAAGCTGGAGTAACAATTCTCATTTCAGACAAAATAGACTTTAAAAACAAAGACTGCTAAAAGAGACAAAGAAACACACTACATAATGATCAAGGGTTCAATCAAAGCAGAAGGTATAACAATTACAAATATATATATACACACCTGACACAGAAGCATCTCAATATGTAAGGCAGATACTTACAATCATAAACGGAAATATCAACAGTAACACAAATAATAGTGCAGGACTTCATTATCCCACTTTCATCAATGGACAAATATTCAAGCAGAAAAGTAATAAGGAAACACAGACCTTAAATTACATTTTAAACAATATGGACTTAATTGATATTTATAGAATATTCTATCTACAATATGCCAGCAAATTTGGAAAACTCAGAAGTGGTCACAGGACTGGAAAAGCTCAGTTTTCATTCCAATCCCAAAGAAAGGCAATGCCAAAGAATGCTCGAACTACTGCACAATTGCACTCATCTCACATGCTAGTAAAGTAATGCTCAAAATTCTCCAAGCCAGGCTTCAGCAATATGTGAACCGTGAACTTCCTAATGTTCAAGCTGGTTTTAGAAAAGGCAGAGGAACCAGAGATCAAATTGCCAACATTCGCTGGATCATGGAAAAAGCAAGAGAGTTCCAGAAAAACATATATTTCTGCTTTTTTGACAATGCCAAAGCCTTTGACTGTGTGGCTTACAATAAACTGTGGAAAATACTGAAAGAGATACCAGAGAAATTTGTATGCAGGTCAGGAAGCAATAGTTAGAACTGGACATGGAACAACAGACTGGTTCCAAATAGGAAAAGGAGTACGTCAAGGCTGTATATTGTCACCCTGTTTATTTAACTTATATGCAGAGTACATCATGAGAAACGCTAGACTGGAAGAAACACAAGCTGGAATCAAGGTTGCCGGGAGAAATATCAATAACCTCAGATATGCAGATGACAACACCCTTATGGCAGAAAATGAACAGGAACTAAAAAGCCTCTTGAGGAAAGTGAAAGTGGAGAGTGAAAAAGTTGGCTTAAAGCTCAACATTGAGAAAACGAAGACCAAGGCATCCGGTCCCATCACTTCATGGGAAATAAATGGGGAAACAGTGGAAACAGTGTCAGACTGTATTTTTTCTGGGCTCCAAAATCACTACAGATGGTGCCTGCAGCCATGAAATTAAAAGATGCTCACTCCTTGGAAGGAAAGTTATGACCAACCTAGATAGCATATTCAAAAGCAGAGACATTACTTTGCCAACAAAGGTTCGTCTAGTCAAGGATTTGGTTTTTCCTGTGATCATGTATGGATGTGAGAGTTGGACTGTGAAGAAGGCTGAGCGCTGAGAATTGATGCTTTTGAACTGTGGTGTTGGAGAAGACTCTTGAGAGTCCCTTGGACTGCAAGGAGATCCAGCCCGTTCATTCTGAAGGAGATCAGCCCTGGGATTTCTTTGGAAGGAGTGATGCTAAAGCTGAAACTCCAGTACTTTGGCCACCTCATGCGAAGGGTTGACTCATTGGAAAAGACTCTGATGCTGGGAGGGATTGGGGGCAAGAGGAGAAGGGGATGACAGAGGATGAGATGGCTGGATGGCATCACTGACTCAATGGACCTGAGTCTGAGTGAACTCCAGGAGTTGGTGATGGACAGGGAGGCCTGGAGTGCTGCAATTCATGGAGTCGCAAAGAGTCGGACATGACTGAGTGACTGATCTGATCTTATCTGATCTAAAATCAGCAGACTACACATTTTTCTCAAGTGCACACAGAACATTCTCCAGGATTGACTGCATACGGGACCACTTAGAAAATTTAAGAAATTTGAAATCATATCAAGCACCCTTTCTGATCAAAACACTATGAGATTAGAAATAAACTACAAGAAAAAAAAATCTATAAAAACACAGACACATGGGGGATAAGCAATATACTACTAAACATGGAATGGATCATTGAAGATATCAAAGATAAAATTAAAAAAAATCTAGAGAAAATTACAAAGAATGTACAAAGGTCCAAAATTTATGGGATGCAAAAGAAGCAGTTTTAAGAGGGAAGTTTATAGGAACAAAATCTTACATCAAGAAACACAAAAGATCTCAAATAAACAAACTAATCTTACACCAAAACAACTAGAAGAACAAATAATACCTTAAGTTAGTATTAGGAAATAAATCATTAGGATCAGAGCAGAAACAAATTAAATAGAGACAAAGAAAGCAACAGCAAAGATCAACAAAACTAAAAGCTGATTCTTTGAAAAGATAAACCAAATTGATTAACCTTTAGCCAGACACATCATGAAAAAAAATGAGATGACTCAAATCAGTAAACTTAAAAGTGAAAAAGGAGAAGCTATGACTGACTTCACAGAAATGCAGAAGTTCATAAGAAACCAGTATGAACAACCGTATGCTAATAAAATCAACAATTTGGAAGAAATGAACATATTCTTAGAAAGCTACAGTTTTCCAAGACTCAACCACGAATAAATGCAAAATATGAGCAGACAAATCACAAGCATTAATGTTGAAACCATGAGTAACAAACTCCCAACAAAACTCCAGGAGCTGATGGCTTAATGGGAAAATTCTGTCAAGCATATAGAGAGAAGTTAACACCTATCCTGAAACTCTTTCAAAATGTTACAGAGGAAGAACAACTTCCAAACTCATGCTATGAGATCACCATCACCCTGATATAAAAATCAGACAAAGATACTACACACACAAAAGTTACAGGGCAATAAAGAATCTGTCTGCAATACGGGAGGCCTGAGTTTGATTATTGGGTTGGGTAGATCCCCTGAAGAAAGGAAAGGCTACCCACTCCAGTATTCTGGCCTGGAGAATTCCATGGACTATATAGTCCATGGGGTTGCAAAGAGTCAGATATGACTGAGAGATTTTCACTTTACAACACTGATGAAGATAGATGCAAAAATCCTCAACAAAATACTAGAAATCTGAATCTAGAAATTCATTAAAAAAATCATATACCATTTAAGTGAGATTTATCCCAGAGATGCAAGGATTTTTCACTATCTGCAAACCAATCAATGTGATACACCTCATCAACAAATTAAAAAAGAAAAACCATATGACGATCTGAATAGGTGCAGAAAATACTCTTGACAAAACTCAGCACATATTTATGATTAAAACTCGCCAGAGAGTGGGCATAGAGGCAACATATGTCAACAAAATAAAGGCCATATATGACAAGCTTATGGGCTTCCTAGGTCGTGCTAGTGGTAAAATACATGGTTGCCAATGCAGGAGACATAAGAGATGCAGGTTCAAGCCCCGGGTTGGGAATATCCCCTAGAGGAGGGCATGACAACCCACTCCAAGTTTTTTTTCCCCTGGAGAATTCCACGGACTCCCTGGCGGACTATAGTCCATGGAGTCACAAAGAGTTGGACACGACTGAAGTGACTTAGCACACACACACACATGACAAGCCTACAGCTAACATCATACTCAATGATGAAAAGCTGAAAGTATTTCCTCTAAAATCAGGAACAAAGCGAGGATGTCCAGTCTTACCACTTTTATTCAACATAATTTTGGAAGTCCTAGATACCCCAATCAGAGAAGGAAAAGAAGAAAAGTGAGTCCAAATTGGAAAAAAGAAGCTAAACTGTCACTGTTTATAGATGACATGATAGAATATATTGAAGATCCTAACAATGCTACCAGAAAAAAAAAAAAATTAGAATATCAATGAATTTGGTAACATTCCAGGTCATAAAATCAATACACAGAAATCTGTTGCATTTATATACACAAACAATGAAGGATCAGAAAGATAAATTAAAGAAGCATTTCCACTTATTATCACAAGGAAAAAAAAAAAAAAAAAACCTAGAAATAAGCCTATCTGAGAAGACAAAAAACCTGCACTGTGAAAAATAAAAGATGTTGATAAAGAAAAAGAAAACACAAACATATTGAGTGATATCCATATTTGTGGATTGGAAGATTCAATATTGTCAAAATGAATATACTACCCAATGCAATTTGCAGATTCAATGCAAACCCTACCAAATTACCAACAGTATTTTTCACAGAAATAGAACAAATAAACTTTAAATTTGTATGGAGACACCAAATATCCCAAATAGCCAAAACAATTTTGAGAAGCAAAAGTGGAGTTGTAGGAATCATGCTCCCTGACTTCAGACTGTATTACAAAGCTACAGTCATCAAAACAGTATGGTACTGACATGAAAATAGAAATATGGATCAATGGAACAGGATAGAAAACCCAGAAGTATTGTCAGTTAATCTATGACAAAGGAGGCAAGACTACATAATGTTGGAAAGACAGTCCCTTCAGCAAATTGTTCTGTGAAAAATAGGCATCCACATGTTAAAAAATGAAATCATATCATTATTTAACATCATACACCAAAAAAAAATAAGCTCAAAATTGATTAAATATCTAAATGTGAGACCAGAAACTACAAAACTCCTAGGGGAAAATAGGCAGAACACTCAGACATAAATTGCAGCAATATCTTTTTTGATCTGTCTACCAGAATAATGGAAATAAAGAGAAAAATAAACAAATAGAATCTATTTAAACTCCAGGGGATCTTCCCAACCTGGGGAGCTACCATATGACTCTATGGTTCCACTTCTGGGCTTATATTCAGAGAAAAACATGATCTGAAAGGATACATGCACCTCAGTGTTCATTGAAGCACTGTATAAAATAGCCAAGACATGGAAGCAACGTAAGCTGCCATTGACAGACGAATGGATAAAGAAGATGTGGTACATTTATACAATGGATTATTACTCCATCATTAAAAAGAATGAAATAATTCCATTTGCATCAACATAATGTGCTGCAGCCACCACAGCAGGTAGGGATTGAACGTTGTTGATGCACAGTTTGGGAAAAAGAAACTAGAGACAGAATTAAAGTTTTGAAGATAGAACTGGGGAACTCAAGACCTCTTGGATCAAGAGCCCTCTTCCTCAGAGCCACATCAATTTTATTTAGTGTCTTGGCAAGCAGAAAATATCTGTTGTGCTACTATGAAGTCAGCCTCCTGTGTCCCTGGTCATGTCTCCCATTTTATTGATTACTTTAAACTATTTTTGTTATTTTCTTGTACAAGGGCTATCACCTAGCTGGAGGCCATAGATCCACATATGCCTTGGGAAAACATCTTAGTGTGTGCACAAGCAACGTTCTGAACTTGCGCTGGCCTGGCATTCCAAGGTCCACACAAAGTTTTTCCTTAGCTTAGCAGGATATGAAGACCTCAAGTAATCAACTCAGTGTACTTTTATTTGGGGTATGCTGTATTGCTATATTTTGCTTTTATTTTTTTCCCATGATTATTTTCTCATGGCTTAGCCAGAGCAACAGGCAGCTGACTATTAAGCCCTGCATGGATGGACCTAGAGATTATCATATTGAATGAAGTAAGTCAACAGAGAAGTAGAAATATAATATTCCATCTCTTTCATGTGTAATCTAAAAAGAAACAATGCATATGAACTTACAAAAAAAGAAACAAAATCACGGACTTGGAGAATGAATTTTTCATTACTGGTGGGATTGATGGGGTAAAGGGAAAGTTAGAGATTTTGGAATGGACATGTACACACTGCTAACTCTGCTCAGTGTTATGCAGGAGACTGGATGGGAGGGGAGTTTGGGTGAGAATGGATACATGTATGCCTAAGTCACTTCACAGTTCACCTGAAAATACAACCTTGTTAATTGACTATACTCAAATACAAAATAAAAAGTTTTTTTTTAAATAATATCTGTGCTTTGAAAACATTTTTGCTGTTTAGATATTACTTCTTTGTAGTAGCCTTCTCTGACAATCTAAAGTATCCTTCAGGTTTATCTCTGTGTCCCTGTTTTTAGCATTTATAATGATCTGAAGTTTATTTAAATATTTTATTTATGTATGTCTGTCCATCCTTGAAAAATCAAAGTTTCTTGTGAGCAGTTATCTTCTCTCTCTCATTTACTGTTGGGTTTAATTATCCACTATAAAACAGTGCTTAGCACACTGTAGGCACTCAATATAAAATGTCAAATAAATTATAGATAAGCCACTGACATGAATAATTCAAGAAAACACGTATGTATTGCCTCATATTAAGTAGGACGGAACTTATCATGTAATATCTAAACCAAAGCTGAGGTCTTTGATTACGCTAAAGTGTAGTATTGATAACACTGACAATGACCTAATTAAAATATTAAATCAAAGCTATGGTATCCAAAGCTGTAATTTGAAAGTGCATGCACACATGCTCTGTCATGTCCAGCCCACCAAGCACCTCAGTCCATGGGATTTTCCAGGCCGGAATACTGGAATGGGCTGCCATTTCCTCCTTCAGGGGATCTTCCTGACCCAGGGATTGAACCCATGTCTCCTGTGTGTCCTGCAATGCAGGCAGATTCCTTACTGCTTAAGCCATCAGGGAAGCTTCTTAATCTAAAATCTCTCAAGCTATTTCACTTCTGGATCTCTGAAATTTGTTTGATGTCTTAAATGTTTATATTTTGAGCAAATTATCTCTCTAGGAAAATATTATATTAAAGCTATTGTTGAAGTTATTAAGAGTAAGTTAAAATGGAGAATTACCCAATATCTTCTCAACTAAAACCAACACTAAATCCAAAATTAGGTATCTCTGTTCTAGTCTAGTCATGGAAAACCAAAGTTTTGTGATAGGGAAGACTAGTTTGAAGTCATATTCTTTGCTGATGACACTAGTCCTGTCTCATATTTTACACTCAACAGGATTTTGCACAGGCTCTTGAGTTCTTAGGCAGAGATAAAAGTTCAAGTTGAATCAGTTTCTCTTATAACATATTCTCAAGGATGTGTTCAAATGGCAACTTAGACCAGCCATTTGTTTGACATGTCCAAAGGGGTTAGTGTTTTTGATGGCAAACAAAAAAAGTATTAATATTTTTCCAGGTACAGACAGGATCTCCTAGCAGTTGTCAGAAAGAAAATATATGGCTGACAGTTCTAGCCATTTGCTTTTGTTTTAACCCAAGAAACTCCTGGATTGACTTTCTCTACATTATTCTAAAACATGTGATGACTAAATATCATTGACATAGTTGACTATGCCAAGAGTCTGTGCTTAGAATTGCTTAGAGCTTTCCAAGGACTGATTCAATCCCAAAGATCTCCCAGAAAAGCTAGGCCACTTATTTTTCATTTACTATTGACTCTATAAAGCTAAAAACCCCTAAGATTTTCTGTCCCATTCACCTATCTCTTGTTTTTTAACCTGATATCTTTCACTCTTTTTCATTTGTTTATCTTTTTACCTTAATCTTTCTTCAGAAAAATAGTCTCTCTCTGCTCTTTATTTAAACTTCTCTGTACTGTTGCTGCTTAGTTGCTTCAGTCATGTCCGACTCTGCACGACCCTACAGACTTCAGCCTTCCAGGCTCCTCTGTCTATGGGATACTCTAGGCAAGAATAGTAGAGTTGGTTGCCATGCCCTCCTCCAAGGGATCTTCCAGACTCAAGGACTGAACCGGGGTCTCCTTCATTGTAGCAGATTATTTTCCGCTGAGCCACCAGAGAAGCCCAAACTTCTCCATAGGGCAGTGCTAATCTAAATATAGTTAGTATTTTTTGGAGTCCCTACAGTGTGCTCAGTAATGGGGAACAGTGTTGTATTATTTTGGAATTGTGCTTCTCAGAGTCCAAGGAGATTCCAAGGCATCATTTCAGAATCAACCTGAGAGTAAGTTACAGAGGCTGAGTAGAAGGGGAAACATGTGGCTAAGTAAATAGAGTCAGAACATCAATTCTGTTGAATGAGGGTAAGCCTATGTTTTGCTGTTTTATGCTATGATATTTTGTGCTAGATATTTTATTAAAGACAGATAGATATTCACTAGTAAGGAAACAGGTGAAATTCACTGATATTGTGGAAGGAGCACTACAGCCAGACAAACCTTAGATCAAATTTTAGTTTGAGGTTTCTGTGGCCTAGAGTCTCTCTGTATATCCTTAGGTGAATGTATTTGAACTTATTTAAACTTCATTTTTAAAGTTGGAAACAATAATATTTTTCTCACATCATTTCTCATGGATTAAATGAAATAACATAAATAAAAGCAGCTTATAACAGCATCTGACACAAAGTAAGAAGTCAATACAGGTTAGTTATCTACATGCTATGGTGGAGAGAGAAAAAAAAAGTAAGCTAATATTCACATTAAGTTTATATTCTAAGTAGGACAAACTAATATACATGAGACAATTAAAACCATTATTTTCAAAGAGATTAAGCTATATGAAATTAAGTAATTAAATAAAACTTTGCAGAGAAGATGTGCCTTAAATAACTTAAGTCTTTGGTTCCAGCCATCAGTATGCAGCTGAATGAGCTAGGGAGTTTTGAAAATAACTAGGCCCCAACTCAGTTCCTAGTAAACTTTTAATAAACGGTAGTTGTTACTATTTGATTAACATATTTTTGAATATGTTCAAAAGTAAAATCAGAGTACATGTGATTTGAGCAGGAGCAAAGCTACCTGGATAAAATCTTTTTTTTTTTTTTTTTTTTAATGTCTAATTGGGCATTTGCAATTAAAAACTTGTTCAATGACAAAATAACTATTACTGAGAAGTAAATATACATGTGGATAATAATAATGTAGATGGTGTAAGTAGTAAAAGAAAAAAAAACATGCTACTTAAATCTATAAAAAAAAATATCTAATATACCAAAGGTTTTTTGTTTTGTTTTGTTTTTTTTATAAAACTTTGCTTATTGGACCATAGCTTGATTTCTAGAGTACATTATTTTGTTGAATTTAAATTTAGGTCACTTTTAGCTTTCCCAGTGAATTCCAAGAAGTCAATATAGCTCATTATTTTTGAATTATAATACAAATACTAATGACCACTAAGTTGAGGAAATGCATTGTGAGAAAAGCATTTTTGTCTTTAGCTTGGACAAGAAAAATAACACAAACAGGAACTTCTTGCTTAGTCCTCTTTTTTTCCTTTTGTCCTGTTAATTGTGAAGAATATCTTTGGCAGTTAGGAGAGAAGAAAAGACATAGTCTTAGACATTAAACTTGGTAATTATTTAACACTGTCTCAGAGAAAATAATTTTCAAGGTCAGTAATTCTTCACATTCTCTGGTTGAGGTACTGAGTTCATTTTGAGATGGAAAAGGACAAGGGTAAAGGCTCCGAAAACATTTTCTCATTTTCTGTTCCATTGCAATGAGTTTGTCATCTAAATATTTGAACATTAATCCCAGTTCAATTTCATACAATGTGGCTTTAAGCAATTTATAAGTACCTCATGTCCCTGATCTTTTGCTTCATTATCTGTAAAACTAAGATAATAATACCAGGTTTTTGTGAAGATCAATCATTCAAATGTATGCTTTGAGAGATTATAAATTCTCCATTTTTATATAGGATTTTACATATACTTTATATAAACTATAAAACATTTGCATATATATGACCAAGTATGTGTGCATATATATATATATATATATATCACAGAGAGCATTAACCTAAATAAAATTCCATGACTAGTAGACCAATAAATAATCATTCACTGATGGTGGTAAGTACAGGCAATAGATCCAGGGTGGAGGAGAATTTTTGCACAGAAAGAATCTCAATATTGACCTTCGTGTAACCAAAACATATAGTGAGTGCCCACTGCTTACAAACCTTTGGCTGTCTGGAGCCAATGTGATTGGTAGGCAGTAATAAAGTCAAATCACTAAGAATTTTGACCTTTTTTTAAGACCGAGCTTCACAGATGTGAGAGAACTGCTCTGGCCCAAATAGTGTTTCTTTGGTGTGGTTTCTTAGCTGATGCCGTTAAGCTGGTTTACAAGAAAGATTGCAAAGTGTAAATAATAAAGCATATGTCTGTATTTCCACCCCCTCCCCCATTGTTCATGGCAATGAATCCTTCATGATTAACTTAAGGACATATAACCTCTGCCTTCAGTCAAAGAAGCCAGAGACAAAAATGACACAGCATGAAATGTGCAACAAATTAGCCTATACTTATTTTGTCATTTGGTATATAGTGGTGCTGGTAGGCACATTTCCATTTCTCATTAGAGAGAAAGTATGTGAAAGAACACTAACTCTTTCTGCTTGTATAACAGTTTAGAGTTTTTGAACGTCTTGACCAGGTTTTCTTATTTTTACAAAATATGTTTTGCAAATCTTGTGGGAAAAAATATGTTAAAAAGGGAAAACTTATTTTGACTTTCAAAAAATATGCTGCGATTTTTTAAAAGAAAAAAATCTTTAGGAACACACTACAATAATCTGTAATACTTGAGAAAAGTTTATTGATATAAAATAGCTTAATGAAATATAGTTAACATTTCAAAAATACTTTAAATAATGTTAAGCATATAGTTACTGCATATCTTTCACTCAGCTTCTCCATGCTACAATCATCAAATCTAACAAATTAACATTGTTCCTATACTATTAAATAAATTACAGACTTTATTAGGATATTCAAGTTCTTCCATTTATCTTATTTATTTCTTACAAGATCCTCTCTATAATGTACTTAGCTATTATGTCTCTTTAGTTTCCACTGACCTATAACACGGAGAAGGCAATGGCACCCCAACTCCAGTACTCTTGCCTGGAAAATCCCATGGATAGAGGATCCTGGAAGCCTGCAATCCAGGGGGTCGCTGAGGGTCAGACACGACTGAGCGACTTCCCTTTCACTTCTTACTTTCCTACATTGGAGGAGGAAATGGCAACCCACTCCAGTGTTCTTGCCTGGAGAATCCCAGGGACGGGGGAGCCTGGTGGGCTGCCGTCTATGGGGTCGCACTGAGTCAGACACGACTGAAGCAACTTAGCAGCAGCAGCAGCAGATCTATGACAATTTTTTCTTCTTTCCTAATTTTTCATAGCTTTGATGATCACCAGAAGTACTAATCATGTATTTTGTAGAATATTCCTCAATCTGGGATTTTGTAATGTTTTCTTATAACTAGATTGAGGTTATGGATTTTGGGCAAGAATGCCATAGAAATTATATTGAGCCCTTATCAGCGCATCATATCAGTAGGTATACAATGTTATTACGTCTTATTAAGGGTGGTGTAAACTTTGGTCACGTGATTAAGGTGAGCTCTGTTAGGTTTCTCCACAGTTAAGTGATTCTTCTTTTGTAATTAATAAATATATTTGGAGAGATATTATGAGGTTGTGCTAATATCTTGTTTCTCTTAAATGTTTATTCACCAACTTTAACATTTTTTTAATAGTTATTTACTCAGATATTCTGATGGTGATTTTACATTTCTCTTTCCACATTTACAAACTGAAGTACTTCTATAAAAAAACACTGTATCTTTCATTCCTTTATTTATCTAATTATTTATATCACTGTGCAGTAAATAGATGTTTATTCTTTAGGTTGTAATCTAAGGTTATCATTATTTATTCTGTTGTTCAAACTGTTCCAGTTTTGGTCACTGGGAGCTCTTTCAGATCAGCTTCTCTGTCCCTTTATTTTTGTTGTTATCATTGTACTTGATCAGCATTTCCTTACCTTATAACACCACAAGATGCTCCAGGCTTATATTGTATTTTCCTTTCTTTCAGTCCTAAAATAAACCACATAATCAAGGAGCCTTGGTTCCTTTAATTGAGGAATTCTGTTTGGAAACAAAGATTTGGGTATTCATTGTGCTCATTGCTACTTTAACTGTCATTGACTCTAGATCCTCTTGGTGGACAGAGTTGGGAAATATAGATGTGCATAGCAACATATGTGTGAATACACAGATCTACATTTATCTCTATATACATCTGTCTGTAGAGACATTAAAAAGCATGAATTCAAAGAAATACATCTTACACCAAGGCATCACCATATGTTTTTCCTTCTTCCATTGAAATAAAATAGTACTACAGATTTTGGAATTTTTCACTCATTAAGCACCTCCAATGTATTGGAGACCTTGAAACTACTTTAGTCATTCTTAAAGTACAAGTATTATTCATTAATCTCTTATTTTCTAAATCTAGAAAGAAATGATAGCTGTTGCTTCATTTCATATATGACTCTAGATAAATTATTTAGGTCCTTTGTTAGGCAAGGACCTAAAGGAAGCAGAAGAGATTAAGAAGAGTTGGCAAGAAAACACAGAACTGTACAGAAAAGTTCTTAATGACCCAGATAACAACGATGATGTGGTCAATCACCTAAAGACAGACATTCTGGAGTCTGAAGTCAAGTGGGCCTTAATAAGCTTTACCACAAAAAACACTAGAGGAGGTGATGGAATTTCAGCTGAGCTATTTCAAATCCTAAAATGTGATGTTGGTAAAGTGTTGCATTCATTATGCCAGCAAATTTGGTAAACTCAGCAGTGGCCACAGGACTGGAAAAGGTCAGTTTTCATTTGAATCCCAAAGAGAAGCAATGTCAAAGAACGTTCAAACTACTGCACAATTGCACTCATTTCTTATGCTATCAAGATCATGCTCAAAATCCTTCAAGCTAGGATTCAGCAGTATGTGAACCGAGAACTTCCAAATGTACAAGTTGGGGTTAGAAAAGGCAGAGGAACCAGATATGAAGTTTAGAACATATTCTGGAAATATAAAAAGCAAGAGAATCCCTACAAAACTCTATTCCTGCTTCATTGACTAAAACCTTTGACTGTGTGTGTCACAACAAACTGTGAAATATTCTTAAAGAAATGGGAATAACAGACCACATTACCTGTTTCCTGAGAAACCTGAATGCAGGACAAGAAGAAACAGTTAGAACTGGACATGGAAAAATGGACCAATTCTAAATTGGGAAAGGAGTCAGTCAAGGCTGTATATTGTCACCCTGCTTATTAAACTTATAAGCAGAGTACACCATGCAAAATGCTGGACTGGATGAAGCACACGCAGGAATCAAGATTGCAGGGAGAAATAGCAATAACCTCAGATATACAGATCACAACACTCCTACGGTAAAAAGCAAAGGGCAACTAAAAGGCCTTTTGATGAAAGTGAAAGAGGAAAGTGAAAAAGGTGGCTTAAAACTCAACATTGGAAAGACAAAGATCATGGCATCCAGTCCTATCGCTTCATGGCAAATAGATTGGTAAAAAGGTGGAAACAGTGCCTGATTTCATTTTCATTGATTCCTCCAAAATCAACATGGATAGTGACTGCAACCACGAAATTAAAAGACACTTGCTCCTTGGAAGAAAAGCTATGCCAAAACTAAACAGAGACATCACTTTGCTGACAAAGGTTCATACAGTTAATGCTATGGATTTTCAAGTAGTCATGGACAGGTTGTGAAAGTTGAACCATAAAGAATGCTGAGCACCAAAGAATCAATGCTTTTGGAATGTGGTGCTGGAGAAGACTTTTGACAGTTCCTTGGATAGTTATGACCAACCTAGATAGCATATTCAAAAGCAGAGACATTACTTTGCCAACAAAGGTCCGTCTAGTCAAGGCTATGGTTTTTCCTGTGGTCATGTATGGATGTGAGAGTTGGACTGTGAAGAAGGCTGAGCACCGAAGAATTGATGCTTTTGAACTGTGGTGTTGGAGAAGACTCTTGAGAGTCCCTTGGACTGCAAGGAGATCCAACCAGTCCATTCTGAAGGAGATCAGCCCTGGGATTTCTTTGGAAGGAATGATGCTAAAGCTGAAACTCCAATACTTTGGCCACCTCATGCGAAGAGTTGACTCTTTGGAAAAGACTCTGATGTGGGGAGGGATTGGGGGCAGGAGGAGAAGGGGACAAGAGAGGATGAGATGGCTGGATGGCATCACTGACTCGATGGATGTGAGTCTGGGTGAACTCCGGGGGCTGGTGATGGACAGGGAGGCCTGGCGTGCTGCAATTCATGGGGTCGCGAAGAGTCAGACACGACTGAGTGACTGAACCGAACTGAACTGAACTGGACAGCAAAGAAATCAAGCCAGTCAATTTTAAAGGAAATCAACTCTGAATATTCATTGGAAGGACTAGCGCTGAAGCTCCAATACTTTGGCTACATGATGTGAAGAGCTGACTCATTGGATAAGACCCTTATGCTGGGAAAGGTTGAGGGCAGGAGGAGAAGGGGGTGACAGAGGATGAAACAGTTGAATGATATCACTGACTGAAAGTATATAAGTCTGAGGAAAACTCAGTGAGATAGTGAAGGACAGGGAAGTCCGGAATGCTGCACTTACTTCATGGTGACACAAAGTGTTGGACACAACTTAGTGACTGAACAACAATAACAACCCACAGAACCTTCCTAGTGAATAATTTAATTTGGAGGCAAAACAGAAACATTGTAAAGTTGGATCTACATTTCTAAAATGTAAATGAAGGGGAAATTCTTCTGTCTAATATTAAGGTAAAGATTTGATATCAATTTTATTCTAAATTTCTATCTCAAAATGTTGATGGATAAATATTCAACAAGAATTGTTATTTTTTTCTTAAAAGCATAAAAGACACTGAGTCACCCAGAAAGTACTTTACAATATTTCTCTGGGCCATTTGAAAGCAGCAAAGCAATCTTGAAAAGTAATAATAATTCCACTGAAGGAGAAAAGGCATTCCATTTTTAAAAGCTTTCAATTCAAACTGTTTGTGGAAAAAGAAACAAAGAAAGTCAGTTCCATTTAAAATCACAATCACTGAATAAAAATTAATTAGAACATTTTGCAATAACACTTTTACAAATATATTATAAGTCAATTTGGTATATATATATATATATATATTCACTTCCCTGATAGTTCTGTTGGTAAAGAGTCCGCCTGCATTGCAGGACACCCTGGGTTGTTTCCTCGGTTGGGAAGATCTGCTGGAGAAGGGAAAGGCTACCCATTTCACTATTCTTGGGTTTCTCTTGTGGCTCAGCTGGTAAACAATTCACCTGCAATGTGAGAGACCTAAGATGGATACCTCGGTTGGGAATATCCCCTGGAGAAGGAAAAGGCTACCCACTCCAGTATCTGGCCTGGAAAATTCCATTGGCTGTATAGTCCATGAGTTCACAAAGAATCTGGCACGATTGAGTAGCTTTCACACTTCATATCTCATATATCACTTCAGCTGCTTAGTAATGTCCGATTTTTTGCAATCCCTGGACTGCAGCACTCCAGGCTTCCTTGTCCATCACCAACTCCCAGAGCTTACTCAAACTCATGTCCATTCGAGTCAGTGATGCTATCCAACCATCTCATCCTCTGTCATCCCCTTCTCCTCCTGTCTTCAATCTTTACCGGCATCAAGGACTTTTCCAGAGAGTCAGTTATTGGCATCAGGTGGCCAGAGTATTGGAGTTCCAACTTCAGCATCAGTCCTTCCAATGAATATTCAGGGCTGATTTCCTGTAGGATGGACTGGTTTGATCCTCTTGCTGTCCAAGGGACTCTCAAGAGCCTTCTCCAACACCACAGTTCAAAAGCATCAATTCTTTGGTGTTCAGCTTTCTTGTAGTCCAACTCTCACATCCATACATGACCACTGGAAAAACCATAGCCTTGGCTAGATGGACCTTTGTTGGCAAAGTAATGTCTCTGTTTTTTAATATGCTGTCTACATTGGTCATAGCTTTTCTTCCAATGAGCTAGCATCTTTTAATTTCATGTCTGCAGTCACCATCTGCAGTGGTTTTGGAGCCACCCAAAATAGTCTTTCACTGTTTCCATTGTTTCCACATCTATTACTCCAACACTTTGGCCACCTCATGTGAAGAGTTGACTCATTGGAGAAGACCCTGATGCTGGGAGGAATTGGGGGCAGGAGAAGAAGGGGACGACAGAGGATAAGATGGCTGGATGGCATCACCAACTCAATGGACATGAGTTTGAGTAAACTCCGGGTGTTGATGATGGACAGGGAGGCCTGGTGTGCTGTGATTCATGGGGTCGCAAAGAGTCAGACACGACTGAGTGACTGAACTGAACTGAACTGAACTGAACTGAATGGGACCAGATGCTATGATTTTAGTTTTCTGAATGCTGAATTTCAAGCCAAATTTTTCACTCTCCTCTTTCACTTTCATCAAGAAGCTATTTAGTTATTCCTCACTTTCTGCCATAAAGGTGGTGTCATCTGTATATTGGAGGTTATTGATATTTCTCCTTGCAATCTTGATTTCAGGTTATGTGTCACCCAGTCCTGCATTTTGCAAGATGTTTTCTGCATTTAAGTTAAATAATCAGGGTAACAATATACAGCTTTGACGTACTCCTTTCCTGATTTGGAACCAGTCTGTTCTTCCATGTCAAGTTCTAACTGTTGCTTCTTGACCTGCATGCAGATTTCTCATATTTCACTTCATATATACATATATATGTATATTATATAAATAGATATATACCTCTCTCTCTTTCTTTATATATATATTATATATATATATAATATATATATATAATTTCAGATTACTTTCCATTAAATGATATTAGAGTTCCCTGTGATACAGACTATATCCTTGTTCCTTATGTATTTAATGTATAGTGATGTCTATCTGTTATTTTCATACACCTAATTACCCTCCTCCCTTTCTTCTTTTCCCCTTTGGTAGCTTTAAGTTTGCTTTCTATGTTTGTGTCTGTTTCTGTGTCATATATAGATTAATTTGTATTATTTCTTAGATTCCACATATATGTGATATCATATAACATTTGTATTTATCTGTCTGACTTCACTTAGTATAATATTCTCTAGGTCTATCCATGTGATGCAAATGGCAATATTTGATTCTTTTTATGGCCAAGTAATATTCCATTGTACAGATGCCACCTTCTCTTAAGCCAATTGTCTGTTGATGGTCACTTGAGTTACTTCTGTGACTTGGCTATTGTGAGCAGTGCTACTATAAACATTGCAGTTCATGTATCTTTTCAAATTATAATTTTCATCTTTTCCAGATATATGTCCAGAAGTGGGATTGCTGCATCATATGGGAGCTCTATTTTTAGTTATTTTTAAGGAATCTCCATTGCCGGGGTCCAGCCCCGGCTGATCCAGGGTATTCGAAGGAGAGACGGTGTAGGCGAGGGTCAGGAAACAACTGCTTAATTAAACGTTAATTAAGGATATAAAGAATAATAGAATAAGGATAGCTCAGTAGGAAAATTCAGTGGAGAAAAGAGGCTGAGTATCTTGGTTTACGCGAGAGACCAATAAAACTTCAAGACAAGAAGTTTGCACCACTTACGTAGGCCACAGGCATCCTTCCATTCTCCCAAAGGAGAGGAGACACTGAGGCCTCCCCGGTCGGATCTTAGAAGCCCAGGCATAATTAGTAAGCATGGTGGGTTCTGCGCTCCAGATGGAGACTCAGCCAGAGTGAGAGAGAGACATGGGGAGACCAGTCTTTCGAGGAACTGATCCCAATTGTTTATTTTCCATGGTCTACTTTTATACACTGAGATGTTATGCAAAAGTCACACGGGGTCAGCAGTCCTGACTTTTATCAAAGTCAGGTGCTCCATACAAATGTATACAGAGGTCTTGGGGGTGTTACATCATCTTCTGGCCAGGGGGCCTGCTGACAATTTATGACCCTCTCCTTGTGACAGCGGTCAGTCAACCAGGACACTTATTTCTCCAGGGGTGATTATTCTTAAAACAGACGCCACCCAAATAAAGTTACATTCCTATAGGGTGAGGGTGTAGTGGGTTTTAGTTAAGGAAATAATTTACTTAGCCTAAGGTCTAATGTGATTAATATCAAAGGTTAATACTTATTTCTTCTATATATTCATTAATGTGTGTAAGGGCAGGGCATGTGGAGACTTAGCAGTAAACATTGGCTCAACAAATGAAAAACCCTTCACCAATACAATTTCTAATCAGCCCATTATACTTATACTAATAATTTTCTAACTTCTCTAAAGAACCTGTTTTTAGAAGATTTAAAGCATCTCGTGCCTCTCATGGTTGGGAGGCTGTGAGCAATCACATGTGGCCGGACAAGCCTGTCAGGCAGGCTAGAGAACCTTCAGAGGAGTTTGTAAGTTGAAACACTCCTGTCACGCCCAGGAATTATTATTAACTGGAACTCTAAGTTAACTCCTTCTCCGAAAGAGGTGGTGGGGGACAGCCCCTCGTAAAGTCAGAGGTGTAGGTAAGAGCATAAAGTAGTAAAGTAGGCAGGCTCTGGTTATGGGGGTAGATGCTCGAGGATTTCCAGTGGGACTCCTGAGGCTCGATCCCACCTTTGTGTATGTCAAGCCTCCTTCCTCATGACCTTTGCCATGGGCGGAGTACCTCACGCCGGCCCCCAACACTCCATGCTCTTTTTCAAAGTGGCTGCACCAATTACAGTCCAATTGCAACAGTGTAAGAGGATTCCCTTTTCTCCACACCATCTCCAGTATTTATTGTTTGTGGACCTTTTGTCAATGGCCAATCTGACTGGGGAGAAGGAAATGGCAACACACTTGGTCATATACATCATATAGAGTTATGGGCTCACCGTACTTACCAACACATATGTCTCATTTATTTTGTTCTGATCAATAAATACAGAATATTTAATAAAGAAATACAATATAGTCAAGGAATGAGCTAAGTTTATGAGTATTGTTTTTAGAGGATTGCAGTCAAATTTCTGATGAACATTTTAGTAGTTATGTTTCTTATAACTCAAGCTTCCAAAACACTACCAATTGAGAGGCAAAAATTTGAGTCATAAAAAAAATAATTATAAAACTGTATTTCTCTGAATATAGTTCCACTTGCAGTTTCTAGAGCGAAAACTCAACTTTTAAGGTTGTTTCCCAGCTACTTATAGACAACATGAACAGTGGCATGCAAGTGTCCATGAATTTAGCTCACTTGATTCTCATGTATAATTCCAATTTTATCTTCTCTTGTTTTATTTCATGGCCATGAAGTCTACTACATAAGGCACCAATGTCTCCATCCAAGTTATTAATTTCCAAGGTTTTATTAAGTATGCTGATAGCTGGAAGTCAAATATGCTGAATGTTGTTTTTAGTTATGTTGCCAATGAAGCTTATAGTACCCCTACTACTGAATACACTGCCTTTACCTTGCAGTTTCTAATGACTTTCAGGAATTTTTATGAAATGAGTTATTTAAATTTTACCTTCTATATGGTAAAATATTGGCCTATTTGTTAATTAAATGAATGTTGAAAAGTACCAAGTACTACATTAGACATGGGAGATACAATATTAAACCTAAACCTACATAGTTTCTGCCCCCATGGAGCAACAAGCTAGCAGGGGAAATAGATATTAGTAAAAGAAATACACAGATAAATTCCAGATTACAACTAAAATAAAGACTGTAGAGAAGACTGGTGCTATGAGACTGATACTAGGGGCAAGGAGACCAGAAAATTATTCCTTGGAGAAGCCATATTGAAGTCAAAAGAAGTGGAGGTGGTTGGTGAGGAAGAACACTTTCAAGATAGATACTCTTCATCCTAGGATGTAGACCAGCTGGGAAAAAAATCTGAACTAATCACCCCGTTGCATATGAAACAGTCTCTTTTATCTTATGCTCGCCTATTTTCCTTGGTGAAAGTTTTATGTCTTCTCTTTTTCCATGAGATTTTTTTTTCCCCATAGAAGCTTCAATACCTTATGAAAGTAGACATAGTATCAGTCTGCACCATACGCCAACCATAGATGTATATCTGAATCCCAAATTGAACACAATGAGTTTCTTGAAGTGAAAACCATTACCATATACTGAGAAGAAATGAAAGACATCTATATTTTTTGTTTATTTTCATATAAAATATTTCACTCCACTTTATAATAATGCTGTGGGATTTTCAAAGGACACTATGTGCTTTGAATTCAAAGCATAAGTACAAATTATAATAAAAACCATTTTTTATTATCTGTCTTTTTTCAAGGACTGCATATGAGTCTCTAGAATCACAGGTTTGCAGTTGATAGTTACTGAGTTGAATTCTCCCTATTGAGCCTTGAAAGACATAATTGTTCATTCAATTATGGAAGAAAGCTCATCCTCATTTTCTCCCTATTTTTTTTTTAATTACACATTCCTCATATTGATACCTGATAGTTGAAAGAATTTACTTTTCCTAGCAGTTTTTGAAAGGAAAATTTTCCACCAAGTGAAAACTGAAATTAGATGCTTTTTGAATGGTTGGTGATTTCTCTGTGACTTACTTCTTCCAGAATATCCATTAACTCAATTCATCTTTTGCCACTCCAGAAATGATACTTCTTTTTCTGTGAGAATTGAATTTCATATTTAAATTTACATCATAAAACATACATTGCCATATATAAAATAAGCAGCCAATGGGGATTTGCTGTATGGTTCAGGGAACTCAAAGGAGGGCTCAGTAGCAACCTAGATGGGTGAAATGGGGATGGAGGTGGGAGGGATGTTCAAGTGGGAGGGAACATGGGTAAATCTATGGTTGATTCATGTTGATGCTTGGTAGAAAACTACACAATACTGTAAATACAAATTTTCCTTAAATTAAAAATAAATACATTTTTAAAAAGAAAAAAAAAAATTGCAAATTTGAAAGATATAATGACTCCTTTTCCATGTACCCATGGCATGCTTGAAAAATTAACAACATTCTGAGGTTTTATTTCATTTATGGCTGGACCTTAGAAAAATAAATACTTAGATCCTTTTATTTTAAATAATACTCCTCAATAGAAGTGAATGTTCAGGTTTTATTATTCTTATTTCATAGTGAGGAAGCAGAGCTCAAGCGACTTGCAAAAAGTCATCAGTTCAGTTCTATTCAGTGACTCAGTTGGGTCCAACTCTTTGTGACCCCATGCACTGCAGCACACCAGGCCTCCCTGTCCATCCCCAGAGCTTGCTCAAACTCATGTCCATCGAGTCAGTGATGCCATCCAACCATCTCATCCTCTATCATACCCTTCTCCCTCTGCCTTCAACCTTTGCCAGCACCAAGGTCTTTTCCAATGAGCCAGTTCTTCACATCAAGTGGCCAAATTATTGGAGCTTAAGCTTCAGCATCAGTCCTTCCAATGAATAGTCAGGGCTGCTTTCCTTTAGGATTGACTGGTTTGTTCTCCTTGCAGTCCAAAGGACTCTTAAGAGTCTTCTTCAACACCAGAGTTCAAAAGTATCAATTATTCGGCACTCAGCTTCCTTTAAAATCCAACTCTCACATCCAGATGTGACTACTGGAAAAACCATAGCTTTGACTAGATGGACCTTTGTTGGCAAAGTAATGTCTCTGCTATGCACAAAGTCATAGCATTATAGCAAAGATTAGAATTACAGACTCTTGATTGCATTTCTCTTTATATTAATTAAAAAAAATCAAATAGCTTCCATCCTTAATGAAAAGAAGGCTGATTATGTCTTTGTACATTTATTAAAATTTTAATTGATCTTTGGAAAAAAAATCATTCAATCTCTCAAATACAAGATCTTTATTTTTATAATAGCATTTTCTATATTCAGCACTCCAAGGGGTAAATTTGACTTTCTGAATTCCGTTTGTGTTTGATCAATAAAAGTTATTGCCAGTCTGCAATTGCATTTTCTGCTTGCTTGGTTAATGTGAGCTCCATTTGATGACATCTGACTTTAGCAATCCCATGCCCATATGATTACCTTCAGGTATGGTTCCAGACATTCCAGTGTCTGTTTGAACTGGTTTTCCAAGACTCTCCAAACTTGGCTTACATTCCCAGCTCCTAGTTGGACTGCCTTCCTTGGTCTTCTTCACCCTGACCTCCCAGAACATATATTTGGGGAGCTTTCTGTATTGCTGCTTGGATTGCTCTCTCAGGTTCTTCACTGAACTTCCCTATAATTATCAGAGTATTCACTTTGTAGTCTTGAGTAATAACTATAGTTCTGTCAACTAAGCTTCTGGCATGTGGCAGCTTTACCTTTTCAGTTTAAACTATGGTAGACCATTGGGGCTAGTTATGTTAAAAAAAAAAAAAACCTACTAGAGAAAAAAGAATACTAAAGTTATTGTGATTAGGCTGACTTCTAGTCTTTGAATCTCTCTGCTCCTAATAGAAGGAATCTCTTGTCCCATGGACTCATATTTTCTCCAATCCCTAATTGGAATTATGGGCAGAGATAGGAGGGAACTATAAAACTTTATCTTGTATCATTTGCTCTTTATCTGATCCCAGTCTTGGTACCCCAGTTTTAACTGGACTCTTGCCTGGACTCTTGTTTTTGTTTTGTTTTTTTCTATGTTTGAACCCTTGCTTTAATGCTCCTGTCCTTTCAGAATTGGAATCTTGATTCACTTCTTTGAAAGTATAGAATTCTTATCCCTAGATCCCAGATGAATATTAGTTGAGACTTTGCTAGCTAATGACAGAATTGTTTTTAATTAATCTATTTGTTTTAATTGGAGACTAAATACAGCACTGTGGTGGTTTTTGACATACATCAACATGAATCAGCCATGGGTGTACATGTGTCCCCCTGTCCTGAACCCCTCTCCCACCTCCATCCCCATCCCATCCCTCTGGGTTGTCCCAGTGCACAGGCTTTGAGTGCCTTATTTCATGCATCAAACTTGGACTGGTTATCTAAACCACATGTGTAATATACATATTTCAATGCTATTCTCTCAAGCCATCCCACTCTCGCCTTCTCCAACAGAGTCCAAAAGTCTGTTCTTTACATCTGTGTCTCTGTTGCTGTCTTCCATATAGGGTCGTCATTGCTGTCTTTCTAAATTCACATGTATACCTTAGTATACTGTATTGGTGTTTTTCTTTCTGACTTACTTCACTCTCTATAATAGGCTCCAGTTTCATTCACCTCATTAGAACTGACTCAATTGCTTTCTTTTTAATAGCTGAGTAATATTCTATTTACTTTTGCTTTATGGACTATGCCAAAGCCTTTGACTGTGTGGATCAAAAAAAAAAAAAAAACAAAAACTGTGTAAAATACTTAAAGGGATGGGAATACCAGACCACCTGACCTGCCACCTGAGAAATCTGCACACAGGTCAAGAAGCAACAGTTAGAACTGGATATGCAAAAAAAAAAAAAAAAAAAAAAAACTGGATATGGAAGAACAGACTTGCTCCAAATTAAAAAAAAAAAAATATTATGATAAGACTGTATATTGTTACCTTGCTTATTTAACTTATATGCAGAATACATCAAGCAAAATGCTGAGCTGGATGAAGCACAACCTAGAATCAAGATTGCAGGGAGAAATATCAATAACTTCAGATACCCAGATGACACCATGTTTACGGCAGAAAATAAAGAAGAACTAAAGAGCTTCTTGATGGAAGTGAAAGAGGAGAGTGGAAAAGCTGGCTTAAAATGGCATTGAAACATGTATATTATCATATGTGAAACGAATCATTAGTCCAGGTTCAATGCATGATACAGGATGCTCGGGGCGGTACACTGGGATGACCCAGAGGGATGGGATAGGGAGGGAAGTGGGAGGGGAGTTCAGCATGGGGAACACATGTACACCCGTGGTGGATTCATGCCAATGTATGGCAAAACCAATACAATATTGTAAAGTAATTAGCCTCAAATTAAAATAAAGTTATATTTAAAAAATCATCATTCAGAAGACTAAGATCATGGCATCATGCCAACAAAGGTCTGTCTAGTAAAAGCTATGGTTTTTCTAGAAGTCATGTATAGATGTGAGAGTTGGAATATAAATAAAGCTGACCATCAAAGAATTGATGCATTTGAACTGTGGTGTTGGAGAAGACTTGAGAGTCCCTTGGACTGCAAGAAGATCCACCAGTCAATCCTAAAGGAAATCAGTCCTGGATATCCATTGGAAGGACTGATGCCAAAGCTGAAACTCCATTACTTTGGCCACCTGATGCAAAGAACTGACTCATTGGAAAAGACCCTGATGCTGGGAAAGATTGAAGGCAGGAGGAGAAGGGGATGACAGAGGATGAGATGGTTGGATGGCATCAATGACTCTATGGACATGAGTTTGAGGAAGCTCCAGGAGTTGGTGATGGCCACATGCCAAGGTCCAGCCCTGGCTGATCCAGGGAGTTCGAAGCAGGGATGGCGTCAGCGAGGATCAGGATACAATAGCTTCAACTAGATATTAATTAGAGATGTAAAGAGTAATAGAATAAGGATAACTCAGTAGGAAAATTCAGTGGAGAAAAGAGGCTGAGTAGCTTGGTTTTCTCGGGAGACCAATAAAACTTCAAGACAAGAAGTTTGCACCACTTACGTAGGCCGTGGGCATCCTTCCGTTCTCCTGAAGGAGAGGAGACATTGAGGCCAACCCGTTCGGATCTTAGAAGCCCAGACAAAATTAGTAAGCTTGGTGGGTTCCGCACTCCAGATGGAGACTCAGCCAGAGTTTGAGAGAGAGAGACATGGGGAGACCAGTATTTCGAGAAACTGATCCCAATTCTTTATTTTCCATGGTCTACTTTTATACACTGAGATGTTATGCAAAAGTCACATGGGGTCAGCAGTCCTGACTTTTTTTTTTTTTTTTTTTGTTTTTTGTTTTGTTTTGTTTTAATTTTATTTTATTTTTAAACTTTACATAATTGTATTGGTTTTGCCAAATATCAAAATGAATCCGCCACAGGTATACATGTGTTCCCCATCCTGAACCCTCCTCCCTCCTCCCTCCCCATACCATCCCTCTGGGTCATCCCAGTGCACTAGCCCCAAGCATCCAGTATCGTGCATCGAACCTGGACTGGCAACTCGTTTCATACATGATATTTTACATGTTTCAATGCCATTCTCCCAAATCTTCCCACCCTCTCCCTCTCCCACAGAGTCCAAAAGACTGTTCTATACATCGGTGTCTCTTTTGCTGACTTTTATAAAAGTCAGGTGCTTCATACAAATGTATACAGAGGTCTTAGGGGTGTTACATCATCTTCTGGCCAGGGGGCCTGCTGACAATTTATGACCCTCTCCTTGTGACAGTGGTCAGTCAACCAGGACACTTATTTCTCCAGGGGTGATTATTCTTAAAAAAGACTCCACCTTCCAAAGGTACCAGATAAAGTTACATTCCTATAGGGTGAGGGTGTAGTGGGTTTTAATTAAGGAAATAATTTACTTAGCCTAAGGTCTAATGTGATTAATATCAAAGGTTAATACTTATTTCTTCTATATATTCATTAATGTGTGTAAGGGCAGGGGATGTGGAGACTTAGCAACAAACATTGGCTCAACAAATGAAAAACCCTTCACCAATACAATTTCTAATCAGCCCACTATACTTATACTAATGGTTTTCTAACTTTTCTAAGGAACCTGCTTTTAGAAGGTTTAAAGCATCCCGTGCCTCTCACAGTTGGGAGGCTGTGAGCAATCACATGTGGCCGGACAAGGCTGTCAGGCAGGCTAGAGAACCTTCAGAGGAGTTTGTAGGTTAAAATACTCTTGTCACGCCCAGGAGTTTTTATTAACTGGAGCTCTAAGTTAACTCCTTCTCTGAAAGAGGTGGTGGGGGACAGCCCCTCGTAAAGTCAGAGGTGTAGGTAAGAGCACAAAGTAGTAAAGTAGGCAGGCTCTGGTTATGGGGATAGATGCTCGAGAATTTCCAGGGGGACTCCTGAGGCTCGATCCCCTCTTTGTGTACGTCGAGCCTCCTTCCTCATGACCTTTGCCATGGGTGGAGTGCCTCATGCTGGCCCCCAAGAGCCACAGAAGCCTGGCGTGCTTCCTTTGCATCTGTGGGGTTGCAAACAGTTGGACACGACTGAGCAGATAAACTGAAGTGAACCACAACTTATCCATTCATCTGCCAATGGAATTCTAGGTCACTTCCATGTCCTAGCTATCATAAACAGTGCTGCAATGAACATTGGAGTACATGTGTGTCTTTCAATACAGGTTTCCTCAGTGTGTATGCCCAGACATGGGATTACTGGGCCATATGACAATTCTGTTTCCAGTTTTTTAAGGAATCTCCACACTGTTCTCCATAGTGACTGTACTAGTTTGCATTCCCACCAACAGTGTAAGAGGTTTCCGTTTTCTCCACACCCTCTCCAGCATTTATTGTTTGTAGACTTTTTGATGGCAGCCATTCTGACTGGCGTGACATGGTATCTCATTGTGGTTTTGATTTGCATTTCTCTGATAATGAGTGATTTGGAGCATCTTTTCATGTGTTTGTTAGCCATCTGTATGTCTTCTTTGGAGAAATGTCTGTTTAGTTCTTTGGCCCATTTTTGATTGGGTCATTTATTTTTTCTGGTATTGAGATACATGAGCTGCTTTTATATTTTTGAGATTAATTCTTTGTCAGTTGCTTCATTTGTTGCTATTTTCACCCATTCTGAAGGCTGTCTTTTCACCTTTCTTATAGTTTCCTTCGCTGTGCCAAAGCTTTTAAGTTTAATTAGGTCCCAATTGTTTATTTTAGCTTTTATTTTCATTACTCTGCAAAGTGTTGTGATTTATGTCAGAGTGTTCTGCCTATGTTTTCCTCTAGGAGTTTTATAGTTTCTGGTCTTACATTTAGATCTGTAATCCATTTTGAGTTTATTTTTGTGTATGGTGTTAGAAAATATTCTAGTTTCATTCTTTAACAAGTGGTGGACCAGTTTTCCCAGCACCACTTGTGAAAAAGAATATCTTTTCTTCATTGTATTTTTTTTGCCTCCTTTGCCAAATATAAGTTAATCATAGGTGCATGGATGTATCTCTGGGCTTTCTATTTTGTTCCATTGATCTATATTTCTGTCTCTGTGCCAGGACCATACTGTCTTGATGACTGCAGCTTTATAGTATAGTCTGAAGTCAGGCAGGTTGATTCCTCCAATTCTATTCTTCTTTCTCAAGATTGCTTTGGCTATTCAAGGTTTTTTTTTTTTTTTTTTTTTTTTGTATTCTCCATACAAATTGTGAAATTATTTGTTTTATTTCTGTGAAAAATACCATTGGTAACTTGACAGGGATTGCATTGAATCTGTATATTGCTTTGGGTAGTATACTCATTTTCACTATATTGATTCTTCTGATCCATGAACATGGTATATTTCTCCATCTGTTTGTTTCATCTATGATTTCTTTCATGAGGTTTTTATACTTTTCTATATTTAGTTATTTTGTTTATTTAGGTAAATTTATTCCAAAGTATTTTATTCTTTTTGTTGCAATGGTGAATGGGATTTTTTCCTTAATTTTTCTTTCTGTTTTCTCATTGTTAGTGTATAGGAATGCAACTTAAAGAAGAGCTAACACCTATCTTACTCAACCTCTTCCAGAAAATTGCAGAGGAATGTAACTCTCAAACTCATTTTATGAGGGCACTATTACCCTAATACAAAAATCAGACAAAAATGTCAGGAAAAAAAAATAAGAAAGCTACAGGCCAGTATCACTGACGAACATAGATGCAAAAATGCTCAACAAAATTCTAGCAAACAGAATCCAACAACATATTAAAAATATCATACATATGACCAAGTGGACTTTATATGAGGGATGCAAGGATTCTTCAGTATTCACAAATCAATCAATGTCATACACCACACTAGCAACTTGAAAGATAAAAACCATATGATTATCTCAATAGATGCAGAGAAAGCCTTTGACAAAATTCAACACTGGTTTAGGATAAAAACTCTTTAGAAAGCAGGCATAGAAGGAACATATCTCAGCATATTAAAAGTCATCCGTGATAAACCTGCAGCAAGCATTATCCTCAGTGGCTAAAATTTGAAAGCATTTCCTCTAAAGTCAGGAATAAGATATGGGTACCCACTCTCACCACTACTATTCAACATAGTTTTGGAAGTTTTAGCCACAGCAATCAGAAAAGAAAAAAGAAATAAATGGCATCCAGTTTGGAAAAGAAGCAAAACTCTCACTCTTTTCAGTTATCATGATCTTCTCCATTGAAAACCCTAAAGACACCACAAGAAAATGTCTAGAACTAATCACTTAATATAGTAAAGTTTAAGGATACAAAATTAATTCATAGATTTTTTTGAGCTAGTTTTCTGGACTTTCAATTTTACAGCCAACAAGATCCCCATTTCTGTTCTGATTGCTGTATGCATTGGATTTATATAATATTACTGATAAAAGGGATAACATTTATTACTGCTAACTATTATCTAATGTTTATTCTATGTACTTTCAAAATATTAAATCACATATACCTCACAGGCAGCCTGAGATAAGTAATACTATTTTACCTAAACTTCCTATTTTCTGTGACCATATTCTTTTGGTGCACATTATGTTTCTAGACTAAATTTTCTTACCACCTATAGCTGAGTCTGTCTCATCTGTCCCAATCCCTCAAACACCATGTGTCCCATTAGTGGTTGGCCTGGTTTCATGTCTTTGCTTCTCTCAGCTTGTTCAAAATCATTCATTCAATTAGGTCATGGATAGCTATGTTCTGACACATGACTATGATTTCTGTTTAGTCTTTCTAGAATGACAACATACTAAGATGCCATCATTTGGTATCTTTGGTTAGACAGATTAAAATTCAAATTCTATCTCTAGGATTTTCTATCTGTATGACCTTGTGCTCAGTTTTTAATCTCTAAAATGAGATTAATAACAGTAATTATATTCAAAGTGATATTATTAAAATGAAAAGAATTTTACATGTAAAGCACTTAGCACACACAATCTTGGTGCTTAATGAGAGTTTAAAAGTGCTGAATAATATTAAAATCCAATTCAGTATTTTTGTTGAACATTTAACACAATTGGATTGGGTTCTGTCTTTAATATTCCTGGCCTAACAAATGAAGCTCTCTATTGTTGCTGTTGTTTCTCAGTGGCTCAGTCATGTTCAGCTTTTTGTGACCCCCATGGACTGCAGCGCTCCAGGCTTCCCTGTCCTTCACTATGTCCTACAGTTTGCTCAAACTCATGTCCATTGAGTCACTGATGCTATCTAGCCATCCCATCCACTGCCACCCACTTCTCCTCCTGCCCTCAATCTTTACCAGCTTCAGGGTCTTTTCCAAAGAATCAGCTCTTCACATCAGGTGACTGAAGTATTAGAACTTCAGCTTCAACATCAGCCCTTCCAACGTATATTCAGAGTTGATTTCATTTAGGATAGACTGGTTTGATCTCCTTGTTTTTCAAAGGAAGCTCAAGTTTATTTAAAAACAGAAAATAAATTTAGCTTTTTAAAAATTAATTTAGTTATTTAAATTGGAGGTTAATTACTTTACAATATTGTGGTGGTTTGTGCCACACATCGACATGAATCACCCACGGGTGCATATGTGGCTCCCCATCGTGAACCCCGTTCTACCGCCCTCCCCTCTGGGTTGCCCCAGAGTACTGGCTTTGAGTGCCCTGCTTCATGCATCAAACTTGCACTGGTCATCTATTTTACATATGGTAATATACATGTTTCAATTTAAGACATGAATATGATTTGGGGGAAAGAAAAGCATTAGGATGATTAAAATAGAGCTTAAATTAATTAATGGAGTGTCCAACTTGCCTCAAGGTTATTTCTAAAGGAAACTAACTTAACTTAAAACTGAATGTGATAATATTACTAACTTCCCAGGTGGTGTGAGTGGTAAAGAACCCACCTGCCAACAAATGGGTTCAATCTCTGGTTTGGGAAGATCCCCTGAAGGAGGGCACAGCAACCCATTCCAGTATTCTTTTCTGGAGAATCTCGTGGACAGATGAACCTGGTTGGCTATGATCCATAAGGTTACAAAGAGTTGAGGTTACTGAAGCAACTTAGCACACACACAATATTACTAACATAAAATGAATATATTTAAGAAAGTAACTGAGACCCAAAAGTCCGTTTGTCAGTGTTTTGTGCTTTCAGCTTTCTGATCTGGTTCAATTTCTTTAGAATTTCTGGTGGAATTTTACTCCTTGGTGGTTTCCATTTTTCTTAATTCTTTATTATCCCCAATTAGTTAACACACTTATACTAAGAGCTTCTGTATATGAAAATCTTTTGGGAAGTATCAGGAGAGATGCTAAGACGTGTAAGAATGTTTAAAGTCTCAAGGAGCTTATCATCTAGAGTTATATATAGACATGTGAAAAGCTAAAATTATTTAAAAGAACAGAAATCAAGAAAAAGTTGAATTGCTAGAAGGCAATAGGAAATAGATGGGGAAACAGTGGAAACAGTGTCAGACTTTTTTTTTGGGGGGGGGGCTCCAAAATCACTGCAGATGGTGATTGCGGCCATGGAATTAAAAGATACTTACTCCTTGGAAGGAAAGTTATGACCAACCTAGATGGCATAATCAAAAGCAGAGATATTACTTTGCCAACAAAGGTCCGCCTAGTCAAGGCTATGGTTTTTCCAGTGGTCATGTATGGATGGGAGAGTTGGACTGTGAAGAAAACTGAGCACCAAAGAATTGATGCTTTTGAACTGTGGTGTTGGAGAAGACTCTCGAGAGTCCCTTGGACTGCAAGGAGATCCAACCAGTCCATTCTAATGGAGATCGGTCCTGGGTGTTCTTTGGAAGGAATGATGCTAAAGCTGAAACTCCAGTATTTTGGCCACCTCATGGAAGAGTTGATTCATTGGAAAATATTCTGATGCTGGGAGGGATTAGGGGCACGAGAAGGGGACAACAGGGAATGAGATGGCTGGATGGCATCACCAACTCGATGGATGTGAGTTTGAGTGAACTCCAGGAGTTGGTGATGGACAGGGAGGCCTGGCATGCTGCAATTCATGGGATTGCAAAGAGTCAGACACGACTGAGCGACTGAACTGAGCTGAACTGAATATGATTAATCACTTGTATCACACTGAGTAATAAAGGAAATAGCTTCCAAGGGTTTCAGAGTAGGACATATGTATTTGGGCTAAAGTGTCCTGGAAGTCTTTCTTGGGGAAGAAGAAATTGGAACTGGTTTTAAAGGGTATGTATGATTTGGACTGCCTCAAACATTTTTTGGAGAAGGCAATGGCACCCCACTCCAGTACTTTTGCCTAGAAAATCCCATGGATGGAGGAGCCTGGTAGGCTGCAGTTCATTGGGTCGCTAGAGTCGGAGACGACTGAGTGACTTCACTTTCACTTTCCACTTTCATGCATTGGAGAAGGAAATGGCAACCCACTCCAGTGTTCTTGCCTGGAGAATCCCAGGGACAGGAAGCCTGGTGGGCTGCTGTCTATGGGGTTGCACAGAGTTGGACACGACTGAAGCGACGCAGCAGCAGCAACAGCAGCAAACATTTTTATTCTAAAATAACCTACTCTTGTCTTCATATCAAGGTCCTAAAATGCTTTCAAAATTTCAGGGGAACATAGCAGTATCAAAAAGCTAAAATTAATAAATATAGATCTGAAAGTAGTAGTTTCTTACTACTTTTACTGAATAGCTGGCAGAAATTGTGAAATTTCAGTCTCCACATCACCTTTCCCCACCCTTTCAGAATTTTCCTGGGAATTTCCATCTATTGAAGCACAATCCTATTTCTTAGTTCCCATGAAAAATATTTGGACCAGTGGTTGAAAACTACGATGACACAGTCATCCTGATTGGAAAAAGGGCAGCTGTTGTAATCCACAGAAGTGTTGGTTCCTAAGGAAGTGGATACTGTAAAATGTATATAAGAGTGACTATACATGTTCATTTTCTATTACCATCATTGCTAACAATAATTCGTTTGCCATTACTCTCTTTTTCTATCCATTTAATTTGGTTTGCCTGAGTCCGATGCAAATCATCCCCTTTCTTCTCTTCCCTGAGCCCCAGATGCTGTTTCAGTTTAGTTCAGTCACTCAGTCATGTCCGACTCTTTGTGAGCCCATGAACTGCAGCACGCCAGGCCTCCCTGGCCATCACCAACTCCCTGGGTTCACTCAGACTCAAGTCACTCGAGTCAGTGATGCCATCCAGCCATCTCATCCTCTGTCGTCCCCTTCTCCTCCTGCCCCCAATCCCTCCCAGCATCAGAGTCTTTTCCAATGAGTCAACTCTTCGCATGAGGTGGCCAAAGTACTGGAGTTTCAGCTTTAGCATCAGTCCTTCCAAAGAGATCCCAGGGCTGATCTCCTTCAGAATGGACTGGTTGGATCTCCTTGCAGTCCAAGGGACTCTAAAGAGTTTTCTCCAACACCACAGTTCAAAGGCATCAATTCTTTGGCACTCAGCCTTCTTCACAGTCCAACTCTCCCATCCATACATAACCACTGGAAAAACCATAGCTTTGACTAGATGGACCTTTGTTGGCACAGTAATGTCTCTGCTTTTGAATATGCTATCGAGGTTGGTCATAACTTCCCTTCCAAGGAGTAAGCGTCTTTTAATTTCATGGCTGTTTACAAGGCTGGAAATGTGTGGTTGGCTGAATATAGCATGAGAACACCCGCGTTTGTATATTTGTATAAAGTTTCAATGAATACTGAAACTTTCATGTACTTCTGATCAGTTGGTTACTATGCTGTGGATCTTCAGAGGTGAAAATCCTTCCATTTGGGCAAAGTAACCATGAACTGATTCATTATCACATTAGACTAGAATGCTTCCATTGGCTTGAGCCTTGGCAAATGTATACTTTCTTCCCCCATAAATCCCACTGGCACCTGAAAATGAAGCCAATTAGTCAAAACAGTGCTTGTTATGGTACATTAAACTTCCTGAGAGCTTTGAGAATTGAGATATTTAGGTTCCATTTGAAATTCAGAGTGGATTACATAAGTTTCCAAATAACTCATGCTAAACCAGGCCAGTCTACTTTGTGAGAGCTTACACATAGGCCTAAGAATGATTTCAAATTTCCCTTATACTATCAATAAGAATCTAATTGCACATGTAAGACACATGTGTCTCACATGGAAAAGTTAATTTTATGTGCTGTAAGAAATTGATTGATTCTGTTACCCTACACTGTAGCAAAAGTCAACACAGTATTAAAAAAATAATATTCAATTAAACACATTTGTTTTCATAAAATTAACTGACATGGGATATTAATGGGGACTGTCTTACAAGTTATATCTGTTGTAATATAAGGAGACTATTGTACTGTGCTTTTTTTTTTTTTAATTGATGTTGATGTTTATACTGACTTTAAAATCGATAAACCATCTACAAATAATATGTGTATTCAGTAAAAACCACTGAAGAATTATTTACTTAAGTATAAAGTATTTTATAATATTTAAGCATCAATTTGTTGTATTTAGACATAATCTTAAAAGGTTTTACTCTGAATACAATAATTAAGAAAATATATTGTAAAATACTGCTTTTTTATCAGTAAAGCTGAGAAATCTTAAATTAGAATAATGCTGTCTTGATTGGAGTTAAACATAATTCTTCAAGTAATATGATGTTCCCCCCCCCCCCACAAGATATGAGATGTTTCATGTATATTCTTCCCTCTATGTTTATCATTTTCAACATTTTCTGAAAATGTACTTTGAGTGTAAATAGAAATAGATGAAAGTAAAAAAAAATAAAATGAATATAGCAAATATATTATTTGTAAATTAACTTATTTATTTTAGTTGGAGGCTAATTACAATATTGTAGTGGTTTTTGCTATACATTCACATAAATCAGCCATGGATGTACATGTGTTCCACATCCTGAGCCCCTTCCCATCACTCTCTCCATCCCATCCATCAGGGTTGTCCCAGTGCAATGGTCCTGAGCACTCTGTCTCAGGCATCGAACTTGGACTGCAATCTATTTCACATATGCTAGTATACATGTTTCAATGCTATTCTTTCAAATCATTCCACCCTCACTTTCTCCCACCAAGTCAAAAAGTCTGTTCTTTACATCTGTGTCTCTTTTGATGTCAGGCATATAAGGTCATCGTTATCATCTTTCTAAATATCACATATATGCATTAGTATACTGTATTGGTGTTTTTCTTTCTGATTTACTTCACTCTGTATAATAGGCTCCAGTTTCATCCACCTCATTAGAACTGATTCAAATGTGATCTTTTTAATAGCTGAGTAATATTCCATTGTGTATATATACCACAGCTTTCTTATCCATTCCTCTGCTGATGAATATCTAGGTTGCTTCCATGTCCTAGCTATTGTAAACAGTGCTGCAATGAACATTGGGGTACACGTGTCTCTTTCAATTCTGGCTTCCTCCTTATGTAAACCCAGCAGTGGGATTGCTGGGTAGTATGGCAGTTCTATTTCCAGTTTGTTAAGGTATCTCCACACTGTTCTCCATAGTGGCTATACTAGCTTGAATTTCCACCAAAAGTGTAAGAGGGTTCCCTTTTCTACACACCCTCTCCAGCATTTATTGTTTGTAGACTTTTGGATAGCAGCCATGCTGAGGGGCATAGTGGTTTTGATTTGCATCTCTCTGATAATAAGCAATGTTGAGCATCTTTTCATGTGTTTGTTAGCCATCTGTACGTCTTCTTTGAAGAAAAGTCTGTTTAGTTCTTTGGCCCATTTTTTGATTGGGTCATTAATTTTTCTGGAATTGAGCTGCAGGTGTTGCTTGTATATTTTTGAGATTAATTATTTGTCAGTTGCTTCATTTGCTATTATTTTCTCCCATTATGAAGGTTATCTTTGCACCTTGCTTATACTTTCTTTTATTGTGCAGAAGCTTTTAAGTTTAATTAGGTCTCATTTGTTTATTTTTGCTTTCATTTCCATTATTCTGGGAGGTGGGTCATAGAGGATCCTGCTGTGATTTATGTCAGAGAGTGTTTTGCCTATAATTTCCTCAGGAGTATTATAGTTTCTGGTCTTACATTTAGCTCTTTAATCCATTTTTAGTTTATTTTTGTGTATTGTGTTAGAAAGTGTTTGGGTTTATTTCTTTTACAAGTGTTGGATCAGTTTTCCCAGCACCACTTGTTAAAGAGATTGCCTTTTCTTCATCATATATTCTTTCCTCCTTTGTCAAACATAAGGTGTCCATAGGTACGTGGATGTATCTCTGGGCTTTCTATTTTGTTCCATTCATCTATATTTCTGTCTTTGTGTCAGGACGATACTGTCTTGATGACTGTAGCTTTGTAGTATTGTCTGAAGTCAAGCTGGTCATTTCCTCTAGTTCCATTGTTCTTTCTCAAGATTGCTTTGGCTATTCGAAGTTTTTTGTATTTCCATGCAGATTGTGAAATTATTTGTTCTAGTTCTTTGAAAATTACTGTTGGTAGCTTGACAGGGATTGCATTGAATCTATAGATCACTTTGGGTAGTAGACACATTTTCACTATAGCTATTCTTCTTATCCATGAATGTGGTATATTTCTCCATTTATTTGTGTCATCTTTGATTTCTTTCATCAATGTCTTATAGTTTTCTGTATATAGGTCTTTTGTTTCTTTAGGTAGATTTATTCTTAAGTATTTTATTATTTTCATTGCAATGGTGAATGAAATTGTTTCCTTAATTTCTCTTTCTGTTCTCTCATTGGTACTGTGTAGGACTGCAAGGGATTTCTGTATGTTAATTTTATATCCTTCAACTTTATCATGTTCATTGACTAGCTCTAGTAATTTTATTTTGCAGTATTCTATGTAGGGTTTTCGGAGAAGGCAATGGCACCCCACTCCAGTACTCTTGCCTGGAAAATCCCATGGACAGAGGAGCCTGGTAGGCTGCAGTCCATGGGGTCACGAAGAGTCCGATACGACTGAGCGATTTCACTTTCACTTTTCACTTTCCTGCATTGGAGAAGGAAATGGCAACCCACTCCAGTGTTCTTGCCTGGAGAATCCCAGGGACGGGAGAGCCTCGTGGGCTGCCATCTATGGGGTCGCATAGAGTCGGACACAACTGAAGCAACTTAGCAGCAGCAGCAGCATGCAGGGTTTTCTATGCTGAGGATCAAGTCATCTGCAAACAGTGAGAGTTTTACTTCTTCTTTTCCAATCTGGATTCCTTTTATTTCTTTTCTTCTCTGATTGCTTTGGCTAAAACTTCCAAAACTATGTTGAACAGTAGTGGTAAGATTTGGCACCCTTGTCATCTTCCTGACTTTAGGGGAAATGCTTTCAATTTTTCAACATTGAGGATAATGTTTGCTGTGAGTTTGTCATATATGGCTTTTATTATGTTGGAATATGTTCCTTCTGTGCCTGCTTTCTGGAGGGTTATCATAAATGGATACTGAATTTTGTCAAAGGCTTTCTCTGCATCTATTGAGATAATCATATGGTTTTTATCCTTCAATTTCTTAATGTGGTGTATCACATTGATTGCTTTGTGAATATTGAAGAATCCTTGCATCCCTGGGATAAAGTCCACTTGGTCATGATGTATGATCTTTTTAATATGTTGTTGGATTCCGTTTCCTAGAATTTTGTTGAGTGTTTTTACTTCTATGTTCATCAGTGATATTGGCCTGTAGTTTTCTTTTCTTTTTTTTTTTTTTGTGGCATCTTTGTCTGGATTTTGTATTAGGGTAGTGGTGGCCTCATAGAATGAGTTTGACACTTTATCTTCCTCTCAGTTTGAGTAGGATAGGTGTTAGCTCTTCTTTAAATGTTTGGTAGAATTCACCTGTGAAGCCATCTGGTCCTGGGCTTTTGTTTGTTGGAAGATTTTTCATTACAGTTTCGATTTCTGTGCTTGTGATGGGTTGGTTAAGAATTTTTATTTCTTCCTTGTTCAGTTTTGGAAGGTTTTACTTTTCTAAGAATTTGTCCATTTCTTCCAAGTTGTCCATTTTATTGGCATATAGTTGCTTATAGTAGTCTCTTATGATCATTTGTATTTCTGTGCTTGTTATGATTTCTCCAATTTCATTTCTAATTCTGTTGATCAGATTCTTCTCCCTTTTTTTCTTGATGAGTCTGGCTAATGGTTTGTCTATTTTATTTATCTTCTCCAAGAATCAGCTTTTAGTTTAGTTGATTTTTGCCATAGTCTCCTTTGTTTCACTTTCATTTATTTCTGCCCTAATTTTTATGATTTCTTTCCTTCTGCTAACCCTGGGGTTCTTCATTTCTTTTTATTCTAGTTGCTTTAGGTGTAAATTTAGGCTATTTATTTGATTTTTCTTTGGTTTCTTGAGGTAAGCATGTATTGCTACGAACCTTCCCCTTAGCACAGCTTTTACTGAATCTCATAGGTTTTGGGTCTTTGTATTTTCCTTTGTTTCTATACATATTTTGATTTCTTTTTTATTTTTTCTGTGATTTGTTGCTTATTCAGAAACATGTTATTTAGCCTCCATATGTTTGCATTTTTAATTGTTCCCCTGTAGTTGACATGTAATCTTACTGCAATGTGATCAGAACAGATGCTTGAAATGATTTGCATTTTTTTGAATTTACCAAGGCAAGATTTATGGCCCATTTATTATCTATCCTTGATAATATCCCATGTGCACTTGAGAAAAAGGTGAAATTCATTGTTTTGGGGTAAAATGTCCTATAGATATCAATTAGGTCTAACTGGTCCATCATTTTATGTTTATGTTTATGTTTCCTTGCTAATTTTTAGTTTAGTTGATCTATCCATAGGGGTGAGTGGGGTATTAAAGTCTTCCACTGTTGTGTTACTGTTAATTTCCCCTTTCATACTTGTTAACATTTGCCTTACATATTGCAGGGCTCCTATGTTGGGTGCAAATATTTATAATTGTTACATCTTCTTGGACTGATCCTTTGATCATTGTGTAGTGTCCTTCTTTGTCTCTTTTCAAAGGCTTTTTTTCAAAGTTTATTTTATCTGATATGAGTATTGCTAATTCTGCTTTCTTTTGGTCTACATTTGTGTGAAGTATTTTTTTCCAGCCCTTCATTTTCAATCTGTAGGTATTCCTTGTTTTGAGATGGGTCTCTTGTAGACAGCATATATAAAGGTCTTCTTTTTGTATCCATTCAGCCAGTTGGTGTCTTTTGGTTGGGGCATTCAACCCATTTACATTTAAGGTAATTATTGATCAGTATGATCCCGTTGTCATTTACTTTGTTGTTTTGTGTTCGAGTTTATACACTTTTTCTGTGTGTTCTGTCTAGAGAAAATCTTTTAGCATTTGTTGGAGAGCTGGTTCGGAGGTGCTGAATTCTCTCAGCTTTGCTTGTCTGTAAAGCTTTTGATTTCTCCTTCATATTTGAATGAGATACTTGTTTGGTATAGTAATCTGGGTGGTAGATTTGTCTCTTTCATCACTTTAAGTATGTCCTGCCATTCCCTTCTGGCATGAAGTGTTTCTATTGAAATATCAGCTGTTATCCTTAATGGGAATCCCCTTGTGTGTTATTTGTTGCTTTTCCCTTGCTGGTTTTAATATTTGCTCTTTGTGTTTGATCTTTGTTAATTTAATTAATATGTGTCTTGGGATGTTTCACCTTAGGTTTATCCTGTTTGTGACTCTCTGGGTTTCTTAGACTTGAGTGGCTATTTCCTTCCCTATTTTAGGGAAGTTTTCAACTACTATCTCTTCAAGTATTTTCTCATGGCCTTTCTTTTTGTCTTCTTCTTCTGGGACTCCTGTGATTCGAATGTTGGGTCATTTAACATTGTCCCAGAGTTCTCTGTGGTTGTCCTCATTTCTTTAAATTGTTTTTTCCTATCTGTTTCATTTATTTCCACCATTCTATCTTCTACCTCATTTATCCTATCTTCTGCCTGTTATTCTACTGTTGGTTCCCCCCAGAGTGCTTTTGATTGCAGTTATTGCATTATTTAATGTTGATTGACTTTTAAAATTTTCTTCTAGGTCCTTGTTAAACATTTCTTGCATCTTCTCAATCCTTGTCTCTATTCTATTTATCTGTAACTCCATTTTGTTTTCAAGATTTTGGATCATCTTTACTATCATTATTTTGAATTCCTTTTCAGGTAGACTCCCTTTCTCCTCCTCTTTTGTTTGATTTGGTGGGCATTTATCATGTTCCTTTACCTGCTGAATATTTATCTGCCTTTTCATTTTGTTTAGATTGATGTGTTTGAGGTGAGCTTTCTGTATGCTGGAAGTTTGTGGTTCCTCTTTATTGTGGAGGTTGCTCCCTGTGGGTGGGTTTGAACGAGTGGTTTGTCAAGGTTTCCTGTTTCAGCAAGCTTGCATTGGTGTTCTGGTGGGTGGAGTTGGGACTCTTCTCTCTGGAGCGCAATGAAATGTTCAGTAGTGAGTTTTTACATGTCTATGTGTTTGCTGTGACTTTGGGCTGTCTCTATTTTAATGCTCTGGGCATGTTCCTACATTGCTGGAGAATTAGCACGGCATGTCTTGCTCTGAAACTTGTTGTCTCTTGGGTGGATCTTGGTTTCAGTGTAGGTATGGATGCTTTTGTTTGAGCTCTTTTCAACTAATGTTCCCTGGAGTCAGGAGTTTTATGGTGTTCTCATATTTTGTATTTAAGCCTCCTGCCTCTGGCTTTCAATCTTATTTTTACAGTAGCCTCAAGACTTCTCCATCTACACAGCACAGATGATAAAACATCTAGGTTATTGGTGAAAAGTTTCTCCACAGTGAGGAACACCCAGAGAGGTGCACAGAGTTACATGGAGAAGAGAAGAGGGAGGAGGGAAATAGAGATGACCAGAAGGAAAAGAGTGGGAATCAGAAGGGGAGAGACCAATCTTCCAAGTAGTCAATTGCCTAAGTGCTCTCCACAGCCTGGAACACCCAGAGAGATTCACAGAGTTAAGTAGAGATGAGAAGATGTGTGTTGGGGAAGGAGTTAGAGGTGACCTGGGGGGAGAAAAGGGAGAGTCAAAAGGCGAGAGAGCACTCAATCCATTAATCACACCCCTAAGCAAAAATGGGTACTGAAGATAATATTCTTAAAGTACAAAATTGATAACAAATATCAAAAAGCAAAGATTAAAAATCTAGAGTAGAGGTTAGACTCTGTAAAATACATTAAAAATATAAAACAATATCAATCACAAAAATTATATATAAAATTTGCTTTAAATATAGGGCCTTTTTTTGCAAGGTAATAAAGTGAAAGTGAAGTGGCTCAGTTGTTTCTGACTCTTTGTGACCCCATGGACTATAGCCTATCAGGCTCCTTGGTCCATGGGATTTTCCAGGGATGAATACTGGAGTGGGTGGCCATTTCCTTCTCCAAGGGATCTTCCCAACCCATGGATCAAACCCGGGTCTCCCTCATTGTAGGCAGATGCTTTACTATCTGAGTAGGTTATAAAAATGAAAATTAAATGAGTAATAAAGAATTTAAAAATTAAAAAAAATGATAATAGTACAAATATATCTCGGAATTTCTCTGGAGCTGTCGAGGGCAATGTGTGGTCAGTTCAGTTTCAGATAATTCCTTTTCCAGCTTATATATCTTCTCAAGGTCTATATGCCTCTTCCAATGCTTAGTGAATGCTAACTACAGGGTTTTAATCTGTTGTACCTTTCACTTCCATAGCGGTTCCTCCTTCTTTGTTTGTTTGTTTTTTGCCTCCTCTGTTTGCAAGTGTCTTCAGTGTCTAATTTCCTCCCTGATACAAGGGGGTGAAGGTGCTCAGTTGTTCAGTTGCACTGTGGGGAGGAAGGAACACTGCAAACAGATATTACTGCTGTGTGTGGGGAGTGGTCACAGTTTATGGACCACACTGGGTTTGCACCCACTCACGGCGTGTATATTTTCCAGTCTACCTTGCTCAGCCTCCAGGTTGCTCTGCAGGGGAACTTTCCAAAGCAGGCACTGGATTTGTGCACTTCCCAGGTCTAAGCTGTTCAGGTTTAGGTTCCACAAAGGTACTCAGGTACTCCACAAAGGCACAGATTTGGTTGGGCATGTGTTTTGTGCTCTTCCTGGGTCGAGTAGCTCAGGTGACCAGGTGCTTGGGGAGCACACTGTCCCAGTTGGGTGGTGCATCTTAATCACCTACCCAGTTCAAGCCACTAGGTTTCCCGGATGTGCAGTGAGAGTGCCTTCTCAGGTATGCCGTGTGTCTTCTCTGGGGAGCTGACCTCTGGCTGCAATTCTCCTGGCAGTTGTCAACCATCCAAGATCCCAAGAAGACTTGGTTAGCAACTGGGAGGCTGCTCACAGTTTGGTGGAGGATGCTGTCTCTGGGGCCGAGAATGCCCCTTATCTTCCAGCTCAGGCTGTCACCTGCCTGCCTCTCTGCCTTCAGTGGGGGGATGGGCTGGTCCACAGCCGGCTAGCTCTCCTTTGGTATTCATTCAATCCTTTGTTCTGTGAGCAGGCCAGGCTGCCCCTCAGGTTAGGCTTTTCACGGCAAAGTTCTTTCTCTTTTTTTCTCTCTGGCTATCCCACATTTTGGGTTGCTATATCATGTTAGCTTCTTCAGATTGTCCTCAGGATGTTCAGGCCTTGTCCTTACCCTAAGCATGCAACCCATGCCCCCCTGTTCCTCCCTCACTTGCTGGTGGGGGACTCATGCATCTGGGCTGCTTCTCCACTGGGGGTTGTGGTTAGGTGCATTTTTTTTTTTTCCCTGCCTGGTTATGTTGCCCTCTGAGATTTCAAAACTCCCCACATACCAACCGGTGAGAGGGTTTCCTGGTGTTTGTAAACTTCTCCTCCTTCAAGACGCCCTCCCCAGGACGGGTCTCCATCCCTAATTCTTTTGTCTCTCTTTTTGTCTTTGATAGTTTACCATACCTCCTTTTGAAGAGAATGGGCTGCCTTTCTGGATTACTGGTGTCCTCCACCAGCGTTCATAAGTTGTTTTGTGAAAGTTGCTCAGCATTCAAATGATCCTTTGATGAATTTGTGAGGGAGAAAGTGGTCTCCCCATCCTATTCCTCCACCACCTTATGACAGCCTCTCCTATAGCAAATATTTTTAAGTAAAATTTATTCTGCCAGAAAAAAATCAGGCAAAGCAGTACTTAAAGGAGATTTTTATGTCTGTCAATCTCAAATCCTATTCAATTCATATTTGCCAGCCTTAAATCTTGTTTGCCTGTATAGAAGTATTCAGTCTTTCTTCACTATCACAATTCATCAATACTTTTTTCCTGAATACAAGAGTTGCTATTCCTTTGATTCTGAAAGTAAAGCAATAGTCATTATATATGCAGTGTTACAGACATTTCTTGAGTTGAACAGTAAAATGTCATCAATGCTGTCTTTTTGTGGTGATATAACATTTACAGAAATGCATATGCCAAAGAAGGCCAAGAACCCATCCCTTCTTTAGAGATATACAACAAATCTTTTGCAAGTCTTGTTGCTTTGCTTGTGCACTTCTGGGTCAACTTTGTTTCCCTTAGTAATCTCCAGGAATAGCTTTTCTCAGTCTTTTTAGTTACTTCTCATGAATTAAGATGGTAAAGAATCCACCTGCAATGCAAAAGACTTGAGTTCAATCCCTGGATTGGGAATATCCTTTGGAGGAGATCATAGCAACCCATTACCAGTATGCTTGCCTGGAGAATCCCCATGGACAGAGAAACCTGGTGAGGTCACATGGGGTCCATGAGGTCACAAAGAATCAGATATAACTGAACAACTAAACACAGCATCTGCATCAAGTTACTGAGAAAAAAAAAATCTGTCAATGGACTATCAGCACCTATTTCTATCAGAAAAGAGTCAACAAGATTTAGGTTAAAAAATCCTTTAATGTTAAAAGTCCCCTGCCCTCTAGTTAGTTTCTGTTCAGTTTAGTCGCTAAGTCATGTGCGACTCTTTGTGACCCCATGGACCTCAGCACACCAGGTCTCCCTGTCCATCACCAACTACCGGAGATTGCCCAACTCATGTCAAATGAGTCGGTGATGCCATCCAATGATCTCATCCTCTGTCGTCCACTTTTCCTCTTGCCCTCAATCTTTCCCATCATCAGGGTCTTTTCAAATGAGTCAGTTCTTCACATCAGGTGATCAAAGTATTGGAGTTTCAGTTTCAACATCAGTCCTTCCAATGAACACCCAGGACCAATCTCCCTTAGGATGGACTGATTGGATCTCCTCGCAGTCCAAGGGACTCTGAAGAGTCTTCTCCACCACCATAGTTCAAAAGCATCAATTCTTCGGTGCTAAGCTTTCTTTATAGTCCAACTCTCATATCCATACATGACTACTAGAAAAACCATAGCTTTGACTAGATGAAACATTGTTGACAAACTAATGTCTCTGCTTTTAATATGCTGTCTAGGTTGGTCATAACTTTCCTTCCAAGGAGTAAGCGTCTTTTAATTTCATGGCTGCAGTCACCATCTGCAGTGATAGTGGAGCCCCAAAAAATAAAGTCAGTCACTGTTTCCCCATCTATTTGCCATGAAGTGATGGGACAGGATGCTATGATCTTAGTTTTCTGAATGTTGAGCTTTAAGCCAGCTTTTTCACTCTTCTCTTTCATTTTCATTAAGAGGCTCTTCAGTTCTTCTTCACTTTCTGCCATAAGGGTGGTGTCATTTGAATATATGAGGTTATTGATATTACTCTCAGCAATCTTGATTCCAAGTTGTGCTTCATCCAGCCCAGCATTTCTCATGATGTACTCTGCATATAAGTTGAATAAGCAGGGTGACAAAATACATGCTTGATGTACTCCTTTCCTGATTTGGAACCATTCTGTTGTCCCATGTCCAGTTCTAACTGTTGCTTCCTGACCTGCATACCAATTTCTCAAGAAAAAGGTCAGGTTGTCTGGTATTCCCTTCTTTTTCAGAATTTTCCACAGTTTATTGTAATCCACACAGTCAAAGACTTTGGCATAGTCAGTGAAGCAGAAATAGATGTTTTTCTGGAATTCTCTGCTTTTTCAATGATCCATCACATGTTGGCAATTTGATCTGTGGTTCCTCTGCCTTTTCTAAAACCAGCTTGAACTTCTGGAAGTTCACGGTTCATGTATTGCTGAAGCCTATCTTGGAGAATTTTGAACATTACTTTACTAGCATGTGAGATGAGAACAATGGTGCGGTAGTTTGAGCATTCTTTGGCATTGCCTTTCTTTGAGATTGGAATGAAAACTGATGTTTTCCAGTCCTGAGGTCACTGCTGAGTTTTCAAAATTTCCTGGCGTATTGAGTGTGGCACTTTCACAGCATCATCTTTCAGGGTTGAAATAGCTCAACTGGAATTTCATCACCTCCACTAGCTTTGTTCGTAGTGATGGCCCACTTGACTTCACATTCCAGGATGTCTGGCTCTAGCTGAGTGATCACATCATCATGATTATCTGGGTTGTGAAGACCTTTTTGTATAGTTCTTCTGTGTATTATTTCCACCTCTTCTTGATATCTTCTGCTTCTGTTAGGTCCCTATCATTTCTGTCCTTTATTGAGCCCATCTTTGCCTGAAATGTTCCCTTGGTATCTCTAATTTTCTTGAAGATATCTCTAGTCTTTCCCATTATATTATTTCCCCCTATTTCTTTGCACTGATCACTGAGGAAGGCTTTCTTATCTCTCGTTATTCTTTGGAACTCTGCATCCAAATGGGCATATCTTTCCTTTTTGCCTTTGCTTTTTGCATCTCTTCACAGATATTTGTAAGGCCTCGTGAGACAGAATTTTGCTTTTTTGCATTTCTTTTTCTTGAGGATGGTCTTGATCCCTGTCTCCTGTACAATGTCATGAACCTCTATCCATAGTTCATCATGCAGTCTGTCTATCAGGTCTAGTCCCTTAAATCTATTTGTCACTTTCACTGTATAATCATAAGCAATTTGATTTAGGTCATAACTGAATGGTCTACTGGTTTTCCCCACTTTCTTCAATTTCTGAATTTGGCCATAAGGAGTTCATGGTCTGAGTCACAGTCAGCTCCTGGTCTTGTTTTTGCTGACTGTATACAGAGTCTCCATCTTTGGCTGCACAGAATATAATCAATCTGATTTTGATGTTGACTATCTGGTGATGTCCATGTGTAGAGTCTTCTCTTGTGTTGTTTCAAGAGGGTTTTTACTATGACCAGTGTGTTCTTTTGCCAAAACTCTATTAATCTTTTCACTTCTTCATTCTGTACTCCAAGGTCAAATTTTCCTGTTACTCCAGATGTTTCTTGACTTCCTACATTTACGTTCCAGTCCCCTATAATGAAAAGGACATCTTTTTGGTGTGTTAGTTCTAAAAGGTCTTGTAGGTCTTCATAGAACCATTCAACTTCAATTTCTTCAGCATTACTGTTCGGGGCATAGACTTGGATTACCGTGATATTGAATGGTTTGTCTTGGAAATAAACAGTGATCATTCTGTTATTTTTGGAATTGCATCCAAGTACTGCATTTCAGAGTCTTTTATTGACTATGAGGGCTACCCCACTTCTTCTAAAGGCTTCTTGGCCACAGTAGTAGTTATGATGTTCATCCGAGTTAAATTCACCCATTCCAGTCCATTTTAGTTTGCTAATCCCTAGAATGTCGACATCACTCTTGCCATCTCCTGTTTGACCATTTCCAATTTGCCTTGATTCATGGTCCTAACATTCCAGGTTCCTATGCAATATTGCTCTTTACAGCATTGGACCCTGCTTCTATCACCAGTCTCATCCACAAATTGGTGTTTTTGCTTTGGCTTCATCCCTTCATTCTTTCTGGAGTTATTTCTCACGGAATCTCCAGCAGCATATTGGGCACCGACCCACCTGGGGAGTTATCTTTGCCCTTTCATACTGCTCATCAGCTTCTCAAGGCAAGAATACTGAAGTGGTTTGCTATTCTTATCCAGTGGGCCACATTTTGCCCTCTTGTTAGTGATAAAAATTCACTGAGATGAAGGAATGAGAAATTACCGACAACTGATTATTGGCTAAATCGATAACATAAATCTAATAGCATTTTCATAGTTAAGATTTTAACACCTTTTCATTTTTGGCACCTAAAATAGTCCAGTGTGTGTATATAGTTTCATTAATTAGCTCTTTATTTCTAAAAATATGATGGCTAAATTTAAGACCTGTCTACACGATCTAGTTCAAAGGTGCTCTCAACCACTAAAAGCAAAACTTCAGCAAAAATATCTAATAATAGTAATGGATTGCTATCTACAGAGTAAAATAATAATAACTGAACCCATACTAATACAAATCAACAATTGAATAAATACATTGAGAATGGAAAATGTAATTCAAAAAATGTATAAAAATTACGAAAATTGAAAATTGCCATTGGTAAATACCACAGTAATTTTTTCAGTTCCTAATTAACAATAGATGGTAAAATCAGTGAACAAATGTACTTTGAGAAAGAGATTACTTGCATGGCCCCAAAGTATGTCCTTAAAATATTTATTAATTAAAAAGGGGAAAGTATTAACCTTACACTCTAGGAACTTGTCAGATATCTCATTAACTCGATGATGAAGGCTAACTTCATCAATAATGAGACACTTTGAGAAGCTATTCCAAATTAAATAATATTGAAGAGATAATTAGTATATCACGAAATATAATTTCAGATCCTAAAGTAGAAAAAAGAAATTAGTGAGACAGTTGGAAACATGTCAATAAAATCTGTAGAAAATGCCGTATCAATGTTGCTTTACTGATTTTGATTATTGTAATATGTTTATATAATATGATAAGTTTTGAGGAATCTGGCTCAAGGATATACAGGAATTCTTTGTACTACTTGTGAATTTTTTGTGTAAATCTGAAATTATTTCAAAATTAGAAGGTAAACAATAGAAACAAAAATAAAAGGAACCTTCCTCACAAATCTTTTACAGTCAGGACAAGTGAAACAATACACGTTGCTAATTTTCATGGTTTGACTTTTTAAAGGTTTCAAATCCCGAGCTCTCCTAAGGACTTCATTACTTTATTATCTCACTTCTATTTTACAGTTTTTGGCTAATGGTAAACTAACCCCTCAACTCTGCCTTCTTTCTAGGTTAAGTCTTTTCCTCAAGGGAAAATATAAAGCACCTATTTCGCAAGATTAGCTAGAAAGAATACTGTCTTACACTTAACATTTCAGGAAACAAGACCAAAAATCACCATTCACAGATAGGATTTATATGGGATGTCACTGTCCAAATCATATTGCCTCTTTTCACCTCAAGTATGCCTTCCCACAATTTTCAGGTTATGGGAGCTAAGGAACAATTTTGAGATAAAGAATGGTAGGACAAGCAATTAATTCCATCAGATTAAAGTAGTGAGTTCTCTAGTAAATTTCCCTTTTATTTGCATAAAAATTCGATTTTGAAGTTTGTTGATATTGGACTGTTTATCATCAAACAAGTAATACTATGCATAAAGAGGAGACTGGGGAAGGCATAGCTCAGTAAGTAGTTACTACAAACACTGATTTGTTCCTTTCTGGATGATAAGAAAGGCAAATATTCTTAGACCCTTCTCCACTATTTTTTATTATTGTAACTCAGTAAGAGACTAAAGGAACAGACAAACAGAAGCACTTGTGTAGTCAAAAATAAATTTATTTTGGGGGGTTTCATTACTGTTTTTATAGTTTAGCAGCTCTCAACATCTCAAATATCATCTCACTCAAACTGTTGAAAGACAAAAGCCTTTTGATTTCCCCCAAGAGACCCTAAGACTAAAATTGAAAGCTTTGTAGTCCTAGTTCCATTTCAGATAGCACCACCCTGTATATTCTACTTGGCAGAAACATTTGATTACTGAGTAGGTAATTCAATAAATTTTATCATTTTAACTTGCTTTCAAAGTAGAAAAAATAAATCTCCAACATCTTTTCCTCTTTGCTACCAATTTTAAGAGAATAGATATCACATTTATTGCATCATTGATAATGAAGTTAATTTTTTTTGTTCCCCATAAGACTATAATTAGAAATAAATATTTAATGCCCAGATCAGAAAATCAAATCATACACATCAACAACTGTGTTGCTAGCTACAGGGCACTAATGTGAGAAAGATTTCATGTACTGCCATTTTCATTTACCCTTTCTTGTTTTTTCCTCACTATCAATGTATTACTTTCTAACTATTTGTTATAGAATAATATATTCCCATAGTATTTCTCCCTTAATTTTTAGATCTGGTAATAGATTAAATACTGTACATTTATCAGCATTAAACATAAGTGAATATATATACATATGTAAGTACATATGAACTTTTAATTTTGTATAATTGGGATAATCTAAAAGCTTTTGCATACAATTGAATAATTTATATATTGACATCAGTTTTTGATACTTCAGTTTAAAATATGTGTTAATATACTGAAGAAGTGTTTTCTTGAGCACTGTCAGCATTCTGTAGATTTGGTATTTTTATTTTACCAGTAAGGTAAAGCTATCTACAGGATGACGGTAATTATTTTCTTAATGTGGTCTCTAAAACAGAATCATTCTTTGTGAACTGAAATTTTCAGAATTATTTTCCCAACTTCATTTTTCACTAGGAATGGTATAGGAGCATAGAAAGTAACTCAAGTGAAATCATCACTATGAGACATATAAGATATACAATCTCAATTAAAGTTATGAAAATAAAATCTGCTAACCAAACAAACAGTAATTAAACTTCATAAATGACAGTGTTGAACTAATTTTAAAAAATGGGACCGAATTAAACCAAAAGCTTTTGCACAGCTAAGGACCCCATCAAGACAAAAATACAACCTAATGAATGGGAAAATATTTGCAAACGATATAACTATTAAGGAGTTAATGTCCAAGATATATAAGTAGCTCATAAAACTCAACATCAAAGCAAGCAAACAACTCTATTAAAAAGTGGGCAGAAAACCTGAATAAACATTTTTCTAAAGAGTAAAAGTAGATGACCAAATAGGCACATAAAAAGATTCTCAACACTGCTAATCATCAGGGAAATACAAAATCAAAACTACAATGAGATATCCATTCACACATGTCAGAATGGCTCTCATCAAAAAGAATACATGCTTGAAGCAGGGCACTCAAAGTTGGTGCTCTGGGACAACCCAGAGTGATGAGATGGGGAGGGAGGTGGGAGGGGGGCTCACGATGGTGGGACACAAGTACACCCATGGCTGATTCATGTCTATGTATGGCAAAAACCATGACAATATTGTAAAGTAATTAGCCTCCAATTAAAATATATAAATTATATATATATTTTTAAAGTCAGGGTCTTTAAAAAAAAAAAGAGAAGATTGCATTACAGAGCAATTTAATTGGAGTTGGAAGAAGAAATTAGTCTTGGCTAAACATGATAAAGTGCTAAGGCTATCAGTAGAGGGAGGTAAATATCTATTATTGTGAAAAGTTGCAGGTGTCCTTGCAGAGTTCTTGTGGTTTGGCCTTGTTCAAAAGTTCATGGTTATACCCAGGGAAGGTCTGTGAGATGTTTAATGGCCTCAGGGCTTCATTTTCCAACCTCTTAAAATAAGTGACTCCATTTTTATTTTCATAGTTACCATCCCTTTTCCTTAACTAATTTTTGTTAGAGTATAGTTGCTTTATAATAGTGTTTTTCTGTTGGGAGCCGCGTTAGGCATTACTGACAAAATGGCGGCATGGCCCCAACCCCCTCTCTTTGTCCCACAGGCATGGACCCGGGATGAAGGAGTTAGGCCTTGTGATTCTGACCTGTTCTTTCCTCTCCTTGGCTGAGTTGACTGAAAATAATATTAAGGTGCTTATTGTTCTTGAGAGGAGCATGAGAATAAACAAAGCCTTCTGCAGCTGTGCTCAGAAAATAATTAATAAAGTTAATCATTGACATTTGTTCAAGGACTTTTATAAAAGAGTGTTCCAGGGTGAGCGCATAGGCTGCCGCTTGAGGCCATGGGAGGGATTGCTATCTGAAGCCTATTTGTGAGGAATATGTTTATGGCAAAGGAGTTTACTGAATTTAGGGCTTAGAAATAATTAAAATAGTTAGAAGTTAAAGATTTAAGGAATGTTGTAATGTTAGCATATTTTACTATAGCTTATAGAGGTTAGGAATTTTAGAGATACTAATAGCTAGAAGCCTTTTTAAGAGATAGTGAGTTCAGGATGTTAGGGGCAAACAGGATTTAGAAACAAGAAATAAACTGAGCAATGTAGCATGAGTTACAATGTAATCACAAGTTAACTATAGGACACATAAGAGGAAGTAGATAATAGATGGTAAAGCTGATTCCGAGAGAATCGCTGAAGCAGGAACTCTGTTTTAAGGGCAACAGTGATTTATAGAGATAATAAATCTGGGTGAGGGGGCATTGAAAGTGTCAAACCTCTGACCTAATAATGCCTTTGTAAAAGTATAAAAGAAAATCTTAAATTTGAAATAAATGCACAGTCCAACAAAATTGAGAGGCTGTGTCATTACTCGCCGACACTGTCCCTCTCTTCAGGTTGAATTCCTGGCTGCTGAAGCTGGACTCTGGCATTTTTCCTTCTTGCTGTTCAATCCCTCAGTCGTGTCCAGTTCTTTGGGACTCCATTAAATGCCACATGTCAGGCTTCTGTGTCCTTCACCAACTCCTGGAACTTGCTCAAACTCATGTCCATTGAGTCAGTGATGCCAACAAACCATCTCGTCCTCTGTTGTTCCCTTCTTCTCCTGCATTCAATCTTTCCCAGCATCAGGATTTTTCTAATGAGTTGGCTCTTTGCCTCAGGGTCAAAGTACTGGTGCTTCAGCTTCAGCTTCAGTCCTTCAAATGAATATTCAGGATTAACCTCTTTTAGGATTGACTGGTTTGATCTCCTTCAAGTCAAAAGGACTCTCAAGACTCTTATCCAACACAAGAGCTTAAAAGCATCAATTCTTTGTCATTCAGCTTACTTTATGGTCCAAATCACACACTCATACATGATTATTGGAAAAACCATAGCTTTAACAATATGGACTTTGTCACCAAAGTAATGATTCTGCTTCACAATACACTGCCTAGGTTTGTCATAGATTTTCTTCCAAGGAGCAAGCATCTTTTAATTCTGTGGCTGCAGTCACCATATGCAATGATTTTGAAGCCCAAGAAAAGAGCAAAAGCTGCTGTCACTGTTCCCATTGTTTCCCCATCTATTTGCCATGAAGTGGTGGGACGGGATGCCATGATTTTAATTTTTTGAATGTTGAGTTTTAAGCCAGCTTTTTCACTCTTATCTTTCACTTTCATCAAGAGGCTACTTAATTCTTCTTTGCTTCTGCCATAAGGGTGGTGTCATCTGAATGTCTGGGGTTATTGATATTTCTCCTAGTAATCTTGATTCCAGCTTGTGCTTCATCCAGCCTGGCATTTCATGTGATGTACACTGCATATAAGTTAAATAAGCAGGGTGACAATATACAGCCTTGAAATACTCCTTTGCCAATTTTTAACCAATTTGTTGTTCCATTTCCGATTCTAACTCTTGCTTCTTGACGTACATACAGGTTTCTCAAGAAGCAGGTAATATAGTGTGGTGTTCTCTTCTCTTTAAGAATTATACACACTTAGTTGTGAATTTGATCTCTGGTTCCCCTGTATTTTCTATATTCAGCTTGAACATCTGGATGTTCTCAGTTCATGTACTATTCAAACCTGGCTTGGAGAATTTTGAGCATTACTTTGCTAGCATGTGAAATGAGTACAATTGTACAGTAGTTTGAATACTCTTTGGCATTGCTCTTTTTTTAAGATTGGAATGAAAATGGACCTTTTCCAGTCCTGTGGCCACTGCTGAGTTCTCCATATTTGCTGGCATTTTGATTGAAGGCCTTTAACAGAATCATCTTTTAGGGTTTGAAATAGCTCAGCTGGAATTCCATCACCTCCACTAGCTTTGTTCATAGTGCTGTTTCATAAGTCCCATTTTACTTAGCATTCCAGGATGTCTGGCTCCAGGTGAGTGATCACACCATCATGTTTATATAGGTCATGATTATCTTTTTTATATAGGTCTTCTGTGTATTCTTGCCACCGCTTCTTAATATCTTCTGCTTCTGTTAGGTCCATACCATTTCTGTCCTTTATTGTGCCCCTCTTTGCATGAAATTTTCCCTTGGTAGCTCTTACTTTCTTGAAGAAATAATTTTTCTCTAGTGTTTCCAATTTTATTGTTTTCCTCTTTTTCTTTGCATTGTTCACTTAGGAAGGCTTTCTTATCTCTCCTTGCTCTGCTTTGGAACTCTGCATTCAGATGGGTTTACCTTTGCCTTTCTCCTTTACCTTTCAATTTCTCTTCTTTTCTCAGCCATTTGCAAGGCCTCCTCAGACAGCCATTTTGCCTTTTTGCATTTCTTTTTCTTGTGGATGGTCTTGATCACTGCCTCCTGTACAAAGTCACTAACTTCTTTTGATAGTTTTTCAGGCAGTCTATCCAATCTAATCCATTGGATCTATTTGTTACTTCCTCTGTATACTCATAAAAGATTTGATTTAGGTCTTACCTGAATTGCTTAGTGGTTTACCCTACTTTATTCATTTTAAGTCTTAATTTTGCAATAAGTAGTTCATGAGCTGAGCCACAGTCAACTCCCAGTCTTGTTTTTGCTGACTGTATAGACCTTCTCTATCTTTGGCTGCAAAGAATATAGTCAATCTGATTTCGATATTTCCCATCTGGTGATGTCCATGTGTAGAGTTGTCTTGTGTTGTTGGAAGAGGGAGTTTGCTATGACCAGTGCTTCTACTTGGCAAAACTATGTTAGCTTTTGCCCTGCTTCATTTTTCACTACAAGGCCAAACTTGCCTGTTACTCCAGGTATCTCTTGACGTCCTAGATTTGCATTCTCTTCACCTATGGTGATAAGCACATCTTTTTTTGTTGTTGTTAGTTCTATAAGGTCTTGTAGGTCTTCATAGAATGTTCATCTTCAGTTTCTCCATCATTAGTGGTTGTGGCATAGACTTGGATTACTGTGATACTGAATGGTTTGCAGTGGAAACAAATAAAGATCACTCTGTTATTTTTGAGATCACACTAAAGATTGCATTTTGGGCTCTTTTGTTGACTATGAGGACTACTATACTTCTTTTAAGAGATTCTCACCTCAAATATCACCTAACGTGTATGACAAAGTCTTCTCAAAATAACCATTAGAGATGAAAAATCCACCCTGATGTGGGATGCAACTCTGGGACAGATCAATGCCAGTGTCATGGGACATGACTTTCTTGGATAGGTCCATCCCAGTGATGTTAGACAAAACAAGTCTGTAAGTTGATTGGGGATATTTTCAGAGAAAGATCTTAATTAAAAGGTGGATGTGTGCCTCTTTTCCTTGCTGCTAGGCACTAGGAAAGGCTGCCACCAGGTCTGAATTTCTTATGACAGCTGTATAGTGCTAGGAAAGGATCCCACTCAGGCCAGATCTCACATGTCTGTGGCTGCAGGTTCCTTGTTCCTTGCTTAGGAAGTTGAACAAAATCTCTCAAAGCAACATAGGCCTCTGCCTGCCTGTCATTGCCAGGGCTCCTGCCATCCACATTTGGTAACGGTACCAACTCCATGCTTTGTCCTCACCTGGTACAGACCCAAGTACTCTAGGACATCATGGGACCAGATCCCTGCCCACATGAAGATATGGGATTAAAGTTACTGCTGCGCACAGTTCAGTTCAGTTCAGTTGCTCAGTCGTGTCCGACTCTTTGTGACCCCAGGAATCGCAGCATGCCAGGCCTCCCTGTCCATCACTAATTCCCAGAGTTCACTCATACTCATGCCCACCGAGTCAGGGATGCCATCAAGCCATCTCATTCTCTGTCGTCCCCTTCTCCTCCTTCCCCCAATCCCTCCCAGCATCAGAGTCTTTTCCAAAGAGTCAACTCTTCGCATGAGGTGGCCAAAGTACAGGAGTTTCAGCTTTAGCATCATTCCTTCCAAAGAAATCCCAGGGCTGATCACCTTCAGAATGGACTGGTTGGATCTCCATGCAGTCCAAGGGACTCTCAAGAGTCTTTTCCAACACCAAAGTTCAAAAGCATCAATTCTTCGGCACTCAGCCTTCTTCACAGTCCAACTCTCACATCCATACATGACCACAGGAAAAACCACAGCCTTGACTAGACGGACCTTTGTTGGCAAAGTAATGTCTCTGCTTTTGAATATGCTATCTAGGTTGGTCATAACTTTCCTTCCAAGGAGTAAACGTCTTTTAATTTCATGGCTGCAGTCACTATCTGCAGTGATTTTGGAGCCCAGAAAAATAAAGTCTGACACTGTTTCCACTGTTTCCCCATCTATTTCCCTTGAAGTGATGGGACAGGATGCCATGATCTTCGTTTTCTGAATGTTGAGTTTTAAGTCAACTTTTTCACTTTCCACTTTCACTTTCATCAAGAGGCATTTTAGTTCCTCTTCACTTTCTGCCATAAGGGTGGTGTCATCTGCATATCTGAGGTTACTGATATTTCTCCCAGCAATCTTGATTCCAGCTTGTGTTTCTTCCAGTCCAGCGTTTCTCATGATATAATCTGCATATAAGTTAAATAAACAGGGTGACAATATACAGCCTTGACATACTCCTTTTCCTATTTGGAACCAGTCTGTTGTTCCATGTCCAGTTCTAACTGTTGCTTCTTGACCTGCATAGAGATTTCTCAAGAGGCAGGTCAGGTGGTCTGGTATTCCCATCTCTTTCAGAATTTTCCACAGTTTATTGGGATCCACACAGTCAAAGGCTTTGACATAGTCAATAAAGCAGAAATAGATGTTTTCTGGAACTCTCTTGCTTTGTCAATGATCCAGTGGATGTTGGCAATTTGATCTCTGGTTCCTCTGCCTTTTCTAAAACCAGCTTGAACATCAGGAAGTTCACGGTTCACATATTGCTGAAGCCTGGCTTGGAGAATTTTGAATATTACTATAGCAGCATGTGAGATGAGTGCAACTGTGCAGTAATTTGAGCATTCTTTGGCATTGCCTTTCTTTGGGATTGGAATGAAAACTGACTTTGCCAATCCTGTGGTCACTGCTGAATTTTCCAAATTTGCTGGCATATTGAGTGCAGCACATTCACAACATCATCTTTCAGGATTTGAAATAGCTCAACTGGAATTCCATCACCTCTACTAGATTTTTTTGTAGTGATGCTTTCTAAGGCTCACTTGACTTCATATTCCAGGATGTCTGGCTCTAGGTCAGTGGTCACATCCCCGTGATTATCTGAGTCGTGAAGATCTTTTTTGTACAGTTCTTCTGTGTATTCTTGCCACCTCTTTTTAATATCTTCTGCTTCTGTTAGATCTATACGATTTCTGCCCTTTATTGAGACCATCTTTGCACAAAATATTCCCTTGATATCTCTAATTTTCTTGAAGACATCTATAGTCTTTCCCATTCTGTTGTTTTCCTCTATTTCTTTCTATTGATCGCTGAGGAAGGCTTCCTCATCTCTTCTTGCTATTCTTTGGAAATCTGCATTCAGATGCTTATATCTTTCCTTTTCTCCTTTGCTTTTCGCTTCTCTTCTTTTCACAGTTATTTGTAAGGCCTCCCCACACAGCCATTTTGCTTTTTTTAATTTCTTTTCCATGGGGAATGTCTTGATCCCTGTCTCCTATACAATGTCACGAACCTCATTCCATAGTTCTTCAGGCACTCTATCTATCAGATCGAGGCCCTTAAATCTATTTATCATTTACACTGTATAATAATAAAGGATTTGATGTAAGTCATACCTGAATGGTCTAGTGGTTTTCCCTACTTTCTTCAATTTAAATCTGAATTTGGCAATAAGGAGTTCATGATCTGAGCCACAGTCAGATCCCGATCTTGTTTTTGTTGACTGTATAGAGCTTCTCCATCTTTGGCTGCAAAGAACATAATCAATCTGATTTTGGTGTTGACCATCTGGTGATGTCCATGTGTAGAGTCTTCTCTTGTGTTGTTGGAAGAGGGGGTTTGCTATGACCAGTGCATTTTCTTGGCAAAACTCTATTAGTCTTTGCCCTGCTTCATTCCATATTCCAAGGCCAAATTTGCCTGTTACTCCAGGTGTTTCTTGACTTCCTACTTTTGCATTCCAGTCCCCTATAATGAAAAGGACATCTTTTTTGGGTGTTAGTTCTAAAAGGTCTTGTAGGTTTTCATAGAACCGTTCAACTTCAACTTCTTCAGTGTTACTGGTTGGGGCTTAGACTTGGATTACTGTGATATTGAATGGTTTGCCTTGGAAACGAACGGAGATCATTCTTGCATTTTTGAGATTGCATCCAATACTGCATTTCAGAGTCTTTTGCTGACCATGATGGCCACTCAATTTCTTCTGAGGGATTCCTGCCTGCAGTAGTAGATATAATGGTCATCTGAGTTAAATTCACCCATTCCAGTCCATTTGAGTTTGCTGATTCCTAGAATGTCGACGTTCACTCTTGCCATCTCTTGTTTGACCACTTCCAATTTGCCTTGATTCATGGACCTGACATTCCAGGTTCCTATACAATATTGCTCTTTACAGCATCAGACCTTGCTTCTACCACCAGTCACATCCACAGTTGGGTATTGTTTTTGCTTTGGCTCCATCCCTTCTTTCTTTCTTGTTTTTTTTCTCCACTGATCTCCAGTAGTATATTGGGCACCTACTGACCTGGGGCGTTCTCTTTCAGTATCCTATCATTTTGCCTTTTCATACTGTTCATGGGAAGGAAATTAAAAATTAAATAGAAACAGTGACTATAAAAATACAATGACCCAAAATCTATGGGATGCAACAAAAGCAGTTCTAAGAGGGAAGTTTGTAGCAACACAATCCCAACTCAAGAGAAAAAGCTTTCAAACAACCTAACCTTATGCCAAAAGCAACTGTAGAAACAGGAAGGAAACCCCAAGGTTAGTAGAAGGAATGAAATCATAAAGATATGTGCAGAAGTAAATGAAATAAAACCAAAAATAAAGAGCAATAAATAATTAGTTCTTTGAGAGATAAACAAAATTGTTAAAAGTTATAGCAATACTCATCAAGAAAAAAGTGAGAAGATACAAATCAATAAATTTAGAAATGGAGCGCGGCTCTAAGATGGCTGTGAAATAGGACTGGGAGACCACTTTCTCCACCACAAATTCATCAAAAGATCATTTGAATGCTGAGCAAATACCACAAAGCAACTTCTGAATGCTCTAGGAGGACACCAGGCACCCAGAAAGGCAGGTCATTGTCTTTGAAAGGCGGTAGAACACAATATAAAAGATAAAAAAAAAAAAAAGAGACAAAAGAGTTTGGGACAGAGAACCAGCTCCAGGAGGGAGTCTTAAAAGAGAAGTTTCCAAACACCAGGAGACCCTCTCACTGGCGGGTCTATGGGGAGTTTTGGAATCTCAGAGGGAAATGTAACAGGGAGGAAAAAATAAAGAAATAAAACTCACAGATTACATGTCCAACTACAACTACTTGCAGAGAAGTAGCCCAGATGCTCACGTCTGCCACCACCAAGCAGAGGATGAACAGGGAAGCACGCGTTGCACTACTTAGGGTAAGGACCAGGCCTGAATGCCCTAAGGGCAATCTGAGGGAGCTAACATGAGATAGCAACCCAAACCGTGGGATAGCCAGAGAGGGAGGAAAAAAAGAGGAAAGAGAGAACTTTCTCATGAAAAGCTCTAACCTAAGGCACTGCCAGGCCTGTTCACAGAACAAAGGACTGGGCCAATACCAGCAGAGAGCTAGCCAGCTGTGGACTGGCCAATCCCCTGCTGGAGGCAGGGAGGCAAGAAGGCACCAGCCAGAGCCAGAAGGAAAGGGGCAAACTCGGCCCCAGAGATGGCATCCCCTACTAAACTGCGAGCAGGCTCTCAGTTGCTAACCAAGTCTTCCTGGGATCCTGGATGGTTGACATCCATCAGGAGGTCATAGCCAGAGATCAACTCCCCAAAAGAGACACATGGCACACCTGAGATGCAACTGTGCACCCAAGAAACAGAACGGCTGGGACCAGGGAGGTGATAAGACACACCACACTTGGGGAGTGTGTGCTCGCCAAGCACCTGGTCACCTGAGTTGCTAGACCTGGGAAGGGCACAAAATGCGGGCACAAAACACAGGCCTAACTGAGTCTGTGCCTTTGTGGAGTACCCAAGAACCTGAACCTGAGCAAAGTAGATCTGGGAAGTGCATGCAACCCAGGGCCCGCCTCAGACAGTTCCATGGCAGAGCAACCTGAAGCCTAAGCAGTGTAGACCAGGAAAGTACACATATTGTGAGCAGGGGCAAACCCAGTGCAACCCAGACACTGCAAGTACTCCCCACACATGCCAGTGATATTTGTATGCAGTGTTCCTCACTCCCTACAGCACAATTTAACAAGTGAGCCTAAATAAATGACTACCTTCACTCCCTTGTGTCAGGGCTGAAGTTAGATACTGAAGAGACTTGAAAACAGCAGAAGCCAAAATAAACAAAGAAGAGGGAACAACTCTGTAAGTGAGGTACAATAGATTAAAACCCTGTAGTTAACACTGACTACATTGGAAGGGACCCTTAGACCTTGAGAAGTATAAGGTGGAACAAGCAACTATATGAAACTGAACTGACCACACACTGCCCTCAACAGCTCTAGAAAAATTCCTCTATATACTTTACTATTATCATTTTTAATTTATTTTTAATTTTTTAAAAGTTTTAACTTCTTTATTAATCCTTTAATTTTCATTTTTAAAACCTACTATTACCTTGAAAAAAAGACCCTATTTTTAGAGGAAATTTCACATTTTTAATATAAATTTTGCATTTTTTTAATATTGTATTTTTCAGTGTCTAATCTCTACCCTTGATTTTTAATCTTTGTTTTTTGGTATTTGTTATCAATTTTTTACCTTTAAGAATCCAATCTGCACTACCCATTTTTACTTAGGAGTGTGATTACTGGCTTGATTGCTCTCTCCCCTCTTGACTCTCCTTTTTCTCTCCCAGGTAACCTCTATCTCCTCTATCCTCCTTCTCTTCTCTACTTAACTCTGTGACTATCTTTGGAAGTTTCGGGCTGTGGAGAAAACTTAGGGAACTGATCACATTCTAGATTGGTCTCTATCCTTTTTACTCCCCCTCCTCTCCTCCTGATCACCTCTATCTCCTTCCTCCCTCTTCTCTTCTCTATTGAACTCCGTGCACCTGAGTGTTCCACACTGTGGAGAGCAAATAGGAAATGGATTACTAGCTAGACTGCTCTCGCCCCTTTTGATTCCCCCTCTTCTCCTCCTTTTCTCTTGAAATTCTCTGGGTGTCCCTCACTGTGGAGAATATTTTCACCATTAACCTAGGTGTTTTGTCACTGGTGCTGTATGGATAGAGAAGTCTTGAGGCTACTACAAGAATAAGACTGAAAGCCAGAGACAGGATGCCTAAAATCAAAACTTGAGATCACCAGAAATCTCCTGATTCAAGGGACCATTAATCAACAAAAACTCATCAAAAATCCTCCATACCTACACTGAAACCAAGCTCTTGAAATTCTCTGGGTGTCCCTCACTGTGGAGAATATTTTCACCATTAACCTAGGTGTTTTGTCACTGGTGCTGTATGGATAGATAACTCTTGAGGCTACTACAAGAATAAGACTGAAAGCCAGAGACAGGATGCCTAAAATCAAAACTTGAGATCACCAGAAATCTCCTGATTCAAGGGACCATTAATCAACAAAAACTCATCAAAAATCCTCCATACCTACACTGAAACCAAGCTCCACCAAAGAGCCAACAAGTTCCACAGCAAGACATATCAAGCTAATTCTCCAAAAAAGCAGCAACATAACCCTGAGCACAAAAACACAGTGGCCAAAAGTCACACCAAACCCATAGACACCTCATAACTCACTACTGGAGACTTCATTGCACTCCAGAGAGAAGAGATTCAGCTCCACACACCAAAACACCAACACAAGCTTCCCTAACCAGGAAACCTTAACAAGTCACTTGTCCAAACCCACCCACAGGGAAGACACTCCACAAAAAAGAGGAACCACAAACTCCCAGCATACAAAAAGGCCACTCCAAACACAGCAGTCTAAACAAGATGAAAAGGCAGAGAAATATTCAGCAGGTAAAGGAATATGATAAAAGCCCACCAAACCAAACAAAAGAGGAGGAGATAGGGAGTCTATCTGAAAAAGAATTCAGAATAATGATAGTAAAAATGATCCAAAATCTTGAAAACAAAATGGAGTTACAGATAAATAGTCTGGAAACAAGGATTGAGAAAATGCAAGAAATGCTTAACAAGGACTTAGAAGAAATAAACAAAAGTCAATCAATCAAAAATAATGCAATCTCTGGGATCAAAAGTACCCTGGAGGGAACCAACAGTATAATAACTGAGGCAGAAGATAGTATAAGTGAGTTGGAAGATAGAATGGTGTAAATAAATGAAACAGAGAGGAAAAAAAGAATTAAACGAAATGAGGACAACCTCAGAGACGTCTGGAACAATGTCAAACACCCTAACATTCCAATCATAGGAGTCCCAGAAGAAGAAAGCAAAAAGAAAGGCCATGAGAAAATACTTGAGGAGATAATAGTTGAAAACTTCCCTGAAATGGAGAAGTAAATAGCCACCCAAGTCCAAGAAACCCAGAGATACCTAAAATGGATAAACCCAAAGCGAAACACCCCAAAACACATATTAATCAAATTAATAAAGATCAAACACAAAGAACAAATATTAAAAGCAGCAAGGAAAAAACAACAAATAACACAGAAGGGGATTCCCGTAAGGATAACAGCTGATCTTTCAATAGAAAATCTTCAAGCCAGAAGGGAATGGCAGGACTTACTTAAAGTGATGAAAGAGAAAAACCTACAACCCAGATTTCTGTACCCAGCTAAGATCTCATTCACACATGAAGGAGAAATCAAAAGCTTTACAGAAAAGCAGAAGCTTAGAGAATTCAGCACTACCAAACCAGCTCTCCAACGAATGCTAAAGGATCTTCTCTATACAGGAAACACAGAAAAGGATTATAAGCACAAACAAAAACAAGAGAGTAAATAGCAACTGGATCATACTAATCAATAATTATCTTAAATGTAAATGAGCTGAATGTCCCAACCAAAAGACAAAGACAGGCTAAATGGATACAAAAACAAGATCCCTATATATGTTGTCTACAAAAGACCCACCTCAAAACTAGGGACTCATACAGACTGAAAGTGAAGGGCTGGAAAAAAGATATTTCACTGAAATGGAGACCAAAAGAAAGCAGAAGTAACAATATTCATATCAGATAAAGTAGACTTTGAAATAAAGCCTTGAAAAGAGACAAATAAGGACACTACATAATGATCAAAGGATCAATCAAAGAAGAAGATATAGAAATTATAAATATATATGCACCCAACATAGGAGCACTGCAATATGTAAGGCAAACACTAACAAGTATAAAAGGGGAAATTAACAATAACAGAATAATGTTGGGAGACTTTAATATCCCATCACACCTATGGATAGATCAACTAAACAGAAAATTAGCAAGGAAACACAAATTTTAAATGATTCAATGGGCCAGTTAGACTGAATTTATATCTATAGGATATTTTACCCCTAAACAATGAATTTCACCTTTGTCTCAAGTGCACATGGAACCATCTTCAGGATAGATCACATCCTGGGCCATAAATCTAGCCTTGATAAATTCAAAAAAATAGAAATAATCTCAAACAACTTTTCTGATAACAATGAAGTAAAATTAGATGTCAACTATAGAAAAAAAAAAGCTATAAAAAATACAAACATATGGAAGCTAAAGTACATACTTCTAAGTAGTCAACATATAATAGAAGAAATTAAAAAATAAATCAAAATTTGCCAAGAAATGAATGAAAATGAAAGCACAACCACCCAAAATCTATGGGACATGTAAAAGTAGTGCTAAGAGGAAGATTCATAGCAATACAAGCCTACCTCGAGAAACAGGAGATAAATCAAATAAATAACCTAATCCTACACCTAAAGCAACTAGGAAAGGAAGAAGTAAAGAGCCCCAGGTTTAGTAGAAGGAAAGAAATAACAAAAATTATGGCAGAAATAGATGCAGAAGAAACAAAAGAGACCATAGCAAAAATCAACAAAGCTAAAAGCTGACTCTTTGAGAAGATAAATAAAATAGACAGACCATCAACCAGACTCATTAACAAACAAAGGGAGAAGAATCAAATCAACAAAATTTGAAATAAAAATGGGGAAATCCATTGTGTATATGTACCACAGCTTTCTTATCCATTTGTAAAGCAATTATCCTCCATTAAAAATAAATAAAAAATTTTAAAATATGGAAAAAAAAATGGGGAAATCACAACAAAAAAACAAAGAAATACAAAGGATCATAAGAGACTACTTTGAGCAATTATATGCCAATAAAATGGAAAACTTGGAAGAAATGGACAAATTCTTAGAAAAGTACAACTTTCCAAAAATGAACTAGGAAGAAATAAAAAATCTTAACAGATCCATCACAAGCACAGAAATCAAAACCATAATCAACAATCTTCTAACAAACAAAAGCCCAGGATTGGATGGCTTCATAGCTGAATTCTACCAAAAATTCAGAGAAGAGCTAACACCTATCCTACTCAAACTCTTCCAGAAAATTGCAGAAGAAGGTAAACTTCCAAACTCATTCTATGAGGCCACCATCACTCTAATTCCCAAACCAAACAAAGATGCCACAAAAAAAGAAAACTACAGGCCAATATCACTGATGAACACAGACGCAAAAATTCCTAAAAATTTTTAGCAAACAGAATCCAAAAACATATTAAAAAGATCATACATCATGACCAAGTGGGCTTTATCACAGGAATGCAAGGATTCTTCAATATTTGCAAACCAATCAATGTGATACATCACATTAACAAATTAAAAGATAAAAACCCTATGATTATCTCAATAGACGTAGAGTAAGCCTTTGGAAAATTCAACATCCACTTATGATAAAAAAAAAAAAAAAGCATAGAAGGAACATATCTCAAAATAATAAAAGTCATATATGATAAACCCACAGGAAACATTATTCTCCATGCTGAAAAATTGAAAGCATTTCCCCTAAAGTCAGGAACAAACAAGGGTGCCCACTCTCACTACTACTATTCAACATAGTCTTGGAAGTTTTGGCCACAGCAATCAGAGCAGAAAAAGAAATAACAGGAATCCAGATTGGAAAAGAAGAAGTAAAACTCTCACTGTTTGCAGATACATGCTTCTGTACATAGAAAACACTAAAGACTCCACCAGAAAATTACTAGAGCTAATTAATGATTACAGCAAAGTTGCAAGGTATAAAATTAAGACACATAAATCCCTTGCATTCATATACACTAAGAATGAGAAACAGAAAAAAATAAAAATTCAGGAAATAATGTCCATCACCATTGAAATGAAAAGAATAAAATACTTAGGGATGAATCTACCTAAAGAAACAAAAGACCTATATATAGAGAACTATAAAAGACTGATGAAAGAAATTAAAGATGAGACAAATAGATGGGGAAATATACCAAGTTCAAGGATCAGAAGAATCAATATAGTGAAAATGAGAATACTACCCAAAGTAATCTATAGATTCAGTGCAATCCCTATCAGGCTACCAACAGTATTTTTCAGAGAATTAGAACAAATAATTTCACAATTTGTTTAGAATTATGAAAAGCCTTGAATAGCCAAATGAATCTTGAGAAAGAAGAATGGAAGTGGAGGTATCAATCTTCATGACTTCAGGCTATAGTAGATAGCCAAAGAATTGATGCTTTTGAACTGTGGTGTTGGAGAAGACTCTTGAGAGTCCCTTGAACTGCAAGGAGATCTAACCAGTCCATCCTAAAGGAGATCAGTCCTGGGTGTTCATTGGAAGGACTGATGCTAAAGCTGAAACTCCAATATTTTGGCCACCTCATGCGAAGAGTTGACTCATTGGAAAAGACTCTGATGCTGGGAGGGATTGAGGGCAGGAGGAGAAGGGGAACACAGAGGATGAGATGGCTGGATGGCATCACTGACTCGATGGACGTGAGTCTGAGTGAACTTCAGGAGTTGGTGATAGGGAGGCCTGGCATGCTGTGATTCATGGTGTCACAAAGAGTCGGGCACAACTGAGCAACTAAACTGAACTGAGCTGACTGATACAGGATAGAAGTGGTATGGATCTAAAGGAAGCAGAAGATATTAAGAAGAGGTGACAAGAATACATAGAAGAGTTATAGAAAAAGAGATCTTAGTGACCCAGATAACCACGATGGTGTGATTACTCACCTAGAGCTAGAAATCCTGGAGTAGAAAGGCAAGTGGGCCTTAGGAAGCATCACTGCAAACAAAGCTAGTGTAGTTGATGGAAGCACACTTGAGCAACTTCAAGTTCTAAAAGATGATGTTGTTAAAGTGCTTCACTCAGTATGCCAGAAAATTTGGAAAACTCAGCAGTGGCCACAGGACTGGAAAAGATCAGTTTTTATTCCAATCCTAAAGAAAAGCAGTGCCTAAGAATGTTCAAGCTACCATACAATTGCACTCATCTCAAATGCTAGTAAAGTAATGCTCAAATTTCTCCAAGCCAGGTTTGAACAACACATGAACTGAGAACCTCCAGATGTTCAAGCTAGATTTAGAAATGCCAGAGGAACAAGAGATCAAATTGCCAACATCCGTTGGATCATAGAAAAAGCAAGAGAGTTCCAGGAAAAAACATCTACTTCTGTTTTACTAACTATGCCAAAGCCTTTGACTGTGTGTCACAATATATACATTTTTCAATAGATGGGAATAACATTCTACCTTACCTGACTCCTGAGAAATCAGTATTCAGGTCAAAAAGCAACATTTAGAACTGGACATGGAACAACTGACTGGTTCCAAATTGGAAAAAGGGTATAACAAGGCTGTATGTTGTCATCCTGCTTATTTAACTTACATGCAGACTACATCATGCCAAATGCCAGGCTGGATGAAGCACAAGCTGGAATCAAGATTGCTGGGAAAAATATCAATAACCTCAGATATGACACCACCCTTATGGCAGAAAATGAAGAGGAACTGAAGAGCCTCTGGATGAAAATGAAAAAGGAGATTGAAAAATCTGGCTTAAACTCAACATTCAAAAAATTAAGATCACAGCATTTGGTCCCATTACTTCATGGCAAATAGATAGTGAAGCAATGGAGAATGATTGAAGACAGGAGTAGAAGGGGATGACAGAGGTTGGCTGGCATCACTGACTTGATGGACATGAGTTTGAGCAAGCTCCAGGAATTGGTGGTGGACAGGGAAGCCTGGCTTCTGCAGTCCACAGGTCCCTAAGAATCCAACATGATTGTGTGACTGACCTGAACTGAACAGAATGCAAAGAATCTTAGAAAAGTAGACTCTTCCATGACTGACCTAGAAGAAATAGAAAATATCAACTGATATTTTCAATCACAAGCAATGAAATCAATACTGTGATTAAAAATCTTCCATCAAATGAAATTCCAAGAGCAGATGTCTTCATAGGTGAATTCTATTAAACATTTAGAGAAGACCTGATGGATACCCTTCTTAAACTCTTGCAGAAAATTGAAAAGGGTGTAGCACTCAAAATCACCTTCTACAGAGCCAACATCACTTTGATATCAAAACCAGACAAAAATATCACAAAAATGAGAATTACAGACAAATACCGCTGATGAATATAGATCCAAACATCCTAAATACTAGAAATCCAAATCCAACAACACATTAAAAGCGTCATGCATGATGATCAAGAAAATCAAGTAGGATTTATCCTAAGGAAATAATGATTCTTCAATACATGAAGATCAAAAAATGCAGTAAATTATATTAAGAGAATGAACAAAAAAGCACATGATCATCTCATTGGATGAGATAAAAGCTTTAGACAAAATTCAACACCCATTTGTGATGAAAACTCTGTAGAAGAACAAGACAAGGTTGTCAACTCTAGCCACTTTTAATCAACATAGTCTTGGATGTGCTAGCTGCATCAATTAGAGAGGAAAAAGAAATAAAAAGAATCCAAATTGGAAAAAGAGAAGTAAATCTGTCACTGTTTGTAAATAACATGAAACTATACATGTGTTCATATGTGCTAAGTTGCTTTAGTCGTGTGTGATTCTCTGTGACCCTGTGGACTGTAGCCTGCCAGGCTACCTTGTCCATGGGATTCTCCAAGCAAGAATACTGGAATGGATTGTCATGCCCTCCTCCAAGGAATCTTGCTCACCCAGGGACTGAACGAGTGTCTGCATTGGCAGGTGGGTTCTTTACCACTAGTGCCACCTGGGAAACCCAATACTATAACGTACCAAATCCTAAAGATTATGTCAGAAGACTAATGAGTGCTAATCAATTAATTTAGTAAAATTGTAGGTTACAAATTTAAAACATAGAAATCTTTTTAATTCCTATAAACTAATAGTGAATATTCAGAAAGATAAATAAAGAAAACAATTCTATTTATAATTGCAATAATATAATAAAATATTTAGTAATAAACCTACTGAAGGAGGTAAAAGATCTGTATGCAGAACAGTATAAGATACTGATGAAAGACATCAAAGATGGCACAAATAAATAGAGAGATATAACATGTTCTTGAATTGGAAAAAGCAAAATTGTGAAAATGACTATCCAAAGAAAATTACACATTCAATGAGATCTCTATCAAATTATCAATGGCAGTTTTCACTGAACAAACTCTGAAAATTTTATAGTTATTTATGGAAACAGAAAAAACTTCAAAATAGTCAAAGCAATCTTGATAAAGAAAAATGGAGCCAGAGGAACAAGGCTCCCTGACTTCTGACTATAATAAAAAGCTATAGTAATCAAGACAGTATGGTAATGGTACAAAAATAGAAATATAGACTTATGGAACAGGACAGAAATCCCAGTGATAAACACATGAACACATGGTCCCCTAATCTATGATACAGGAGGCAAGAATGTACACTGGTGAAGAGACATCCTCTTTAAGAAGTGGTTCTGGGAATATTGGAGAGCCATATGTAAAACACTGAAATTAGAATACTCCTAACACCATAAACAAAAATAAATTCAACATGGTTTAAAGACCTGAATATGAGGGCAGATATTATGAAACGTTTAGAGGAAAACATAGGCAGAGAACTCTTTGATATGAATCACAGAAGAATCTTTTAGACCTATCCCCTAGAGTAATAAAAATTAACAAATGGTAGCTAACTAAACTTAAAAGCTGCTGTACAGCAAAGAAAACCATCAAAATGAAGAAGAAACCCATAGAATGGCAGAAAACATTTACAAAAAAGCAACTGACAAAGGATTACTCTCCATAATATGCAAAGAGCTCATGCACCTCAGTATCAGAAAAAGCAAACAAAAAATGGACAGAAGGCCTAAATATACATTTCTTCAAATAAGACATACAAAAGGCCAAGAAGAACATGAGAAGATGCTCAATGCCACTAATTATTAGAGAAATGTAAATCAAAGCTACAATGAGGCATCACCTCACATGAGTCAGAATGGCCATGATTAAAAAATCAAAAAACAATAAATCCTAGAGAGGGTGTGGAGAAAAGGGATACTTTTTGCACTGTTGGTGGGAATGTATCTTGATAGGCCACAATGGAAAACACTATGAAGGTACCTAAAAAACTAAAGATAGAACTATCATATGACTCAGCAATCACACTACTGATCATATATACTGAGAAAACTATAAATAAAAAAGATACACACACCTAAACATTCATTGCAATGCTGTTTACAATAGCCAGGGCATGGAAGAAAAGGGACCAAAGGAACAAATAAAATACTATATGTATGCAATGAAATATTACTCAGCCATTAAAAGGAACAAAGTTGGGTCATTTGTAGAAACTTGGATGGTCCTATAGAATGTCATACAGAATGAAGTAAGTCAGAAAGAGAAAAACAAATAGCATATGATTAGGCATAACTGCCAAATCTATAAAAAAAAATGGTATAGATTATTTTGTTTTCAAAATAGAGATAGAGTCACAGATTTACCAAAAAAAAAAAAAAATGTATGGACACCATAGTGGGAATGATGTTGGTGTGATGAATTAGGATATTGGGATTTTCTTATGTACACTATTTAAATTATGCATCAAATAGACAACTAATGAGAACCTACTATGTAGTCCAGGGAACCATTCACAGAAAAGGGGTGCCTAAAAGGAGAGGAAATAAAAAAGGAGGGGATATGTGTATATGCATAGATGATTCACGTTGCCATATGGTAGAAACTAAAACCCATCTGAATGTAAATTTCCAAAAAATAGAAAGGAGTGATTAGAAAGTCTTCCTCAGTTAAAAATGCAAAGAAATAGAGGAAAACAATAAAATGGGAAAGACTAGAGAACTCTTCAAGAATATGAGAGATACAAAGGGAATATTTCATGCAAAGATGGGCACAATAAAGGACAGGAATAGTATGGACCTAACAGAAGCAGAAAATATTAAGAAGAGGTGGCAAGAATACACAAAAGAGCTATAGAAAAAAGATCTTCATGACCCAGATAACCACGATGGTGTGATCACTCACCTAGAGCTAGACATCCTGCAATACGAAGTCAGGTGGGCCTTAGGAAGCATCACTACTAAAAAAGCTAGAGCAAGTGATGGAATTCCAGGTGAACTATTTCAAATCCTAAAAGATAATGCTGTTAAAGTGCTTCACTCAAAATGCCAGTAAATATGGAAAAATCAGCAGTGGCCACAGGACTGGAAAATATCAGTTTTCTTTCCAATCCCAAACAAGAGCAATGGCAAAGAGTGTCAAGATTACCATACAATTGGACTCATTTCACAAGCTAGCAAAGTAATGCTCAAAATTCTCCAAGTGAGGCTTCAACAGTACATGCACCCAGAATATCCAGATGTACAAGCTGGATTTAGAAAAGGCAGAGGAAACAGAGATCAAATTGCCAACATCCATTGGTTCATAGAAAAAGCAAGAGAACTGCAGAAAAACATCTACTTCTGCTTAATTGACTACTCTAAATCTTATGTGTGGATCACAACAAACTGTGGATAATTCTTAAAGTGATGGGAATACCAGACCACCTTACCTGCCTCCTGAGAAACCTGTATACAGATCAAGAAGCAACAGGTAGAACCAGACATGGAACAGTTCAGTTCAGTTCAGTTCAATCTCTCAGTCGTGTCTGACTCTGCGAGCCCATGAATTGCAACATGCCAGGCTTCCCTGTCCATCACCAACTTCCAGAGTTCACTCAATCTCATGTCCATCGAGTCAGGGATGCCATCCAGCCATCTCATCCTCTGTCGTCCCCTTGTCCTCCTGCCCCCAATCCCTCCCAGCATCAGAGTCTTTTCCAATGAGTCAACTCTTCACATGAGGTGGCCAAAGTATTGGAGTTTCGGATTTAGCATCAGTCCTTCCAAAGAACACCCAGGACTGATCTTTAGAATGGACTGTTTGGATCTCCTTGCAGTCCAAGGGACTCTCAAGAATCTTCTCCAACACCACAGTTCAAAAGCACCAATTCTTCGGCATTCAGTTTTCTTCACAGTCCAACTCTCACATCCATACATGACTACTGGAAAAACCATAGCCTTGACTAGACGGACCTTTGTTGGCAAAGTAATGGCTCTGTTTTTGAATATGCTACCTAGGTTGGTCATAACTTTCCTTCCAAGGAGCAAGCGTCTTTTAATTTCATGGCTGCAGTCACCATCTGTAGTGATTTTGGAGCCCCCAAAAATAAAGTCTGACACTGTTTCCACTGTTTCCCCATCTATTTCCCATGAAGTGATGAGACCAGGTGCCATGATCTTAGTTTTCTGAATGTTGACCTTTAAGCCAACTTTTTCACCCTCCTCTTTCACTTTCATCAAAAGGCTCTTCAGTTCCTCTTCAATTTCTGCCATAAATGTGGTGTCATCTGCATATCTGAGGTTATTGATATTTCTTCCAGCAATCTTGATTCCAGCTTGTGCTTCTTCCAGCCCAGCGTTTCTCATGATGTACTCTGCATATACATTAAATAAGCAGGGTGACAACATACACTCTTGATGGACTCCTTTTCCTATTTGGAACCAGTCTGTTGTTCCATGTCCATTTCTAACTGTTGCTTCCTGACCTGCATATAGGTTTCTCAAGAGGCAGGTCAGATGGTCTGGTATTCCCATCTCTTTCAGAATTTTCCACAGTTTATTGTGATCCACACAGTCAAAGGCTTTGGCACAGTCAATAAAGCAGAAATATATGTTTTTCTGGACAAGTATAAAAGAATACTTTTACAATAGTTTGGATATTTAAAAAAATAATCTTCATGATTTCCTGTCCTCATAATCAAAATGTTAAGGAATTTTTTTTTCAAGTAAAAAAGTGTATGAATCCATGGAAGTGGAAAATTCTATTGAATCACTTTATAAAACAAATTTTACTTAAACAGATATTCATTGTGTTGGGAACTGGAGATATAGAAACAAATGTGCACAATCATTTCCCACAAGAAGCTTATAATCTAATGACATTGCTGAAAAGTGATTTACATGCAAACAGTGTGGATTCCATCTGCTAACTTGCTAGAACTGCCAAATTCCAGACTCAATTATGAACTATCAGAACCTACACATTAATGATACTTCCAAGATACATGCACATTAAAATTTGAGAAGCACTGATCAAATGCATCACATCAGTGATATTCATTAAGGGTCTGAGGATTGGAAGTGGTTTGTGAAGTGATCAATGATAAAATAAAAGTAGCAATTAAGAACGGAGAAGGCAATGGCACCCCACTCCAGTACTCTTGCCTGGAAAATCCCATGGACAGAGTAGCCTGGTAGGCTGCAGTCCATGGGGTCACTAAGAGTCGGACATGACTGAGCGACTTCACTTTCACTTTTCACTTTCATGCATTGGAGAAGGAAATGGCAACCCACTCCAGTGTTCTTGCCTGGAGAATCCCAGGGACGGGGGAGCCTGGTGGGCCGCCATCTATGGGGTTGCACAGAGTTGGACACGACTGAAGTGAGTTAGCAGCAGCAGCAGCAGGAATTAAGAAAACACATTTAGAAATTTTTATGGAATCTTGACAATATAGCAACATCAAAATATGGCTAGTGGGTTTGAATTTTATATATATCTGCTGTTTCATTTTTCCATTTTCAGTAATCATTTTATTCTATTTAATAAAATTATATTTTTGTTACAGACTATTACAAAAAGACATTTAGATGCTTCTGAATAGTCTCAACTGTTACTTCCCTCAAGATACAGTCCTTGATTCCGTGACTGGTAACACAGAGCTTGTAGTTGTTCGGAGATGGCAATGGCACCCCACTCCAGTACTCTTGCCTGGAAAATCCCATGGATGGAGGAGCCTGGCAGGCTGCCATCTATGGGGTCTCTAAGAGTCAGAGACGACTGAGCGACTTCACTTTCACTTTTCACTTTCATGCATTGGAGAAGGAAATGGCAACCCACTCCAGTGTTCTTGCCTGGAGAATCCCAGGGACGGGGGAGCCTGGTGGGCTGCCATCTGTGGGGTCGCACAGAGTCGGACACGACTGAAGCGAGGCAGCAGCAGCAGCAGTTGCCTTAAGAGTTATCTCAGCTGGGTTTGATTCTTCACCTGGTGGGGTGACCCAAACCCTTAAGGAATAAGGGTTGGGTTGCCTGGATTGAGTTGTAGTTTTCCATTAACCTTAGTTACAGGACATGGCAATTCTAAGCTATGCCCTGTGCAAGCTCCTATATTCCAGATATGCTTTCCTTTGCCTCTACTGTGGAATAGTAGTACAATTTACTCTTAGAAACTGAATCAATCACCCTAGACAACCATTATTCCTTTTTTTCCCTTTGATTCAAAGGCATAATTACCCCCAATGTGATCAGGTGGCCTTCATAACTTCCAGATTAATGAAAACATTACTGTGTCTCCTGGTATGAAAATTCCTCCCTCTGGAACAAATAACTCTGCCAGAAAAGCATAATGTTATAGAACCAGGAAGCAAAGTTTTGCTATTTTTTTCTCTAGGGAATAGTAGCACTCCCATTTCCTCTGCTTTATATATGGACCTGTGAATCCTGGCTAAGGGAAAAGTAGCACCATATATTAAATCTATTCAAAGCATATACATCCTTCTGAAAAAGATTGATCTTATTCTGCAAGGTATTTCCATCTAGATGGAACAAGTACCAAGTCATCACAGATCATTTCACTATTTGATCAAGCTAGTTGTTTCAATATGGTTGAAACATGATAAGACCAATGAAGTTTATGTGGCTTATTGCCACACTTCTCTTGCTGTAAAGTGAGTTCTTTGAACAGAATCAACGCTATGTGGTGTACAATAACAGTGTATGAGGCATACTCTAAGTCCATAAATGGTAGTTTTGGCAGAAACAATGCATGCATAGAAAACAAATTATCATCTAGCATGTCTATTCCAGCAAGAACCAAACACTGTCGTTCTATGACAGAAGCAGTCCAGTATAATCAACCTGCCACCATGTAGCTAACTGATCATTTCAAATAATGGTGACAAGAGCTCACCGTTGGTTGTCAAGGGCAGACTGAGTGTTAATAGTAGCCATGGAAGGTTGGCCTTTTTATAGTTCAATATTAAATTACTTTTTTATATAAATATAGTTAATCACAATATTGCATTAGTTTCAAATGGACAGCATTGTAATTTGATATTTTTATAGATTATACTCCTTTTAATGTTATTATAAAATAATGACTTATTTCCCTGTGTTGTACAATATATTTTTCTTGCTTATTTATTCTGTACATCTTTTGTCTTTCTTAATACCAACACCCCCTATCTTGCCCCTCCCACGTTTCCTCTTTTCATTGGTAACCACCAGCTTGGTCTCTATATCTGTGAATTTGTTTCACTTTATATATATATATATATATATATATATATATATATATATATATACCCTCTATTTTTTCTACTTCATATAGGAGTGGAATAAATACATAGACTATTTATTGTTATCTGTCTGACTTATTTCACTAAGCATAATACTCTCTAGGTCCATCTGTGCTGTTTGAAATTGTGGAATTTTACTCCCTTTATGGCTGAGTAATATTCAAATGGGTGTGTATAGAGATAGAAGTACAGTTATATTTATATGTGTCTCTTATATGTACTTTTATCTGTTCATCTATTAATGGATGTTTAGGTTGCTGCCATATCTCAAGTGTTATAAATAATACTGTTATGAACATTAGGGTCCCTGTATCATTTTTTTTTTTTTTATAAATACCAGGGGTGGGGGGGAGTAGGATTTTTGAATCTTATGGTTTGTTGTCTATTTTTAGTTTTTTGATGAACCTACGAAATGGCTTCCACAGTGGGTACAACAATTGAAAATCTCATCAAAAGAATACTAGTGTTCCTTTTCCTCCACATCCTCAACAACATTTGTTATTTGTGCACATTTTGATGATAGCCATTTAGACAGATGTGGGTGATATCTCATTTTTTACTTGCATTTCTTTGATAGTTATGGTGAACATTGTTTCATTATTCTGTTGGCAACCTGTATATCTACCTCAGTAAAATGTCTATTCAGTTTTGCCAGGTCTTTACTTAGAATCTTTGTTTCTTTGATATAGAGTTCTATGAGCTGTTTATAAATTTGGATATTAATCCCTCATTGGTCATATCATTTAAGAATACTTTTTTGAATTATATAGGCTGACTTTTAATTTTGTCACTGGTTTTTTTCTCTGTTAAAAAAGCTTTTGAGTTTAATTTGGTCCTATTTGTTTATTTTTGCTTTTATTAATTCTGCCTTACGAAACAGATCCAACAACTATTGCTACTATTTATGTCAAAGAATGTTCTGCCTATGTTCTCTTCTAGGCATTTTATAGTTTCAGGTCTTGCATTAAATGTAATCCATTTTAAGTTTAGTTTTGTATATATTGTGAGAACATGTTCTAATTTCCTTTTTTTACGTGTAGCTGTTCAGTATTCCCAGCACCACATGTTGAAAAGAATCTATTTTCTACTCCTTTGTCATAGATGGATTGATTATGTGTGTGGGATCATTTCTGAGCTCTCTATTCTGTTTCATTTATCTATGTCTGTTTTATGGCAATATCATACTATTTTGATTACTATAGCTTTGTAGTACAATCTGAAGATGGTGGTGTGATCCATTCAGTTTTGTTATTTTATCTCAAAGTTACTATGGTATTCAGGCTCCATTGTGGTTCCATATAAATTTAATGATTAATTTTCTACTTTTTGGAAAAATGTCATGGATATTTTGATAGGGATTGCATTCATCTGTAGATTGGTTGGAATAGTATGGACATTTTAATTATTTTAAATGATTCCAATTCAAGAACAAAATACACTTTTTCATCTATGTTTTATTTTCTATGTCCTTCATCAATATTTTACAGTTTTCAGGCTTTAGACCTTCTTGGGTATATTTATTTCCAGGTATTTTATTTTTTTAATATAATAGTAAATGGGATTGTTTCATTAATTTATATGTCTCATAGTTTATTATTAATGTATAGAAAATAAGTAGATTTCTGTATATTAATTCTCTACCCTTCATCTCTACTGAATTCATTTTTTATTTCTAATTTTATTGTGTGGATAATTTGGTTTTCTATATATAGTGCCATGTTATCTGCAATTAGTGACAGTTTTTTCTCTTCCATTCTAATTTGGATGCTATTTATCTCTTTTTCTTGTCTTATTGCTATTCCTAGATTTTGTAGTGTGTTAGTTACTCAGTCGTGTCTGAATTTTTGTGACTTTGTGGACTTGTAGCTCACCAGGCCCCTCTGTCCGTAGGATTCTCCAGGCAAGAATACTGGAGTGGGATGTCATTTCCTTCTCCAGGGGATCTTCCTGACCCAGGGATTGAATGTGGGTCTCCCACACTCCAGGCAGATTATTTACCATCTGAGTCACCAGGGAAGCCCTGGTGTACTCCTAATATTTTGTTAAATAGAAGTGGTGAGAGTGGGCATCTTTGTTACTGATTTCAAAGGAAAATATTTCAATTTCACTACTGAATATGATGCTAGCAGTGAATTTTCCAGCCTGTTCAGTTCAGTCTCTCAGTCGTGTCCAGCCGTTTGTGACCCTGTTGACTGCAGCACGCCAGGCTTCTCTGTCCATCAACCACCCTTGGAGATTGCTCAAACTCATGTCCATCAAGTCGGTGATGCCATCCAACTATTTTATCCTCTGTTGTCCCCTTCTCCTCCTGCCTTCAATCTTTCCCACCATCAGGGTCTTTTCCAATGAGTCAGTTCTTCACATCAGGTGGCCAAAGTATTGGAGTTTCAGCTTCAGCATCAGTCCTTCCAATGAATATTCAGGATGGATTTTCTTTAGGATTGACTGATTTGATCTCCTTGCAGTCCAAGGGACTCTCAGGAGTCTTCTCCAACACCACAGTTCAAAAGCACTAGTTCTTTGGCTCTCATCTTCCTTTGTGGTCCAATTCTCATATCAAATCATGACTATTGAAAAAAAAAATCTGTTTTTTTATATAGTCAAGGACCACAGCTTTGACTGTTACTATGCTATTTTAATTTTTTTCATAAACAGCTTTTATTGTGCTGACATATATTCCCCCTACAGCAACTTTGATGAGAGTTTCTATCATAAATAGATGTTGATTTTTTTCCTAATTCTTTTGTCTACTTCTATTGAGATGATAATTGATTTTTCTTTCTTTTGGTTAACATGGTGTATCAAATTGATCAATTTGCAAAGACTAAACCACCCTTATATACCTGGAATAAATCCCAATTGATCTGATTTTTGTTATTTTTAATATTTTGTTGAATTCTGTTTGCTAATATTCAGGTATGGATTTTTGTGCTTAAACTTGTCAGAAATATAGGCCTATAATTTTCCTTGTTTTAGTGTCCTTAGTTTTGTTATCAGGTACATGGTAGTCTAGTAGAGTGAATTTGGGAGACTTCTATTGTCTTTAATCTTTTTAAAATACTTTGAGAATGATACATATTAGCTTATATGTTTACTAAAATTCTTCTATGAAACCATCTTACCTTGGACATTTGTTTGTTGAGAGTTGTGTTTTCTTTTTACTCACAAATTCAATTTCACAACATTTAATCTCAGTCTATTTTTCCTGATTAAGTTTGGAATGCTGTATGCTTCTACAAGTGAATCTGTTTCTTGTAGGTTGTTCAATTAGTAGGCATGTAACTGTTTGTAGTGGATTTTTGTTGTTGTTGTTGTTATCTCTGTGGTATCAGTTGCTATTGCTCCTCTTTTGTTTCTTTGTTTCTTGACTTGCATCTTCTTTTACTCTCAGTGAGTCTGACTAAAAGGTTATTACATTTTTTGTCTCTTCAAAGGGATAACTGTTGGTTTCATGGTTCATATCTGTTTTTTTTTGCAGCTCTATTTTATCTATTCTCTGATTTTCTTCCTTCTACTAATTTTGGCATTTGTTTGTTGTCATTTTTCTAATTCTTTTAGATGGAAAGTCAGGTTGCTTATTTGATATTTTTCTTGCTTCTTGAGGTAAGCCTGAATTAGTATGAAATTTTCTCTTAGAGCTGCTTTTGCTGCATCCCATAGATTTCTTAAAGTTGTTTTCTTTCTCATTTTTTTTTTTGAGGCATTTTTGGGTCTCCTCTTTGATTTCTTCATTAACCCATATTTAGTATTATGTGTTTATTCTCCACATGTGTGTGCTTTTCACTTTCTCCTTCCTAAAGCTTATTTCTAGTTTCACACCATCATGATCAGAAAAAAATGCTTGATATTATTTCTGTCCTCATAAATTTGTTGAGAAGTACTTTATGGCCCAGCATGTGATCTATTCCAGTGAATGTTCCATGTGCACTTGAAAAGAATATGCATTCTGCTGTCTTTTAGAAAAAAAAATCTTGTAGATATTTATTAAGTCTAACTGGTCTCCTGTGTGAATTAAGACTACTGTTTCTTTATTTATATTCTGTCTCAGTGATCTGTTAATTGATTAAAGTAAAATGTTAAAATCCCCTACTATTGTATTATTGCCAATGTTTCCTTTTATATCTGTTAATATTTGCTGTATATTTTTTGGCATTTCTATGTTAGGTGAATATATGTTAATGAATGTTACATCATTTTCTTGCATTCATCCTTGTATCATTATATGACGCCTTTGTGATGGGTGCTATTTTAAAGCCTACTCTTTATTTTGTCCTATTTCTAGGTGTTTTATTGCAATAAATAATACAGATATATATTTATGAGGACCCCTCATCACATGTTCACATAAACTTGATAGTTTTCTTTCACCAGGAAAACAACATGAATTTCATATTTTTACCATTGAATATGATGTTAGCTGTGGGTTTGTCCTATATGGTCATTATTATGTTTAATAAAGGCATATTCTCTCTCCACGAGCACTTTCTTGAGTTGTTTCTATCATGAATTAATTTTAAATTTTGTCAGAAGCTTTTCTGCATTGATTGAGATGATCATGTGGTTTTTATTATTCAGTTTGTTGATATGGTGTATCTCACTGACTGACTTGCAAATATTATAAAATCTTTGCATCCCTGGGATAAAATCATCTTCATCATGGTGTATGATCCTTTTATTGTGTTGTTGGATTAGTTTGCTAATATTTTGCTGAGTACTTTTGAGTTTATGTTCATCAGTGTTATTGGCCTGTGATTTTCCTTTTTTTGTGATATCTTCATCTGGCTTTGGTATGAGGGTGAAGGCAGCCTTGCAGAATGACCTTGAAAATGTTTATTCCTTTGCAATTTGGGGGAAGAGTTTCAGAAGAGTAGGTGTTAACTCTATCTGTAAACATTTGATAAAAATTGTCTGCGAAACCATTTGATCCTGGAATTCTTTGTTTTTGGACGATTTTTAATCATAGCTTCAACTTCAAAATTTGTTACTGATTTGATCATATTTTCTATTTCTCTCTGGTTCAGTCTTAAAAAGTTTTACTTTATTAAGAATTTATCTGTTTCCTTAGATTGCCCATCTTATTGGTTTATAGTTGCTCAGCATACTTGTTTCTTGATTCTTGAGGTAAGATTCTATTGTTATAAACTTTCCTCTTAGGACTGGTTTCGCTATCTCCCATAGGTTCCAAATTGTGATATATTCATTTTTATTTGTCTCTAGGCATATGTATATATATTGTATTTCCTCTTTGACTTCTTCAGGGGTTGATTATGTAATAACATATTGTTTAGCCTCCATCTGCTTTTGCATTTTGTAATTTTTCCCTTCAATTGATTTCTTCTTTTGTAATTTATATATTTTGAATTGGAGGATAATTAATGTAGAATGTTGTGTTGGTTTTTGCAATATATCAACATATATCAGCCATAGGGATATGTATGCTGCCTCCTTCTTGAACCTCCATCCCGCCTAAAACCCTATCCCACCCCTCAAGATTATCATAGACACCAGATTTTCACTCTTTTCATCATGCAGTAAATTTCCATTGGCTATCTAATTTTACATATGATAATGTATAAGTTAGAGTGCTACTCTCAATTCATCCCACCCTCTCCACCCTCACCATCCTGTATCCACAAGTCTGTTCCCTATGTCTGCATCTTCATGGCTGTCCTGTAGATAGGTTCATCAATACCATCTTTCTAGATTCTGCACATTTGTGTTTATCTGCAATATTTTATTTTCAATTTATGATTTAATTCACTTGTTATAATAGGCTCTAGTTCATTCACATTATTAAAACTAAGTCAAATGTGTTCCTTTTGTGTATATGCACAACAAATTCTTTATTCATTCTTCTGTTGATGGACATCTAGGTTGCTTCCATATCCTCGCTATTGTAAATAGTGCTGTGATAAACATTGGGATTCATGTGTCTTTTTCAATTATGGTTTCCTCAGGATGCATGCCCAGTAGTGGAATTGTTGGTAATTTTATCCTAATTTTCTAAAGAATCTCCATACTCTTTTCCACAGTGGCTGTATCAATTCACATTCCCACCAACAGTGCAAGAGAGTTCCCTTTCCTCTACACCCTTTCCAGCATTCATTGTTTGTAGAATTCTTAAAGATGGCCACTCTAACAGGTTTGAGTAGATGCCTCAATGTAGTTTTGATTTGCATTTCTCTAACAATGAACGATATTGCTGTCTTTTCATGTCTTCCTTGGGGAAGTGCCTGTTAAGGACTTCTGTCCAATTTGTGATTGGGTTTTTTGTTTTTCTGGTAATGAGCTTCATGAACTGCTTGTATATTTTGGTGATGAATCCTTTGTTAGTCGTTTAATTAGCTATTATTTTCTACCATTTTGCAGGATGTATTTTCATCCTATTTATAGTGTCCTTCATAGTGCAAAGGCTTTTAAGTTTAATTAGATTGCACTTTTTTGTTTGTTTGCTTTTTTTTAATTTCCATTACTCTAGTAGGTGGGTCACAGAGGATCTTGCTGTGTTTTATGTCAAGGTGTGTTCTGCTCAAGTTTTCCTCTAAAAGTTTTATATTTTCTGGTCTTATATTTAGGTATTAATTGACTTTGAGTTTATGTTTGTGTATGGTGTTAGGAGGTGTTCTGATTTCATTTTTTTACATGTCCAATGTTCCTAGCACCACTTATTGAAGATTTTATCCATTGTATATTCTTGCCTTTTTGTCAAAGATAAGGTGCCCATAGGTGTGTGGATTTATCTCTGGGTTTTCTATCTTATTCCCTTTGTCTCTATTTCTGTTTCTGTGCCAGTACCATGCTGTCTTGATGACTTTAGATTTGTAGTATGGTCTGCTTCTTAAGATTGCTTTGGCTATTGGGGTTTTTTGTGTCTAAATACAAATTGTGATTTTTTTTTCTAGTTCTATGAAAAATGTGATCGGTAGTTTAATAAGGATTGCACTGAATTTGTAAATTTCTTGATTACTATAGTCATTTTCACAATATTGATTTTTCCAGTCTAGGAGCATTGTATATCTATCTGTATGTGTTGTCTTTTATTTCTTTCATCAGTTTCTTATAGTTTTCTGCATACAGTTTTTTTGTGTCTTTAGGTAGGTCTCTTCCCAGATATTTTACTTTTTGTTGCAATGGTGAAAGGGATTGTTTTATTAATTTCTTTTTCTGATTTTTCATTGTAAGTATATAAGAATGCAAGGAATTTCCATGAATTATTTTTTTTTATCCTGCAACTTTACTGTATTCATTGATTAGGTCTAGTAATTTTCTGGTGGTATCTTTAGGGTTTTCTATGTATTCTATCATGTCATCTTTAAATAGTGAAAATTTTACTTATTTTCCAATCTTGATTCTTTTTATTTCACTTTCTTTTCTGGTTGCTGTGATTAGGACTTCCAAAAGTATGTTGAGTAATAGCAATGAGAATAGGAATCCTTGTCTTTTTCCTGATCTTAGAGGAAATGCTTTCAATTTTTCACCATTGTGAATAATTTTTTGCTGTGGGTTTGTTGTATATGGCCTTTATTATGATGAGGTATATTCCTTCTATGCCTACTTTCTGGAGTCTTTGTCATAAATGGGTGTTTAGTTTTGTGAAAAGCCTTCCCTATATCTATTGAGATGATCAACATATTTATATTTATTTTTTATCTTGTGTTTTTTATTTTTCAATTTGTTAATATGGTGTATCACACTGATTGATTTCTATATGTTGAAGAATCCTTGCATCTCTGTGATCAAACCACCTTTATCATGATGTGTCTTCCATTTGTTGTGTTGTTGAATTCTATTTGCTAGAATTTTGTTGATGATTTTTTGCATCTATATTCATTGGGGATAATGGTCTTTAATATATTTTGCTTTGGAATTTTGTTCTGATTTTGGTATCAGGGTGATGGTGCCCTCATAGAATAAGTCTGGGAGTTTTCCTTCCTCTGTAATTTTCTGGAAGCGTTTGAGCAGGATAGGTGTTAGTTCTTCCTTTAACTTTTGGTAGAATTTTCTTGTGAACCCAACTAGCCCTGGATTTTTGTTGGTGGTGTTGTTAGAAGATTTTTGAAAACTCTTTTGGTTGTTGTGCTTGCGATTAGTCTGTTCATATTTGCTTTTTCATCCTGGCCAAGTTATTGAGTGCTATATTTTCTAAGAATCTGTACATTTCTTCCATGTTGTCCATTTTATTAGCATATACCTGCTTGTAGTAGTATCTCATGATACTTTATTTTTCTGTGTTTTCATAACTTTCTTGTTTTCATTTCTAATTTTATTGATTTGAATCTTGTCTCTTTTTTCTTGGTGAGTCTGGCTAATGGTTTGTCAATTTTGTTTTGTAAAAGATCCAGCCTTTCATTTTATTGATCTTTGGTACTGTCTCCTTCATTTCCTTTTCATTTATTTCTGCTCTGAATCTTATGGTTTCTTTATTTCTACTAACTTTGAATATTTTGTTCTTCTTTTTCCAGTTGCTTTAAGTATAAGGTTGAGTTAGTGAGTGTAAGTCTCTCCATCATGTTCGAGTCTTTGTGACCCTATGGACTATAGCCCATCAGGCTCTTGCATTTATGGGATTCTCCTGGTAAGCATTCTGGAGTGGATTCCCATTATGTTCTCCAGGGAGGGTCTTCCCAAGCCAAGGATCACAGGCAGATTCTTTACCATCTGGAACTCTAGGGTTAGGTTGTATACTTGATGTTTTTCTTGTTACTTGAAGTAGGCGTGTATTACTATACAATTCCTTCTTATTGATAAACCGCCTTTACTGCATCCCATAGATTTTTGAATTTTCATGTTTACATTGACATTTGTTTCTAGGTATATTTTAATTTCTTCTTTTATTTCTTCAGTGATCTGTTGGTTATTCAGAAGTGTATTATTTAGCTTCTATGTGTTTGTTTGTTTTTCCCCTGCAGTTGATATATTTTCTTATAGCACTGTGGTTGGCAAAAATGCCTGAAATGATTTATTTATTTACTTATTTTAATTAAAAAAGCCTTGCTTTGTGTCCCATGATGTGATCTATCCTGGAGAAAGTTCACTGAAAAAGATAACTGAAATATTTTGTTTTTCAATGAAATGCCCTGGCTATATCAATTAGGTTCAACTGGTTCAGTGTATAATTTAAATCTGTGTTTCCATATTAATTTTCTGACTGGAAGATCTGTCCAGTGGTGTGATTATGGTTTTAAAATCCCCCCTAATATCATGTTATTCTTTATTTCCCCTTTAATAGTTGTTAGTATTTGCCTTACATATTGAGGTGCTCCTTTGTTGGGTACATAATATCTATAATTGTTCTATCTTCTTCTTGGATTGATCCATTGATCATTATGTACTGTCCTTTATCTCTTGAAACAGTCATTATTTTAAAGTCTATTTTATCTGAGATGACTATTGCTACTCCAGATTTTTTGTTTTTTAATTTCTATTTGCATGGAATAACTTTTCCGATTACCTCAGTTTCAGTCTGCACGTGTCTCTAGGTCTGAGGTTGGTTTCTTGTAGGAAATATATATAAGAATCGTGTTTTTGTATATATTCAGTTAATGTCTTTTGATTGGAGCACTTAGTCCAGTTTATGGGCTTCCCAGGTAGTGCAGTGGTAAACAATCCAGCTGCCAAAACAGGAGACACAAGAGATGTGGGTTTGATCACTGGGTTGGAAAAATCCCCTGGAGTAGGAAAAGGCAACCCACTCCAGTATTCTTGCCTGGAGAATTCCATTGACAAAGGAGCCTGGCAGCCAATAGTCCATGGGGTTGCATAGAGTTGGACATGGCTGAGCACACACACAGACACATAAATCAGTTATTGTTATATATGATTCTATTGCAACTTACTTTATTGTTTTCTGTTTGTTTTTGTAGGCCTATTTTTCTCTTTTGTTTTCTGTCTAGTAAACTTCCTTTAGCATTTATTGTAAAGCTGGTTTGGTGCTACTGGCTTCTGTTAACATTTATTTGTAAAGTTTTCAATTTCTCTTTCAAATCTAAATACTATTCTTGCTGAATAGAGTAATCATGGTTGTAAGGTTTTTCCTCATTACTTTAAGTTTGTCCTGCTATTCCCTTCTGGCCTGCAAAGTTTCTGTTGAAAGTTTCTGTTAAACTTATGGGGATCCCCTTGTACGAAATTTATTGCTGTTCCCTTACTGCTTTAAATATACATATATATATATATATATATATATATATATATATATATATATACACACACACACACACACACACACACACACATCTATTTCTGCTTTATTGACTATGCCAAAGCCTTTGACTGTGTGGGTCACAATAAACTGGAAAATTCTGAAAGAGATGGGAATACCAGAACACCTGATCTGCCTCTTGAGAAATCTGTATGCAGGTCAGGAAGAAACAGTTAGAACTGGACATGGAACAACAGACTGGTTCCAATATGGAAAAGGAGTACGTCAAGGCTGTATATTGCCACCCTGTTTATTTAACTTATATGCAGAGTACATTATGAGAAATGCTGGACTGAAAGAAGCACAAGCTGGAATCAAGATTGCTGGGAGAAATATCAATAACCTCAGAAATGCAGACGACACCACCCTTATGGCAGAAAGTGAAGAGGAACTCAAAAGCCTTTTGATGAAAGTGAAAGTGGAGAGTGAAAAAGTTGGCTTAAAACTCAACATTCAGAAAACGAAGATCATGGCATCCGGTCCCATCACTTCATGGGAAATAGATGGGGAAACAGTGGAAACACTGTCAGACTTTATTTTTCTGGGCTCCAAAATAACTACAGATGGTGACTGCAGCCATGAAACTAAAAGACGCTTACTCCTTGGAAGGAAAGTTATGACCAACCTAAATAGCATATTCAAAAGCAGAGACATTACTTTGCCAACAAAGGTCCGTCTAGTCAAGGCTACGGTTTTTCCTGTGGTCATGTATGGATGTGAGAGTTGGACTGTGAAGAAGGCTGAGCAGCAAAGAATTGATGCTTTTGACCTGTGGTGTTGGAGAAGACTCTTGAGAGTCCCTTGGCCTGCAAGGAGATCCAGCCAGCCCATCCTGAAGGAGATCAGCCCTGGGATTTCTTTGGAAGGACTGATGCTAAAGGTGGAACTCCAGTACTTTGGCCACCTCATGCGAAGAGTTGACTCATTGGAAAAGACTCTGATGCTGGGAGGGATTGGGGGCAGAAGGAGAAGGGGACGCCAGAGGATGAGATGGCTGGATGGCATCACTGACTCGATGGATGTGAGTCTGAGTGAACTCCGGGAGTTGTTGATGGACAGGGAGGCCTGGTGTGCTGTGATTCATGGAGTCGCAAAGAGTCGGACATGACTGAGTGACTGACCTGATCTGATATTTATATTTATATATATTTAATGTAACACATATTTAATATAATTATTAATATTATATATATATTAAATGAAGGATAATTGCTTTACACCATTTTTCCATTTTCTGTCAAACATCAAAATGAATCAGCCATAGGTACATCCATGATTCCTTCCTCTTGAAGTTCCTTCCCATCCCTTTCACCATCCCACCCCTCTGGCTTGATACAGAATCCCTTTTTGAGTTCCCTGAGTCGTACAGAAAATTCCCATTAGCTATCTAATTTACATATGGCAATGCAAGTTTCCATGTTACTGTCTCCATACATCTCACCCTCTCCTCCCCTCTTCCCCATGACCATCAGTGTGTTCTCTAGGTCTATTTCTCCATTACTGCCCTGCAATTAAATTTGTCAATAACATCTTTCTAGATTCTATATATATGCAATAGTATATGATATCTCTCTTTCTCTTTCTGATTTATTTCACTCTGTATAATAGGGTCTAAGTTTATCCACTTCATTAGAACTGACTCAAATGTGTTCCTTTTTATGGCTGAATAAGCAACAGTTAGAACTGGACTTGGGACAAAAGACTGGTTCCAAACAGGAAAAGGAGTACGTCAAGGCTGTATAATATCACCCTGCTTATTTAACTTATATGCAGAGTACATCATGAGAAATGCTGGGCTGCAAGAAGCACGAGCTGGAATCAAGATTGCCGGGAGAAATATCAATAACCTCAGATATGCAGATGACACCACCTTTATGGCAGCAAGTGAAGAGGAACTAAAAAGCCTCATGATGAAAGTGAAAGAGGAGAGTGAAAAAGTTGGCTTAATGCTCAACATTCAGAAAACAAAGATCATGACATCTGGCCCCATCACTTCATGGGAAATAGATGGGGAAACAGTGGAAACAGTGTCAGACTTTATTTTTCTAGGCTTCAAAATCACTGCAGATGGTGACTGCAGCCATGAAATTAAAAGACGCTTACTCCTTGGAAGGAAAGTTATGACCAACTTAGATAGCATATTCAAAAGTAGAGACATTACTTTGCTAACAAAGGCCCATCTAGTCAAGGCTATGGTTTTTCCAGTGATCATGTATGGTTGTGAGAGTTGGGCTGTGAAGAAAGCTGAGCACTGAAGTATTGATACTTTTGAACTATGGTGTTGGAGAAGACTCTTGAGAGTCCCTTGGACTGCAAGGAGATCTAACCAATCCATTCTAATGGAGATCAGTCCTGGGTGTTCTTTGGAAGGACTTATGCTAAAGCTGAAACTCCAGTACTTTGGCCACCTCATGCGAAGTGTTGACTCATTGGAAAAGACTCTGATGCTGGGAGGGATTGGTTGCAGGAGGAGAAGGGGACGACAGAGGATGAGATGGCTGGATGGCATCACCGACTCGATGGACAATAGTTTGGATGAACTCTGGGAGTTGGTGATGGACAGAGATACCTGGAGTGCTGCAGTTCATGGGGTCGCAAAGAGTCTTACACGACTGAGTGACTGAACTGAACTCAACTGGATACTCCATTGTATACATATATACCCCAACTTCTTTATCCATTCATCTGTTGATGGACATCAAGGTTGCTTCCATGTTATAACTATTGTAAACACTGCAATGAGCATTGGGTTATACATGTCTTTTTCAATTTTAGTTTTATATTTGCTTTAATATTTGTTATTTGTGTTTGATTTGCATTGCTTTGATTAATGTGTGTCTTGGCACACTTCTCCTTTTGCTAATCCTGTATGGGACTCTCTGGGATCCTGGATGTGGGTGACTATTTCTTATATTAGGGAAGTTTGCGAGTATAATCTCCTCAAATATTTTCTCATAAACTTTGTTTCTTCTTCTTCTAGGAGCCCTATCATTCTAATTTTGATATGCTTAACATTGTCTCAGAGGTCTCTGAGACAGTCCTCACTTCTTTTTATTCTTCTTCCTTTATTCTGCTTGTCTCCAAATATTTACATCCTTCTATCTTCTGGCTTACTTATTGGTTCCTCTGCCTCACTTATTCTGCTATTGGTTCCCTCTAGTGCATATTTCATCTCAATTACTTTGTTGTTCATTGTTCATTGTTTGTTTGTTTTTTTTTTTTTTTTTTTTTTCAGTCCCTAAATCATGTTTGGTTCACCAATATACTGCAACATGTCAGGCTTCTCTCTCCTTCACTGTCACCCGGAGTTTGCTCAAAGTCTTGTCCATTGAGTCAATGATGCCATCCAACCATCTTATCCTGTCACCCCCTTCTCCTCTTGCCCTCAATCTTTCCCAGCATTAGAGTCTTTTCCAGTGAGTCAGCTCTTCACATCAGGTGGCCAAAATATTGGAGCTTCAACTTTAGCATCAGTCCTTCCAATGAATATTCAGGATTGATTTTCTTTAGGATTGCCTGTTTTGATCTCCTTGCTGTCTATGGAACTCTCATGAGTTTTCTCCAGCACTGCTGAATGTCTATTCTTTAATTCTTCTAGGTCCTTTTTAAAATATTTTTTTATAACTTCTTGATCCATCCCTTTATTCTACTTTTCTATATCTATTTTATTTCCAAGATTTGGATCATCTGTACTATCATTACTCCCAATTCTTTTTCAGGAGACTATTGATTTTCTATTCATCTGTTTGATCTTTTGAGTTTTGCCATGTTGCTTCATCTTCTGCATGTTTTTCTGTCTTTTCATTTTGTTCAATTTACTGTGTTTGGTTTCTCCTTTCTGCTAGCTGGAGGTTCATAGTTCCTCTCAATTGTGAGGACTGCCCATCCCACCCCCCACCATGAGCATGGTTGGACGAGTGCCTTGTGAATATTTCCTGGTTAGAAGGACTTGTGCTTCTGTTTTTGTCAATGGAGCTGGATCTAATATCTCTAAAGGTAAATTATGTGTCCAGTAAAGCGTTTTGGAAGTATATATGTGCTTGGTATGGCTTTGGGTGCTTTTTCTTCTAATGGGTAAGGTTGGGTTTCTGTATGCTAATGGTTTGGTATGAGGTTTCTGGAACTGAAACTTTTCGGCCTTTGGATGGGGCTTGGTCTTAGTATTGTGATGGTGGCCTTTGGGAAACCTCTCACTGATAAATGTTCGATTGGTTTGGGAATTCTCTGGTAGTCCAAAATCCTGGACTCATGCATTCCACTTCAGGAATTCAGGCTCAATCCCTTTCTGTAACACCAAAACTTTACAGGATTGAGAGCACAGAAGACAAAACCCCAAACTAATGTTGAACGTAACTCTCAATAGCCAAGAGCACCCAAAGAAACTCACAGACTTACAAAGCAAAAAGAAGAGGGGAAAAAAGGGAGAAAAAAATCAAAAAGAAGAAAGCAATCAAGACTGTAAAAATAGAAAAAAAAAAAAGAAATAAATGTACTTAAAAATAAGTCATTTAAAAATGGAAAAATTCCATTATAAAAATAAAAATTAAAGAATAATAAACATAGGAGTTGAGAACAATATGAAAAAGAAAATTAAAAAAATAAAAAAGTGAGAGAAATATATAATTAGATTGGTAGTTTCACCTCCACTTCACTAGGAGGCCCTCCAACATTGGACTGTTTTCTCTACCTGCTGTGATGACAGCTCAGAATCTAAGCTAGTCCTGCTCCTGCATGTACTTGCTTCCAGTAACCATGGTTGCCAGAGGTATGGTTTCTTTCTTTTTTATGTATTCCATAGACGCAGAGTCTACCTAGTTGATTGAGTGGATTTAATTTGGAGCTTGTATAGTTGGTGGACAGTTTTTCAATCCTCTTCCTTATCCACTCTGCCCCTGGATCTCAACTGGGGTTTTATCCCCACCTCTGCATGTGGATCATACTCAGGAGTTTGCTCTAGAGGCTGTCCTGGAGGACTTTGGTCAGCCCCATTGTGGACTGGGTATGGAGGTATCAGAGCTGCTTGGATCAAGGGGAAACTTGCTCAGCCAGATGTTCAGGGAAGCCAACAGTCTCAGGCACAGATGATAAGGTGTCATTAGAGACATTCTAGTCTCTGGCAGTTGGCATTCAAAAGGCTCCCCTGGCTGGTCTTTTTTGTTGATGGTACAGCAGAGGTTCAAAAGGTCCTCCTGTCTAGGGTCCTTCTCTATTCCTAGGTGCAACAGGTGATCAAAGCATCCCACTTGCTGGAGTCCTTCTCTATTTCTTGACACAGCAGACACTCAAAAATTTCCCCTAGTTGAGGTCCTTCTCTATTGCTCAGCACACAAGGCACTCAAAAGGCCACCCTCTCTGGGAATCCTGCTCTACTGATCTGCTGCCAGTACTAGTGTATGCGGAGAGAGGGAGGGTACAGTGATGACTCCACCTCTTGTATGTGGCTCAGTAGTATTAGTCTGGCTCCATGCCTGCCTGACTGTCTTCCAAGGTCACACAAGAAAACAAATCTAAAGAAAAAATAATTTCCTGGGCAGTCTGTCAGTACCCTTGCCAACATGGTGAACCATATCCAAACCTCACCTCCCTAAGAGTCCCTCCAAGATCATAGGTCTTGCACTGTGCAGGCAACTCAGCCTCTGACCTGAGTCAACTGTTGCATGTACATGCCCCTCAAATCCACAGCTGATAAAGCTAGACTTGTCTTGAAACGTTGTTGCTGAATCACAAAACACGCTGGGATTCTTGGCTTCGGGAGGAGAAGAATTCAATCTGGGGCCAGAGATGAGGCTTGATCAGTCAGAGCTTGGGGGTAATGAAGTTTTATTAAAGTATAAAAGAGATAGAGAAAGCTTCTGACACAGACATCAGAAGGGGGACAGAGAGTGCCCCCTCGCTAGTGTTAGCAATGGAGTTATATACTTTTTAGTTATTTATTATAATGAATCAAAAGAATGTCTGGAGGTTTTATTTTTTTTTATTTTATTTTATTTATAAACTTTACATAATTGTATTAGTTTTGCCAAATATCAAAATGAATCCGCCACAGGTGTACATGTGTTCCCCATCCTGAACCCTCCTCCCTCCTCCCTCCCCATACCATCCCTCTGGGTCGTCCCAGTGCACCAGCCCCAAGCATCCAGTATTGTGCATCGAACCTGGACTGGCAACTCATTTCATACATGATATTTTACATGTTTCAATGCCATTCTCCCAAATCTTCCCACCCTCTCCCTCTCCCACAGAGTCCGTTTTAAAGATCATACTAGACCCACTCCCATAATTTATATTTTAATATAACAGGATTAGCCAGAAAGTTTTCAGAAAGGCAAAACTGTCCTCAAGCAGGATACATTGTTGTTATATAATCCTTAGTACAGAGTTTAAACTGACTTGTTTGTTGTGTAATCATCAGTTCCAGGCTTAAAGATAAAAACATTTTATGTGACTAAAACTAAGGAATGTAGAGGAAAAAAAACAGACACACACACACACAAAGTTTGTCCTTTCCTCCTTGAGAATTCCAGACCCCTCTCTCCTTGGGGACTCCCGGACTTCTTATCAACCTGCCTAGGAATTGACTCTCTCAGTCTCAGTTTTGAGAAGACTTGTTTTACATTCAGATGTTCCACAGTTTTTGGATATATCAGGCAAATTGTGTGGGATTAATTCATGGTTTGTACAGCTACACAGATATTTCACTTCTTCTTTTTTAGTCACAGAGTCCCTTGGGCTAAGCCTTGATTTTGGCCTCACCTTTGCATGTAGGCCACCCTCAAGTGTCTGCTCCCTACCCAGGCAAGATTGTGAAAAGCCAACAGCTATGGCATGCTTGTTTGCATAGGCAGGAAGATAAAAAGTTGGCAACAAGCTGGCGTATCATGCTTGTTTAGGCATAAAGGGATCAAAGTGTCAACAACCTGAGTGAACATACTTGCTCTGTTGGAAGTCCTTCCAAGTGCTCATGGAGGTAGGTGCTGGTTGTGTGGGCAGAGAGACTATGGTAGCCATGCTGACCCTTGCATATCACTCAACAATGGCATCTCAATTCTAAGGCTGTTTTCACTTCCACTATGAACATTCCTTGCTGTGGAACTCCTCACACTCATTCACTCAGGCTATCTCCAGACAGTCAACAGCTGTCCTTTCCCTGGGTCCACTGGCCCAATCCCATTCTTCAGCACCCAACCCCCAACATCATTGGTGTACACCCATCTCAGTCTTGGGTGTTCAAAACCGTGGCATACACAGTCTGTGCAAGGCTCACTTTGTCCTGGGTGGCACAGGACGACCATTGAACTTTCTTCCAACTGCCCCTACTCTATTTCAGGGTATCTCATGACTGGTGAATGGGTGGTCAGCCTAGAGGAGCTGCACCACTCCTGAAGCCAGGGGCGGTGGCCAGGAGGAGCAAACCCATGTCCAAGGAGCCGTGGCTGTGCAGGCACCAGAAGGCCTAGAGGAGCTTTTCAACGTTCAAGGTAGGGCTGGGGAAGGGGGGCGGTGGTGAGGAGATACCCCTCGTCCAAGGTAAGGAACTTGGCTTTGCTGGAGCAGCCGTGAAGAGATACTCCATGTCCAAGGTAAGAGAAAACCAAGTAAGATGGTAAGAGTTGCAAGAGGGCATCAGAGGGCAGACACACTGAAAGCATAATCATAGAAAACTAGTCAATCTAATCACACTAGGACCACAGCTTTGTCTAACTCAATGAAACTAAGCCATGCCCTGTGGGGCCACGCAAGATGGGCAGGCATGGTGGAGAGGTCTGACATAATGTGGTCCACTGAAGAATGAAATGGCAAAACACTTCAGTATTCTTGCCTTGAGAACCCCATGAACAGTATGAAAAGGCAAAATGATAGGATACTAAAAGAGGAACTCCCCAGGTCAGTAGGTGCCCAATATGCTACTGGAGATCAGTGGAGAAATAACTCCAGAAATAATGAAGGGCTGGAGCCAAAGCAAAAACAATACACAGTTGTGGATGTGACTGGTGATAGAAGCAAGGTCCGATGTTGTAAAGAGCAATATTGAATAGGAACCTGGAATGTCAGGTCCATGAATCAAGGCAAATTGGAAGCGGTCAAAGAGGAGATGGCAAGAGTGAACATCAACATTCTAGGAGTCAGTGAACTAAAATGGACTGAATGGGTGAATTTAACTCAAATGGCCATTATATCTATTACTGTGGGCAGGAATCCCTTAGAAGAAATGGAGTAGCCATCATGGTAAACAAAAGAGTCTGAAATGCAGTACTTGGAAGCAATCTCAATAATGACAGAATGAACTCTTCGTTTCCAAGGCAAACCATTCAATATCAGAGTAACGCAAGTCTATGTCTCAACCAGTAACACGGAAGAAGCTGAGGTTGAACGGTTCTATAAAGACCTACAAGACCTTTTAGAATTAGCACCCCTAAAAGATGTCTTTTTCATTATAGGGGACTGGAATGCAAAAGGAGGAAGTCAAGAAACACCTGGAGTAACAGGCAAATTTGGCCTTTGATACAAAATGAAGCAGAGCAAAGACTAATAGAATTTAACCAAGAAAATACACTGGTCATAGGAAACACCCTCTTCCAACAACACAAGAGAAGACTCTACACATGGACATCACCAGATGGTCAACACCAAAATCAGACTGATTATATTCTTTGCAGCCAAAGATGAAGAAGCTCTATACAGTCAACAAAAACAAGACAACGAGCTGACTGTAGCTCAGATCATGAACTCCTTATTGCCAAATTTAGACTGAAATTGAAGAAAGTAGGGAAAACCAGTAGATCATTCAGTTCAGTTCAGTCACTCAGTCGTGTGCGACTATTTGCAAACCCATGAATCACAGCACCCAAGACCTCCCTGTCCATCACCAACACCCAGAGTTCACTCAGACTCACATCCATCGAGTCAGTGATGCCATACAGCAATCTCATTCTCTGTCGTCCCCTTCTCCTCCTGCCCCCAATCCCTCCCAGCATCAGAATCTTTTCCAATGAGTCATCTCTTCACATGAGGTGGCCAAAGTACTACAGTTTCAGCTTTAGCATCATTCCTTCCAAAGAAATCCCAGGACTGATCTCCTTCAGAATGGACTGGTTGGATCTCCTTGCAGTCCAAGGGACTCTCAAGAGTCTTCTCCAACACCACAGTTCAAAAGCATCAATTCTTTGGTGCTCAGCCTTCTTCACAGTCCAAATCTCACATCCATACATGACCACTGGAAAAACCATAGCCTAGACTAGATGAACCTTTGTTGGCAAAGTAATGTCTCTGCTTTTGAATATGCTATCTAGGTTGGTCATAACTTTCCTTCTAAAGAGTAAGTGTCTTTTAATTTCATGGCTGCAGTCACCATCTGCAGTGATTTTAGAGCCCCCCAAAATAAAGTCTGACACAGTTTCCCCATCTATTTCCAAAGAAGTGATGGGACCAGATGGCATGATCTTCGTTTTCTGAATGTTGAGCTTTAAGCCAACCTTTTCACTCTTCACTTTCACTTTCATCAAGAGGCTTTTTAGTTCCTCTTCACTTTCTGCCATAAGGGTGGTGTCATCTGCATATCTGAGGTTATCGATATTTCTCCTGGCAAACTTGATTCCAGCTTGTGCTTCTTGCAGCCCAGAGTTTCTAATGATGTACTCTGCATATAAGTTAAATAAGCAGGGTGTCATTATACAGCATTGACGTACTCCTTTTCCTATTTGGAACCAGTCTGTTGTTCCATGTCCAGTTCTAACTGTTTCTTCCTGACCTGCATACAGGTTTTTCAAGAGGCAGGTCAGGTGGTCTGGGATTCCCATGTCTTTCAGAATTTTCCACAGTTTGTTGTGATCCACACAGTTAAAGGCTTTGACATAGTCAATAAAGCAGACATAGATGTTTTCTGGAACTCTCTTGCTTTTTCGATGATCCAGTGGATGTTGGCAATTTGATCTCTGATTCCTGTGCCTTTTCTAAAATCAGCTTGAACATCTGGAAGTTCAAGATTCAGGTATTGCTGAAGCCTGGCTTGGAAAATTTTGAGCATTACTTTATTAGCGTGTGAGACGAGTGCAATTGTGCAGTAGTTTGAACATTCTTTGGCATTGACTTTCAGACCATTCAGATATGACCTAAATCAAATCCCTTATGATTTTACAGTGGAAGTTAGAAATAGATTTAAGGGACTGGATCTGATAGATAGAGTTTCTGATGAAGTATGGACAGAGGTTCATGGCATTGTACAGGAGACAGGGATAAAGACCATCCCCATGCAAAAGAAATGCAAAAAAGCAAAATGTCTGTCTGAGGAGGCCTTACACATAGCTGTGAAAAGAAGAAAAGCAAAAAGAAAAGGAGAAAAGGAAAGATATAAACATCTGAATGCAGAGTTCCAAAGAATAGCAAGGAGAGATAAGAAAGTCTTAGCGATCAGTGCAAAGAAATAGAGAAAAACAACAGAATGGGAAAGACTAGAGATCTCTTCAAGAAAATTAGAGATACCAGGAAAACATTTCATGCAAAGATGCACTCGATAAAGAACAGAAATGGTATGGACCTAACAGAAGAAGAAGATATTAAGAAGAGGTGGCAAGAATACACAGAAGAACCATACAAAATAATCTTCATGACCCAGATAACTACTATGGTGTGATCACTCACCTAGAGCCAGACAACCTGGAAGCTGAAGTCAAGTGGGCTTTAGAAAGCATCACTACAAACAAAGCTAGTGGAGGTGATGGAATTCCAGTTGAGCTGTTTCAAATCCTGAAAGATGATGCTGTGAAAGTGTTGCACTCAATATGCCAGCAAATTTGGAAAACTCAACAGTGGCCACAGGACTGGAAAAGTCAGTTTTCACTCCAATCCCAAAGAAAGGCAATGCCAAAGAATGCTCAAATTACCGCACAATTGCACTCATCTCACATGCTAATAAAGTAATGCTCAAAATTCTCCAAGCCAGGCTTCAGCAATACGTGAAACGTGAACTTCTAGATGTTCAAGCTGGTTTTAGAAAAGGCAGAGGAAACAGAGATCAAATTGCCAACATCCGCTGGATCATGGAAAAAGGAAGAGAGTTCAAGAAAAATATCTATTTATGTGTATTATTTTCTTTAAAAAAAAAATTATATTTCTGCTTTATTGACTATGCCAAGGCCTTTGACTGTGTGGATCACAATAAACTGTGGAAAAATCAGAAAGAGATGTGAATCCCAGACCACCTGACCTGCCTCTTGAGAAACCTATATGAAGGTCAGGAAGCAACAGTTAGAACTGGACATGGAACAACAGACTGGTTCCAAAAAGGAAAAGGAGTATATCAAGGTTATATATTGTCACCCTGCTTATTTAACTTATATGCAGAGTACATCATGAGAAACTCTGGGCTGCAAGAAGCACAAGCTGGAATCAAGATTGCCGGGAGAAATATCAATAACCTCAGGTATGCTGATGACACCACCCTTATGGCAGAAAGTGAAGAGGAACTCAAAAGCCTCGTGATGAAAATGAAAGTGAAGAGTGAAAAAGTTGGCTTAAAGCTCAACATTCAGAAAAGTAAGATCATGGCATCTGGGCCCATCACTTCATGACATATAGATGGGGAAGCAGTGGAAACAGTGTCTGACTTTATTTTTTTGGGCTCCAAAATCACTGCAGATTGTGACTGCAGCCATGAAATTAAAAAGACGCTTACTCCTTGGAAGGAAAGTTATCACAAACCTAGATCACATATTCAAAAGCAGAGACATTACTTTGCCAACAAAAGTCCGTCTAGTCAAGGCTATGGTTTTTCCAGTGGTCATGTATGGATGTGAGAGTTGGACTGTGAAGAAAGCTGAGCACCAAAGAATTGATGCTATTGAACTGTGGCATTGGAGAAGACTCTTGAGAGTCCCTTGGACTGCAAGGAGATCCAACCAGTCCATTCTGAAGGAGATCAGTCCTGGGATTTCTTTGGAAGGAATGATGCTAAAGCTGAAACTCCAGTACTTTGGCCACCTCATGCGAAGTGTTGACTCATTGGAAAAGACTCTGATGCTAAGAGGGATTTGGGGCAGGAGGAGAAGGTGACAACAGAGGATGAGATGGCTGGATGGCATCACCAACTCGATGGACATGAGTCTGAGTGAACTCAGGGAGTTGGTGATGGACAGGGAAGCCTGTAGTGGTGCAATTAATTCATGGGGTTGAAGAGTCGGACACGACTGAGCTACTGAACTGAGCTAAACTGAATGGTCTAGTGGTTTTCCATACTTTCTTCAATTTAAGTCTGTATTTGTCAATAAGGCGTTCATGATCTGGCCAAAGTCAGCTCCTAGTCTTGTTTTTGCTTACTGTGTAGGGCTTCTCCATCTTTCACTGCAAAGAATATAATCAATGTGATTTTAGTGGTGACCAGTGATGTGCATGTGTAGAGACTTCTATTGTGTTGTTGAAAGAGGGTGTTTGCTATGACCAGTGTGTTCTCTTGGCAAAACTCTATTAGCCTTTGCCGTGCTTCATTCCATATACCAAGGCCAAATTTGCGTGTTACTCCAGGTGTTTCTTCACTTCCTAATTTTTTTTTTTTGGAAATACTTTTAAATTTATAGTTAAAAACAATTCAAATAACAACAAGCAAGATCTTTCAAAACATATATTTAAATTCTTCAATATTTGTTTTTTGCAATTTTCTAAACCCAAATACTGGAGTAACAAAACTATTAATAACTATTTTATGTGAGCTAGTACTTCATAATCTTTGGATCTATTTATTGTACAATGAATGGTACTATTCTTATTTTTTATTACACAAATTTTAAATTTCAGATATACCCTAAACCAATACAATAGTGTAATGAACACTCTGGTACCACAACCCAACTGCAGTGATTGTCACTTACTAACATTCTTATTTCACCTATTCCCCTGAAAGTTTTTTTTTTTTAATCTTTTTTTTTTACTTTACAATATTGCATTATTTTTGCCATACATCAACATGCATCCACCACAGCACGTGTTTCCCATCCTGAACCCCCCTCCCACCTCCCTCCCCATACCATCCCTCTGGGTCATCCCAGTGCACCAGCCCCAAGCTTCCTGTATCCTGCATCAAACATGGACTGGCAATTCATTTCTTATATGATATTATACATGTTTTAATTCCATTGTCCCAAATCATCTCCCCCTCCCTCTCCCACAGAGTCCAAAATACTGTTCTATACATCTGTGTCTCTTTTGCTGTCTCGCATATAGGGTTGTCATTACCATCTTTCTAAATTCCATATATATGTGTTAGTATACTGTATTGGTGTTTTTCTTTCTGGCTTACTTCACTCTGTATAATAGGCTCCAATTTCATCCACCTCATTAGAACTGATTCAAATATATTCTTTTTAATGGATGAGTAATACTCCATTGTGTATATGTACCACAGCTTTCTTATCCATTCATCTGCTGATGGACATCTTGGTTGCTTCCATGTCCTGGCTAGTATAAACAGTGATGCAAATAACATTGGGGTACACATGTCTCTTTAAATTCTGGTTTCCTTGGTGTGTATGCCAGCAGTGGGATTAGCTGGGTCATACGGCAGTTCTGTTTCCAGTTTTTTAAGGAATCTCCACACTGTTCTCCATAGTGGCTGTACTAGTTTGTATTCCCACCAACAGAGTAAGAGGGTTCCCTTTTCTCCACACCCACTCTAGCATTGATTGCTTGTAGACATTTGGATTGCAGCCATTCTGACTGGCATGAAATGGTACCTCATTGTGGTGTTGATTTGCATTTCTCTGATAATGAGTGATGCTGAGCATCTTTTCATGTGTTTGATAGACATCTTTATATCTTCTTTGGAGACATGTCTATTTAGTTCTTTGGGCCATTTTTTTATTGGGTCGTTTATTTTTCTGGAATTGAGCTGTAGGAGTTGCTTGTATATTTTTGAGATTAGTTGTTTGTCAGTTGCTTCATTTCCTATTATTTTCTCCTATTCTGAAGGCTGTCTTGTCACCTTGCTTATAGTTTCCTTTGTTGTGCAGAAGCTTTCAAGTTTAATTAGATCCCATTTGTTTATTTTTGCTTTTATTTCCAATATTCTGGGAGGTGGGTCATAGAGGATCCTGCTGTGATGTATGCCAGAGAGTGTTTTGCCTATGTTCTCCTCTAGGAGTTTTATAGTTTCTGGTCTTATGTTTAGATCCTTAATCCATTTTGAGTTTATTTTTGTGTATGTTGTTAGAAAGTGTTCTAGTTTCATTCTTTTACAAGTGGTTGACCAGTTTTCCCAGCACCACTTGTTAAAGAGATTGTCTTTTCTGCATTGTATATTCTTGCTTCCTTTGTCAAAGATAAGGTGTCCATAGGTGCATGGATTTATCTCTGGGCTTTCTATTTTGTTCCATTGATCTATATTTCTTTCTTTGTGCCAGTACCGTACTGTCTTGATCACTGTGGCTTTGTAATAGAGCCTGAATTCAGGCAGGTTGATTCCTCCAGTTCCATTCTTCTTTCTCAAGATTGCTTTGGCTATTCGAGTTTGTTTTTTTTTCCATATAAATTGTGAAATTATTTGTTCTAGTTCTGGGAAAAATACCTTTGGTAGCTTTATAGGGATTGCATTGAATGTATAGATTGCTTTGGGTAGTGTACTCATTTTCACTATATTGATTCTTCTGATCCATGAAGATGGTATATTTCTCCATCTATTAGAGTCCTCTTTGATTTATTTCATCAGTGTTTTATAGTTTTTTATATATAGGTCTTTTGTTTCTTTAGATAGATATATTCCTAAGTATTTTATTATTTTCATTGCAATGGTGAATTGAATTGTTTCCTTAATTTATTTTTCTGTTTTCTCATTATTAGTGTATAGGGATGCAAGGGATTTCTGTGTGTTGATTTTATATCCTGCACTTTACTATTTTCATTGATTAGCTCTAGGAATTTTCTGGTGGAGTCTTTAGGGTTATCTATGTAGAGGATTATGTCATCTGCAAACAGTTAGAGTTTTACTTCTTCTTTTCCAATTTGGATTCCTTTTATTTCCTTTTCTGCTCTGATTGCTGTGGCCAAAACTTTCAAAACTATGTTGAAGAGTAGTGGTGAGAGTTGGCAACCTTGTCTTGTTCCTGACTTTAGGGGAAAATTTTTCAATTTTCACCATTGAGGATAATGTTTGCTGTGGGTTTGTCATATATAGCTTTTATTATGTTGAGGTATGTTCCTTCTATTCCTGCTTTCTGGAGAGCTTTTATCATAAATGGATGTTGAATTTTATCAAAGGCTTTCTCTGCATCTATTGAGATAATCATATGGCTTTTGTTTTTCAATTTGTTAATGTGGTGTATTACATTGATTGATTTGTGGATATTGAAGAATCCTTGCACCCCTGGGATAAAGCCCAATTGGTCATGGTGTATGATCGTTTTAATGTGTTGTTGGATTCTGATTGCTAGAATTTTATTAAGGATTTTTGCATCTATGTTCATCAGTGATATTGGCCTGCAGTTTTCTTTTTTTGTGGCGTCTTTGTCAGGTTTTGGTATTAGGGTGATCGTGGCCTCATAGAATGAGTTTGGAAGTTTACCTTCCTCTGCAATTTTCTGGAAAAGTTTGAGCAGGATAGGTGTTAGCTCTTCTCTAAATTTTTGGTAGAATTCAGCTGTCAAGCCGTCTGGACCTGGGCTTTTATTTGCTGGAAGATTTCTGATTACATTTTCAATGTCCATGCTTGTGATGGGTCTGTTAAGATTTTCTATTTCTTCCTGGTTCAATTTTGGAAAGTTGTATTTTTCTAAGAATTTGTCCATTTCTTCCACTTTGTCCATTTTATTGGCATATAATTGTTGATAGTAGTCTCTTACGATCCTTTGTATTTCTGTGTTGTCTGTTGTGATCTCTCCATTTTCATTTCTAATTTTATTGATTTGATGTATCTCCCTTTGTTTCTTGATGAGTCTGTCTACTGGTTTGTCAATTTTATTTATCCTTTCAAAGAATCAGCTTTTGGCTTTGTTGATTTTTTCTATGGTCTCTTTTGTTTCTTTTGCATTTATTTCTGCCCTAATTTTTAAGATTTATTTCCTTCTACTAACTCTGGGATTCTTCAGTTCTTCCTTTTCTAGTTGCTTTAGCTTTAGAGTTAAGTTATTTATTTTACTTTTTTCTTGTTTCTTGAGGTATGCCTGTATTGCTATGAACTTTCCCCTTAGCACTGCTTTTACAGTGTTCCATAGATTTTGCATTGTTGTGTTTTCATTTTCATTTGTTTCTATGCATATTTTGATTTTCTTTTTATTTCTTCTGTGATTTTTTTATTCAGCAGCATGTTGTTCAGCCTCCATATGTTGAAATTTTTAATATTTTTTCTCCTGTAATTTATATCTAATCTTACTTCATTGTGGTCAGAAAAGATGCTTGGAATGATTTCATTTTTTTTTTTTTTTTTAATTTACCAAGGCTAGATTTATGGCCCAGGATGTGATCTATCCTCGAGAAGGTTCCATGTGCACTTGAGAAAAAGGTGAAATTCATTGTTTTGTGGTGAAATGTCCTATAGATTATCAATTAGGTCGAACTGGCCTATTGTATCATTTGAAGTTTGAGTTTCATTTCTAATTTTTTGTTTAGTTGATCTATTCATAGGTGTGAGTGGGGTATTAAAGTATCCCACTATTATTGTGTTATTGTTAATTTCCCCTTTCATACTTGTTAGCATTTGTCTTACATATTGTAGTGCTCCTATGTTGGGTGTGCATATATTTATAATTGTTATATCTTCTTCTTGGATTAATCCTTTGATCATTATGTCGTGTCCTTCTTTGTCTCTTTTTACAGCCTTTGTTTTAAAGTCTATTTTATCTGATATGTGTATTGCTACTCCTGCCTTCTTTTAATCTCTGTTTCCATGGAATATCTTTTTCCAGTATTTCACTTTCAGTCTGTATGTATCCTTTTTTGAGGTGGGTCTCTTGTAGACAATATATATAGGGGTCTTGTTTTTGTATCCATTCACCCAGTTTCTGTCTTTTGGTTGGGGCATTCAACCCATTTACGTTTAAGGTAATTATTGATAAGTATGATCCCGTTGCCATTTAGTTTATTGTTTTGAGTTTGAGTTTATACACCCTTTCTGTTTTTCCTGTCTAGAGAATATCCTTTAGCATTTGTTGGAGAGCTGGTTTGGTGGTGCTGAATTCTCTCAGCTTTTGCTTGTCTGTAAAGCTTTTGATTTCTCCTTCATATTTGAATGAGTCCTTGCTGGGTACAGTAATCTGGGCTGTAGGTTATTTTCTTTCATCACTTTAAGTATGTCTTGCCATTCCCTCCTGGCCTGAAGAGTTTCTATTGAAAGATCAGCTGTTATCCTTAATGGGAATCCGCTTGTGTGTTATTTGTTGTTTTTCCCTTGCTGCTTTTAATATTTGTTCTTTGTGTTTGATCTTTGTTAATTTGACTAATATGTGTCTTGGGGTGTTTTGCCTTGGGTTTATCCTGTTTGGGACTCTCTGGGTTTCTTGGACTTCGGTGAGTATTTCCTTCCCCATTTTAGGGAAGTTTTCAACGATTATCTCCTCAAGTATATTCTCATGGTCTTTCTTTATGTCTTCTTCTTCTGGGACTCCTATGATTCGAATATTGTGGCATTTTATATTGTTCTGGAGGTGTCTGAGATTGTCCTTATTTCTTTTCATTGGTTTTTCTTTTTTCCTCTCTGATTAATTTATTTCTACCATTCTATCTTCTATTTCACTAATCCTATCTTCTGCCTCCGTTATTCTATTTGTTGCCTCCAGAGTGTTTTTTGATCTCATTTATTGCATTATTCATTATATATTGACTCTTTTTTTATTTCTTCTAGGTCCTTGTTAATCCTTTCTTGCATTTTCTCAATCCTTGCCTCCAGGCTATTTATCTGTGATTCCATTTTGATTTCAAGATTTTGGATCAATTTCACTATCATTATTCGGAATTCTTTATCAGGTAGATTCCCTATCTCTTCCTCTTTTGTTTGGTTTGGTGGGCATTTATCCTGTCCCTTTACCTGCTGAGTATTCCTCTGTCTCTTCATCTTGTTTATATTGTTGAGTTTGGGGTGGCCTTTCTGTATTCTGGCAGTTTGTGGAGTCCTCGTTATTGTGGAGTTTCCTCGCTGTGGGTGGGGTTGTATCAGTGGCTTGTCAAGGTTTCTTGGTTAGGGCAACTTGTGTCTGTGTTCTGGTGGGTGGAGCTGGATTTCTCTCTGGAGTGCAATGAAGTGTCTAATAACGAGTTATGAGATGTCAGTGGATTTGGAGTAACTTAGGGCAGCCTGTATATTGAAGCTCAGGGCTGTGTTCCTGTGTTCCTGGAGAATTTCTGTGGTATGTCTTGCTCTGGAACTTGTTGGTCCTTGGGTGGTTCTTGGGTTCAGTGTAGGTATGGAGGTGTTTGATGAGCTCCTATTGCTTAATGTTCCCTGGAGTCAGGTGTTCTATGATGTTCTCAGGATTTGGACTTAAGCCTCCTGCTTCTGGTTTTCAGTCTTATTTTTGCAGTAGCCTCAAGACTTCTCCTTCTATACAGCACCATTGATAAAAACATCTAGGTTAAAGATGAAAAGTTTCTCCACAGCGAGGGACACCCAGAGAGGTTCACAGAGCTACATGCAGAGGATACGAGGGAGTTAGAGATGTCCGAATGAGATGAGGTGGAATCAAAAGAGGAGAGAGCAAGCTAGCCAGTAATCACTTCCTTATGTGCGCTCCACAGTCTGGACCACTCAGAGATGTTCATGGAGTTATACAGGGAAGAGAAGAGGGAGGAAGGAGACAGAGGTGGCCAGGAGGATAAAAGGGGGGAATGAAAAGGAGAGAGACAAATTCAGCCAGTAATCAGTTCCCTAAGTGTCCTCCACCGACTGGAATACACAGAGATTCAGAGAGTTGGGTAGAGAAGAGAAGGGGGAGGGAGGAGACAGAGGTGACCTTGTGGAGAGAAAGAAGAGTCCAAAGGGGGAGAGAGCAGTCAATCCAGTAATCTCACTCCCAAGTAAAAATAGGTACTGAAGATTTGGTTCTTAAAGGCACAAAATTGATAACAAATACCAAAAAGCAAAGATTAAAATTCTAGAGTAGAGGTTGGATTTTCAAAAATACAATATTAAAGAAAAGAAGAAGATGAAGAAAAAAAAGTTACATAAGTTATTTGAATATATATATATATATATATATATATATATATATATATATGAAGTTTGCTTTAAAAATAGTCTTTTTTTTTGAAAATCAATAGTAGGTTATAAAAATGAAAATTAAAGGAGTAATAGAGGACTTAAAAATTAAAAAAAAAAGTTTAAAAAAGAAAAAGAAAAAAAGAAGAAGAAAAGAAAAGTATGATTCTAAAAACAGTAAAAATATATATAGGACTTTCTCAGGAGCTGTTGCAGACATTGTGGGGTCAGTTCATTTTCGGATAGTTTCTTGGTCCAGCTTATATTTCTCAAGATCTATAGGCCCCTTCCTATGTAGCCGGTACTAACTGCAGGGTTTTAATCTATTGTACCTGTCACTTCCAAGGTGGTTCCCTCGGTTTTAGCTTCTGTCTGCTTGTCTCTTCAGTGTCTGATTTCCGCCCTGACACAAGGGGGAGGTGGTGGTCACTTTTTTAGGCTCACTTGTTCAGTCGTGCAGTGGGGAGGGAGGGACGCTGCAAACAAATAACACTGGCATGTGCTCCTAGTGTTTCAGCCACACTGGGCCTACCCCTGCTCACAGCGTGTGCACCCTCCCTGAGCACACAGCTCAGGCTCTAGGTTGCTCCACCGGGAACAGTCTGAGGCTGGCCCTGGGCTGCATGCACCTCCCAGGTCTAAGCCACTCAGGTTCAGGCACTCGGGTAGTCCTCAGAGGTTCAGACTCTGTTGGGCCCGCGTTTTGTGCCCTTCCCAGCTCCAAGCAGCTCAGGTGATGATATCACCTCCCCTGTCCCTGCCACTCAGTTCTCTGGGTGTACAACCAGTGCAGCTTCTCAGGCGGATGACTGTCCAGAACCCCAAGAAGTCTTAGTAAGCAAAGAAGCCTGCTTGCAGTTTGGTAGATAATGTCTCTCTGGAGCTGCGATTGACCTCTTCTGGTTCTGGCTGCCTGTCACTGGAGGGGGATGGTCTGCAGCCAGCTAGTTCTGTTCAGTCCTTTGTTCTGTGCATGGGCCTGGCGGTGTCTTAGGGCTTTTTGCGTGGTAGCTATCCCACAGTTTGGTTTGCTAGCCCAAATTAGTTCACTCTGATTACCCTCAGGGGCATTCAGGCTCCATCTTTACTCTAAGCAATGCAGCCCGCACCTCCCTGGCCAGCCCCCGCTTGCTAGTGGCAGGCACAGGCGTCTGCCCTGCTTCTCTGCTGGGGAGTTACCATTGGGCTCGTAATCTGTGGGTTTTAATTATTTACCCATTATTCCTCCCTATTATGTTGCCCTCTGTGCTTCCAAGGCTTGGCACAGACTTGCCAATGAGAGTGTTTCCTGGTGTTTGGAAACTTCTCTCTTTTTAAGATTCCCTTCACAGGATGGAGCTCCGTCCCTATCTCTTTTGTCTCTCTCTTTTTTTTTTTTTTTTTGTCTTTTATATTTTTCCTACCTCCTTTCGAAGACAATGGGCTGCTTTTCTGGGTGCCTGATGTCCTCTGCCAGCATTCAGAAGTTGTTTTTGTGGATTTTATTCAGCGTTTGAATGTTCTTTTGATGAATTTGTGGGGGAGAAAGTGGTCTCTCCGTCCTATTCCTCTGCCATCTTCAGGAACTCTCCTCACTTCCTACTTTTGCATTCCAGTCCCCTATAATGAAAAGGACATCTGTTTTGGGGTGTTAGTTTTAAAAGGTCTTGTAGGTCTTCATAGTACCGTTCAACTTCAGTTTCTTCAGTGTTACTGGTTGAGGCATAGACTTGGATTACTGTGATATTGAATGGTTTGCCTTGGAAATGAACAGAGATCATTCTGTCGTTTTTGAGATTGCATCCAAGTACTGCATTTTGGACTCTTTTGTTGACCATGATGGCTACTCCATTTCTTCTAAGGGATTGCTGCCTGCAGTAGTAGATATAATGGTCATCTGAGTTAAATTCACCCATTCCAGTCCATTTCAGTTCACTGATTCCTAGAATGTCAACATTCACTCTTGCCATCTCCTGTTTGACCACTTCCAATTTGCCTTGATTCGTGGACCTAACATTCCAGGTTCCTATGCAATATTGCTCTTTACAGCATCGGACCTTGCTTCTATCACCAGTCACATCCACAAATGGGTATTGTTTCTGCTTTGGCTCCATCCCTTCAATCTTTCTGGAGTTATTTATCTACTGATCTCCAGTAGCATACTGGGCACCTACTGACCTGGGGAGTTCCTCTTTCAGTATCCTATCATTTTGCTTTTTCATACTGTTCATGAGGTTCTCAAGGCAAGAATACTGAAGTGGTTTGCCATTCCCTTCTCCAATGGACCACATTCTGTCAGACCTCTGCACCATGACCTGCCCATCTTGGGTGGCCCCACAGGGCATGGGTTAGTTTCATTGAGTTAGACAAGGTTGTGGTCCATGTGATTAGATTGACTAGTTTTCTGTGAGTATGGTTCAGTGTGCCTACCTTCTGATGCCCTCTCGCAACACCTACCGTCTTATTTGGGTTTCTCTTACCTTGGATGTGGGGTGTTTCTTCAAGGCTGTTACAGCAAACGGCAGCCACTGCTCCTTACCTTGGACGAGTGGTATCTCCTCACCGCCGCCCCTCCTGACCTTGAAAATGGAGTAGCTCCTGTTGGCCCTCCTGCACTCGTGAAGCAACTAGTGTATGGGATGACTGCAGTTGTGTGGTAGTTTGAGCATTCTTTGGCATTGCCTTTCTTTGGGATTGGAATTAAAACTGACCTTTTCCAGTCCTGTAGCTACTGCTGAGTTTTCCAAACTAGCTGGCATATTGAGTGCAGCACTTTCACAGCATCATCTTTCAGGATTTGAAATAGCTCAACTTGAATTCCATCACCTCCACTAGCTTTGTTGGTAGTGATGATTCTTAAGGCCCACTTGAGGTCACTTTCCAGGATGTCTGGCTCTAGGTGAGTGATCACACCTTCGTGATTATCTGGGTCATGAAGATATTTTTTGTACAGTTCTTCTGTGTATTCTTTCCACCGCTTCTTAATTTCTTCTGCTTCTGTTAGGTCCCTACCATTTCTGTCATTTATTGAGCCCATCTTTGTATGAAATCTTCCCTTGGTATCTCTAATTTTCTTGAAGAGATCTCTAGTCATTCCCATTCTATTGTTTTCCTCTATTTCTTCGCATTGATCACTGAGAAAGGCTTTCTTGTTTCTCCTGAAGGGAGGAAGGGATGGAGCCAAAGCAAAAACAGCACCCAGTTGTGGACGGGACTAGTGATAGAAGCAAGGTCCAATGCTGTAAGAGCATTATTGCATAGGAACCTGGAATGTTAAGTCAATGAAACAAGGCAAATTGGAAGTGGTCAAACAGGAGATGGCAAGAGTGAAAATTGACATTCTAGGAGTCAGCAAACAAAGATGGACTGGAATGGGTGAATTTAACTCAGATGACCATTATATGTACTAACTGGGGGCAGGAATCCCTTAAAAGAAATGAAGTAGCCATCATGGTCAACAAAAGAGTCCATAATGCAGTACTTGGATGCAATCTCAAAAACGACAGAATGATCTCTGTTCATTTCCAAGGCAAACCATTCAATATCACAGTAATCCAAGTCTATGCCCAAACCAGTAATGCTGAAGAAGCTGAAGTTGAAAGTTCTATGAAAACCTAAAAACCTTCTAGAACTAACACCCATAAAAGATGTCCTTTTCATTATAGGGGACTGGAATGCGAAAATAGGAAGTCAAGAAAACATGGAGTAGCAGGCAAATTTGGCCTTGGATTACAGAATGAAGCAGGGCAAAGACTAATAGAGTTCTGCCAAGAGAACGCACAGTCATAGCAACCACCCCCTTCCAACAATACAAGAGAAGACCCTACACATGGACATCACCAGATGGTCAATGCCAAAATCAGATTTATTATACTCTTTGCAGCCAAAGATGGAGAGGCTCTATACAGTCAGCAATAAAAAGACCGGGATCTGACTGTGGCTCAGATCATGAACTCCTTATTGCCAAATTCAGATTGAAATTGAAGAAAGTAGGGAAAACCACTAGACCATTCAGGTATGACCTAAATCAAATCCCATATGATTACACAGTGGAAGTGAGAAATAGATTTAAGTGACTAGATCTGAAAGATAGAGTGCCTGATGAACTATGGATGGAGGTTCATGACACTGTACAGGAGACAGGGATCAAGACTATCTGCATGGAAAAGAAATGCAAAAAAACAAAATGGCTGTCTGGGGAGGCCTTAGAAATAGCTGAGAAAAGAAGAGAAGTGAAAACCAAAGGAGAAAAGGAAAGATATAAACATCAGAATGCAGAGTTCCAAAGAATAGCAAGAAGAGATAAGAAAGCCTTCCACAGCGATCAATGCAAAGAAAACAGAGGAAAACAACAGGATGGGAAAGACTAGAGATCGCTTCAAGTAAATTAGAGATGCCAAGGGAACATTTCATGCAAAGATGGGCTTGATAAAGGACAGAAATGGTATGGACCTAAGATAAGTAGAACCTATTAAGAAGAGGTGGCAAGAATACACAGAAGAACTGTACAAAAAAATTTTCATAACCAAGAAAATCACGATGGTGTCATCACTCACCTAGAGCCTGATAACCTGGAATGTGAAGTCAAGTGGGCCTTAGAATGCATCACTGTGAACAAAGCTAGTGGGAGTGATGGAATTCCAGTTGAGCTATTACAAATACTGAAAGATAATGCTGTGAAAGTGCTGCACTCAATATGCCAGCAAGTTTGGAAAACTCAGCAGTGGTCACAGGACTGGAAAAGGTCAATTTTCATTCCAATCTCAAAGAAAGGCAAGGCCAAAGAGTGCTCAAACTACCTCACAATTTCACTCATCTCACATGCTAGTAAAGTAATGCTCAAAATTCTCCAAGCCAGGCTTCAGCAATACATGAACAACTTGCAGATGTTCAAGCTCGTTTTAGAAAAGGCAGAGAAACAAGAGATCAAATTGCCAACATTTCCAGAAAAACATCTATTTCTGCTTTATTGACTATGCCAAAGCCTTTGACTGTGTGGATCACAACAAACTGTGGAAAATTCTGAAAGAGATGGGAATACCAGACCAGACCACCTGACCTGCCTCTTGAGAAACATGTATGCATGTCAGGAAGCAGCAGTTAGAACTGGACATGGAACAACAGACTGGTTCCAAATAGGAAAAGGAGTATGTCAAGGCTGTATATTGTCACTCTGCTTATTTAACTTATATGCAAAGTACACCATGAGAAACCCTGGGCTGGAAGAAACACAAGCTGGAATCAAGATTGCCAGGAGAAATATCAATAACCTCAGATTTGCAGATGACACCACCCTTATGGCAGAAAGTGAAGCAGAACTAAAAAGCCTCATGATGAAAGTGAAAGAGGAGAGTGAAAAAGTTGGCTTAAAGCTCAACATTCAGAAAAGTAAGATAATGATAACTGGCCCCATCCCTTCATGGGAAAAAGATGGGGGAACAATGGAAACAGTGTCAGACTTTATTTTTGGGGGCTCCAAAATCACTGCAGATGTTGACTGCAGCCATTCAATTAAAAGACGCTTACTCCTTGGAAGGAAAGTTATGACCAACCTAGATAGCATACTGAAAAGCAGGGACATTACTTTGCCAACAAAGGTTCCTCTAGTCAAGGCTGTGGTTTTTCCTGTGGTCTTGTATGGATGTGAGAGTTGGACTGTGAAGAAAGCTGAGCGCTGAAGAATTGATGTTTTTGAACTGTGGTGTTGAAGAAGACTCTTGAGAGTCCCTTGGACTGCAAGGAGATCCAACCAGTCCATTCTGAAGGAGATCAGCCCTGGGATTTCTTTGAAAGGAATGATGCTGAAGCTGAAACTCTAGTACTTTGGCCACCTCATGTGAAGAGTTGACTCATTGGAAAAGACTCTGATGCTGGGAGGGATTGGGGGCAGGAGGAAAAGGGGCCGACAGAGCATGAGATGGCTGGATGGCATCACTGACTTGATGGACGTGAGTCTGAGTGAACTCCAGGAGTTGGTGATGGACAGGGAGGCCTGGTGTGCTGCAGTTCATGGTGTCGCAAATATTCGAACAAGACTGAGCGACTGAACTTAACTAACTGAACTTTTTGTCTGTAAAGCTTTTGTTTTCTCCTTCATATTATGGTAATGTTGACAAGTATGATCCTGTTGCCATTTATTTTGCTGTTTGGCATTCAAGTTTATACACCTTTTCTGTGTTTCCTGTCTAGAGAAGATCCTTTAGCATTTGTTGAAAAGCACATTTGTTGGTACTGAATTCTCTCAGCTTTTGCTTGTCTGTAAAGCTTTTGATTTCTCCTTCCTATTTGAATGATATTCTTGCCGTGTACAGTAATCTGGGTTGTAGGTTTTTCTCTTTCATCACTTTAAATATGCCCTGTCATTCCCTTCTGGCCTAAGAGTTTCTATTGAAAGATCAGCTTGTTATGCATATGGGAATTCCCTTGTGTTTTATTCATTGTTTTCCCCTTGCTGCTTTTAATATTTGTTCTTTGTATTTGATCTTTGTTAATTTGATTAATATGTTCTTGGCGTGTTTTGCCTTGGGTTTATTCTGTTTGGGACTCTCTGAGTTTCTTTGACTTGTTTGGCTATTTTCTTTCCCATTTTAGGGAAGTGTTCAACTATTATCTCCTCAAGTATTTTTATGGCCTTTCTTTTTGTTTTCTTCTTGGAATCCTATGATTCGAATGCTGGCATGATTGACATTTTCCCAGAGGTATTTGAGGTTGTCCTCATTTCTTTTAATTATTATTTTTTTCTTTTTTTCTCTCCACTTCATTTATTTCCATCATTCTATTTTCCACCTCACTTATCCTATCTTATGCCTCAATTATTCTACTGCTTGTTCCTTCCAGAGTGTTTTTGTTCTCAGTTATTGCATTATTCATTATTGATTGACTCTTTTTTATTTCTTCTAGGTCCTTGTTAAACATTTCTTGAATTTTATCAATCTTTGTCTACAAACTATTTATCCGTAACTCCATTTTGTTCTCAAGAGTTTGGATCATTTTTGCTATCAGTATTCTGAATTCTTTTTCAGGTAGACTCCCTCTCTACTCCTCTTTGGTTTGGTGGGCTTTTATCATGTTCCTTTACCTGCTGAATATTTCTCTGCCTTTTTATCTTGTTTAAATTGCTGTGTTTGAGGTGGCCTTTCTGTATGCTGGAAGTTTGTGGTTCATTTTTATTGCGGTGGTACCTCCCTGTGGGTGGGGTTGGACAAGTGTCTTGTCAAGGTTTCCTGGTTAAGAAAGCTTGCATCGGTGTTCTGTTGGTGAAGCTGGATCTCTTTTCTCTGGAGTGCAATGAAGTGTCCAGTAATGAGTTTTAAGGTGTCTACAGGTTTGGTGTGACTTTGGGCAACCTGTATTTTAATACTCAGGTTTATGTTCCTGCTTTACTGAAGAATTAGCATGGTATGTCTTGCTCTGGATCTTGTTGGGTCTTAGGTGGAGCTTTGTTCCAGTGTAGGCATGGAGACTTTTGGATGGGCTCTTGTTGATTAATGTTCCCTGGAATTAGGAGTTTTCTGGTCTTCCCAGGTTTTGAATTTAAGTGGCCTGCCTCTGGTTTTCAGTCTTATTCTTACAGTAGCCTTAAGACTTCTCCATCCATACTGCACTGATGATAAAACATCTAGGTTAATGGAGAAAGGATTCTCCACAGTGAGGGACACCCAGAGAGGTTGACAGAGTTATGTGAAGAAGAGAAGAGGGAGGAGGAAGATAGAGGTAACCAGGAGGAGAAGCAGGGGAATCAAAACAGGAGAGAGTGTTGTAGCCAGTAATCAAATTCCTATTTGCTTTACATAGCCTGGAACACGCAGAGAAGTTCATGGAGTTACATAGCAAAGAGAAGAGGGAGGAAGGATATAGAAGTTACCAGGAGGAGAAGAGGGGGAGTCAAAAGAAGAAAGACAGATCTAGCCAAAATCAGTTCCCTAAGCGTTCTCCACAGACCAGAATACCCAAAGAGATTCGAACAGTTGGGTAGAGAAGATAAGGGGTGGGGAGGAGATAGAGGTGACCTGGGGGAGAAAAAGGAAAGTCAAAAATGGGAGAGGGCAACCAAGCCAGTAATCACACTCCTAAGTAAAAATGGGTACTGAAGATTGGATTCTTAAAAGTACAAAATTGATAATAAATACCAAAAAACAAAAAATAAAATCCAGAGTAGAGGTTCAGTTCAGTTCACTCGCTCAGTCGTGTCCGACTCTTTGTGACCCCATGAATCACAGCATGCCGGGCCTCCCTGTCCATCACCAACTCCTGGAGTTCACCCAGACTAACGTCCATCGAGTCAGCAATGCCACCCAGCCATCTCATCCTCTGTCATCCCCTTCTCCTCCTGCCCCCAATCCCTCCCAGCATCAGAGTCTTTTCAAATGAGTCAATTCTTCACATGAGGTGGCCAAAGTACTGGAGTTTCAGCTTCAGCATCATTCCTGGTTGGATCTCCTTGCAGTCCAAGGGACCCTCAAGAGCCTTCTCCAACACCACAGTTCAAAATCATCAATTCTTCGGTGCTCAGCCTTCTTCACAGTCCAACTCTCACATCCATACATGACCACAGGAAAAACCACAGCCTTGACTAGAGGAACCTTTGTTGGCAAAGTATTATCTCTGTTTTTGAATATGCTATCTAGGTTGCTCATAACTTTCCATCCAAGGAGTAAGCGTCTTTTAATTTCATGGCTGCAGTCACCATTTGCAGTGATTTTGGAGCCTCAAAAAATAAAGTCTGACACTGTTTCCACTGTTTCCCCATCTATTTCCCATGAAGTGATGGGACCTGATGCCATGATCTTCATTTTATGAATGTTGAACTTTAAGCCAACTTTTTTCACTCTCCACTTTCACTTTCATCAAGAGGCTTTTTAGTTCCTGTTCACTTTCTGCCATTAGGGCGGTGTCATCTGCATATCTGAGGTTATTGATATTTCTCCCGGCAATCTTGATTCCAGCTTGTGTTTCTTCCAGTCCAGCATTTCTCATGATGTACTCTGCATATAAGTTAAATAAGCAGGGTGACAACATACAGACTTGATGTACTCCTTTTTTTTTTTTTTGGAACCAGTCTGTTGTCCCATGTCCAGTTCTAACTGTTGCTTCCTGACCTGCATACAAATTTCTCAAGATGCAGGTAGGGTGGTCTGGTATTCCCATCTCTTTCAGAATTTTCCACAGTTTATTGTGATCCACACAGTCAAAGGCTTTGGCATAGTCAATAAAGCAGAAATAGATGTTTTTCTGGAACTCTCTTCCTTTTCCCATGATCCAGTGAATGTTGGCAATTTGATCTCTGGTTCCTCTGCCTTTTCTAAAACCAGCTTGAACATCAGGAAGTTCATTGTTCACAGACTGCTGAAGCCTGGCTTGGAGAATTTTGAGCATTACTTTACTAGCCTGTGAGATGAGGGCAATTGTGCGGTAGTTTGAGCATTCTTTGGCTTTGCCTTTCTTTGGGATTGGAATGACAATGGACCTTTTCCAGTCCTGTGGCCACTGCTGAGTTTTCCAAATTTGCTGGCATATTGAGTGCAGCACTTTCACAGCATCATCTTTCAGGATTTGGAATAGCTCAACTGGAATTCCATCACCTCCACTAGCTTTGTTCGTAGTGATGCTTTCTAAGGTCCCCTTGACTTCATATTCCAGGATGGCTGGCTCTACATCTGTGATCACACCATCATGCTTATCTGGGTAGTGAAGATCTGTTTTGTACAGTTCTTCTGTGTATTCTTGCCGTCCCTTCTTAATATCTTCTGCTTCTGTTAGGGCCATAGCATTTCTGTCCTTTATCAAGCCCATCTTTGCATGAAATATTCTTTTGGTATCTCTGATTTACTTGAAGTGATCTCTACTCTTACCCATTCTTCTGTTTTCCTCTATTCCTTTGCATTGATTGCTGAAGAAGGCTTTCTTATCTCTTCTTGCTATTCTTTGGAACTCTGCATTCAGATGCTTATAGCTTTCCTTTTCTCCTTTGCTTTTCACTTCTCTTCTTTTCTCAGCTATTTCTAAGGCCTCCCCAGACAGCCATTTTGCTTTTTTACATTTCTTTTCCATGGGGATGAACTTTATCCCTGTCTCCTGTACAATGTCACAAACCTCATTCCATAGCTCATCAGGCACTCTATCTATCAGATCTAGGCCCTTAAATCTATTTCTCACTTCCACTGTATAATCATAAGGGATTTGATTTAGGTCATACCTGAATGGTCTAGTGGTTTTCCCTACTTTCTTCAATTTAAGTCTGAATTTGGCAATAAGGATTTCATGATCTGAGCAACAGTCACGTCCTGGTCTTGTTTTTGCTGACTGTATAGAGCTTCTCCATCTTTGGCTGCAAAGAATATAATCAATCTGATTTCGGTGTTGACCATCTGGTGATGTCCATGTGTAGAGTCTTCTCTTGTGTTGTTGAAAGAGGATGTTTGTTATGACCAGTGCATTTTCTTGGCAAAACTCTATTAGTCTTTGCCCTGCTTCGTTCCGTATTCCAAGTCCAAATTTGCCTGTTACTCCAGGTGTTTCTTGACTTTCTACTTTTGCATTCCAGTCCCCTATAATGAAAAGGACATGTTTTTGGGGTGTTAGTTCTAAAAGGTCTAGACTGTCAAAAATATAATATTAACAAAACAAAACAAAATCAGAAAAATTTAAAATTATATATATATATATATAAAATTTACTTTAAAAATAGGGTCATTTTTTGCATGGTAATAGAAGGTTATAAAAATGAAAATTAAAGGAGTAATAAAGAGCTTAAATTATTTTTTAATTTGAAAATTAAAAACGATAATAGTAAAATATATCTAGGGATTTCTCTGGAGCTATTGCAGGCAATGTGTTAGTTCAGTTTCAGATAGGTCCTTGTTCCAGCTTATACTTCTTTTCAAGGTCTATACGCCCCATCCAATGTATTCAGTGCTAACTACATGGTTTTAATCTGTTGCACCTGTCACTTCCAAAGCAGCTCCCCTTTTTATTTTGCCTTCCTCTGTTTGCAAGTCTATCCAGTGTCTAATTTCTGCCCTGACACAAGGGGGCGAAAGTAGTCACATATTTAGGCTCACTTGTTCAGTTGTGCTGTGGGGAGTGAGGAACACTGCAAACAAATATCAGTGGTGCATGTCGGGACTGCTTGCAGTGTCTGGGCCACATTGGGTTTACCCCTGCTCTTAGCATGTGTGCTTTCCCAGTTTACACTGCTCAGGCTCCAGGTTGCTCTGAAGTGGAACTGTCTAAAGCGGGCCATTAGTTGTGTGCATTTCCCAGGACTAGGCCACTCAGTTTCATGTTCTTGGGTACTTCACAAAGGCACAGAATCTATTGGGCCTGCGTTTTGTGCCCTTCCCAGGTCCAAACAGCTCAGGTGACCAGGTGCTTGGCGAGTTCACTCTCCCAAGATGGGGCTATGCATCTTATCACTTCCCTGGTTCCAGCCACTCTGTTTCCTGGGTGCGCAGCAGGAGTGCCATCTCAGGTGTGCCGTGTGTTTCCTCTGGGGAGCTGATCTCTGACTGAGACCCTCCTGGTGGATGTCAGCCATCCGGGATCCCAGGAAGAGTTGGTTAGCAACTGGGGGCCTGCTCACATTTTGGTCAAGGATGCTGTCTCTGGGGCTGAGATTGCCCCTTTCTGGCTCTGGCTGTCACCCGCCTGCTTCTCTGCCTCTGGTGTGGGATGGGCTGGTATGCAGCCGGCTAGCTCTCCTCTGGTAATCGCTCAGCACTTTGTTCTGTGAGCAGCCCTGGCAGTGCCTTAGGTTAGAGCTTTTCACGGGAAAGTTCTCTCTCTCTCTTTTTTTCTTGCTCTCTCTCTGGCTATCCCACTTTTGGGGTTGCTATCTCATGTTAGCTCCCTCAGATTGTCCTCAGGGCATTCAGGCTCAGTCCTTACCCTAAGCAATGGAGCCCCTGGCTCCCTGTTCAGTCCCTGCTTTCTGGTGGTGGATGACAGCATCTGGGCTACTTCTCTGCTGGGAGTTGTGGTTAGGCACATAATCTGTGGGTTTTATTTATTTATTTTTTTCCTCCTGGTTATTTTGCCCTCAGATATTCCAAAATTCCCCACAGACCCTCTGGTGAGAAGGTTTCCTGGTGTTTGGAAACTTCTCCTCTTTCATGAGTCCCTCGCCATGATGGGTCTCTATCCCTATCTTTTTTGTCTCTCTTTTTATCTTTTATATGTTGTCCTACCTCCTTTTGAAGACACTGGGCTGCCTTTCTGGGTGCCTGGTGTCCTCCACCAGCATTCCGAAGTTGTTGCGTGGAATTTTCTCTGGCTTCAAATGATCTTTTGATGAATTTGTGGGGGAGAAAGTGGTCTCCCCATCCTATTCCAATGCCATCTTAGGACCAGGCCCATCTTTCAGTTCTTATAGACTGACTTTTTAGAGAAAGCTCTTCACTAAACACCCTTTTCAGTGATTCTGGATAAGTTGACTGATGGTGACTGTGGAAATGCCTGTTGTCATGATTCATGGGCATGCATTCCTGTTGCCTGGGTCACTAGGCAGCCAAATTTGTTGCAACCATTCATATGTGAGTGAATGCTTGAGTCCATGTGAGCTGGTTTTGCACCAAGGTCTACTGAGACATTTATGGCTCTTAGATTCATGTGTATTAGTCTGGTGCCTGGTCCACACATGCTAGCCTAGTACTGGGGCAGACAGTCTGTATACATCATGGTCAGCCTTGAACCAGAGGCAGATCTGAAGCCTCAGTTCATAGGGGTGGCCCTGAAGCCGAGGTCCAAAGGAGTTAACTGATGCTTTGGTTTGTGGAGTACTTTGTAGTTCGTGGACTATACTTTGTTTTGTGGAGACTGATCTGCTATGAACCTGGAGCCAAAGTCTACAAGAAACCACTCAGTAGGCTTTGGGACTAAGCTGGCTTAGATTACACTGGTGTCAAGGACTGCCACTGTGAGCTGAAATCTGAGTCTGTGGGGCCAGTCTAATGCTAGCATCCACTGGGCAAGACTGGAATTTGAGTGTATGATGAAGTTGGGTGCTTTCCTCACTCTTTTTTCTTGTTTTGTTTTTCTTCTCCATAAGAGTACTCCAGGGCAGAGGGAAGATATGTGCTTAGAGAAGAGATGATTCAGGTAAACTGTTCTTCCTGTCCTCTTCAATGTGTGTGTGTTGTGTGTGTTTTCTTAATTTCCATGCTCAGCCTGTATGCTGTTTGATGAAGTAATGACTTCTATATTTTATGCTAACTTAGACTTTGACCATAAGTACAGACGGATACATGTGAATTTTGCCAGTAACAGAGTAAGCAAGCAATTTCCCTATATTCTACTTAATGGACACTTGCCATTCAACTCAGTCTGTCTGATCCTGTATATTAGCTATGCTATCTCCTGGACATTGGCTGTAATGGTGGTTAAAGGAAATCTTGCCAGTATCAATAGAGAGTCCCCCTTTTTTTTTATACTACTTGGGAGACATTCTCCATGACACTTGACTTTTCTCTCCCAGTAATTAAGCCATGTTTGGTAGAGAACGTGTATCTATACTTTGGAATATTGAAGGAAGCATTCAAATACTGTATTGGGATTCCAGGAAATCATATTCAGGACAATAAGAAGCACTGCAAATCAATTTAATATTATTATTTACTTTTACTATGCTCCATGAAATATATCTATGTATCTACATCAATGTCAATATGAACATAGATGTATAGAAATATATATGTAAATATATATATATATATATATATATATATATATAAAAACATTTACTATTATATATCCTATACAATGGATACTAGCTTTTCTATATTTAGTGTTTATTTATAGTAAAAGAGATTAGAGGATTTGGATTTGAATTCTCACTTACTTACTAGCTATGTATTATATTAAAAGAAGAAGAAGAAGAAAGTGTTAGTGGCTCAGTCATGCCCAACTCTTTGCAACTCCATTGACTGTAGCCCATCAGGCTCCTCTGTCCTTGGAATTATCCAGGCAAGAATATTGGAGTGGGTAGCCATTCCCTTCTCCAGCGGATCTTCCTAACAAAGATCCATGTCTTCTGCATTGAAGGAAAATTCTTCACTATCTGAGCTACCAGCTGGAGACCTAAGTTGCTTTATTATTAAAGTTAAGATACTAGTAACAGCCATCTCATAAAGCTTCATTATCAAATGAGGTATGTGTTGAATGTTTAACATGTTGCCTTATATATCATAAATACTTAATAATTTTTGCATTAATAATAATGCCAACTTTTTTTATAACCTTCATTTTCAGCATCATGCAATAGGCTACCTGTGATAGTATTTCAATTAGAGACAGGAGATGGAATATAATTTTGAGACTAAAAGACTGAACAGCATGTGGAAGGAAGAAAAGTCTGAGTTTTTCCTTTTTCTATATCCTATTTTTCTACAAAATGATAGGTAAGCTCAGGGGGAAATATGCTTCTTTTTAAAAAAAAGTGTAGTTTCTCTCTAACAAATGATAAATGATAGAAAAATATAAATGTTTTAAAACTAGAATAGGCTTTTGAGGATATCTTCTCTAATTAACTTAGTTTGCAGATGATAACAGATTCATATGGCAAAGTGAAAAAGATGACTTAGTCAAGAGGCAAAGCAAGAATTCTTATCTCACCAGCTTGCTGCACAGTAATTAAAATAAAAAAAAAAGTAAAACAATCAATGTGGTTAGGAAAGGCATTTATTAGTATATTGTCCACATATTTTCCTATTTGCCTCAGTTTGATGATTTTAGTAAAGCACAATTTCTTCCTCAATTATGTTAAAATAAAAAAGTCACAGGATGCATTTTACAAATGTTATTTATTTAACTTTGGTTAAATGTCAGCAAATGAGTAACCTTTCTTTTTTAGGTTGATTATATTTTTCACTGAATTATTTTAATTTAAAAAATTTTGCAATTTTTGACAGGTAATAATTCAGTAAAATTAAATTTCCTTATATAAACTTAATTATTCAAGAGTATTTGTTGTGTTGTAGATTGATTATACAAGTTTTTCACATCTATTAACTACTTTATAGGTTTTAAACATTTTTGTACCAATTACTTTGCTGAGCATTTTAAACTTCAAGCTAGTTTCTCTTTCTACCTCTCTACTCACTCCTGAGTCACTGTATTACTCAGGGTAGATTAACTGTTTTAAGAAACAACTTCAATATTTGTGGTTTAACTTTTGTGTTTTATCTCCTCCTCATGAAAATCCCCTTATTAGCTAACTTACCTGAGTATCTTTACTCCAAAGGTGAATCAGAGATCTGTCCAGTTTAATTTATTTTTGTGATATTTCATGATCTTCAACACATGATCTCCAAGACCACCATGGAAATGGAAGAGAGCTTAGTAAATCTCAGTGGATTCTTAACTACCTTGGATTGGAAGTTACACATAGAATTTCCACTCTCATTCAGTGAGTCAGAGACAGTTACATATCTCCAATTAGATGCAAGGGAGAGGTAGTGAGAGCCTCTGGCAACAAATCTAGAGTATGGAAGAGGAATCTGAATCTTTGATGGTCACCTATTCCTGTCATATTAACATTCTAAGACAGCTTGCAAGTGTGTTTAAGTGACAATAAATTTCCAATGGTTTGGGTGTTTTTCAGAAAAAAAAAATGTTTTATTATTTCAAATTATCATTATTCTCTTAAGATTTGGCTGGAATTCATGATAGTCTTTATTTCACATATATAATTTTATAAATTGCTTGCAGTTTAACCATGCTTCTCCTCAAGTAGCATTAAAATAATATCCTATCAGCCTTCAAAAACAAATTGGCTTTATACATATAATGAAGTTTAGCAAATAAATTTTTTTATTGAGACAAATATAAGAAACTGTTTCCACATTATGGTTTGTTATGTTGCCACTAGAATAAATTTTTCCAACAGCTTTTTTATTTTACTATTAAAGTTTAGAACTCTATCAGCTTGACTACATGCATCATTAATGATTCTCAATGACTTGGCTCTATTTTCTTTCAACAAAAGTCCATTTCATGTTTTTAATGCTCTTGCAATCTTATTGTGCAAAAGCTGAGGTTATGCAGCTCATAACTACTAAAATTTTAGGACAATTTAGAATTTGATGTAACAAATTTCCCCATGAAATATAAATATATATAAACCTGAATAGACACTAAACATATCGAGAGTTATCTAACATATTTGTGACGCAAGCCATGCGATTTAGCACACAAATACAAGTTAAATCAATACATACCGTTTCCCACTCATTCAATAGTAAAGCTTATAATGCAAAATGTGTTAGTGAGAGTATGGGGAGTCAGTGGAACTATATATTGCCTGTGGATGTGTAAATATTTACAAAAACTTTGGAGAACAATTAGAAAATGCATAATTAAATTGAAAATTATTCAAGACGGGAACAAAATGGTGAAGTAGGACTCTGAGCACATGTCTGCCTATGAACACATCAAAAGTACATCTATATGTGGAGCAAATCTAACTGAAATCAAACTGAAAGCTGTCAGAAGGACACACACAGTGGGTCTATCTGCCTCCTGGGACATTTCATCATATTTATCCTAGAGGTCTTTAAAGATAAATATGCCTAAAACTGAATTATTTTATCCAAAACCGTCTTCTCTGACTCCTTTTCCTCTTCAAAGTAAACAGAAGTCCCCAACAGATTTATGATCCCCATCTTGGGTATTGGGTCTGTGTTCCCTGAATATTGGCATGGTTATACTCTTGCCTCATATGAGTAAGTAGTTTTGTTTATATTACTTCCACATTTCATGAGTTCTTCCATATCTCCATATTTCCACTTTCCCAGCTTCATTGCACTGCTCTTTGATACAACCACAGATGTAAAGAAATATCTACATGGATTTGGGTTGGAAACGAAGAGAATGTCAGTTTGGGACCAGTACTGCTAGGAGGTGACACAGAAGAGAAGTATATTGTGGGCTCAAATATTCTCCATAGGGACTGAAGGATTGATCTACATATTGGGCACCCCAGCCCTGGGGTCTAATACCGGTAAGATAAGTACCTTTAAATGGTTTGAAAACAAATGGAACTATCTGAAGGTCTGTAAAAAACGGAAACTCCACTCATGAAGAGTACACCCACATGCTTGCTTACTCCCAGGAGCATGACAAAGGAAGAAAATTGAATCAGGGAATATGAAGATTTAATCATCCATATCAGGGAATCTGGATGGTTTCCTTCAAATGCCCCAGCACATGTCCTAGTCCTTCTACCTCTAGTGCAGTTCATCACCATGGATAAGACTCCTGTTGTCAAGGAGAATGCACATGTAGGGGAGACAGATGGTTCAGACCCAGCAATGCATCTCAACAGGCCCAAGGTGGCAATTAATGGCACTCACAGAGGCAGCGGACTGGGAATGGTCTGGAGCTCTGATGGGCATGACAGGAAGGTCCCAGGATATGCCTTGGATCACATTGGGTGCCTGCTCCAATGCCTCTTGCTTCAGTACTGAATCTACTTTGGGGCAAAGGTACCATTGTCTAGAGGAAGAAAAATTAACATTTAAAGGGAATGGAAACAGTTCAAACCAAAACCTCAGGGCTTCTGGTATAGCATATTGGGACCAAATTCTGCCCCCAAAGAGTCATGGCAGCCATTGAGCATAGGAGAAGCATGACTCACATCTAGCCCTGACTCCAGCTTCTCCACCTCTCACTAAGGTAACAGCTGCCAGCACACCATGGGAGAAGACATGATTTAAGCTCACTTCAGATCCAACTCTGTCACCAAAGACACTGAGAATAAAGATTGAATAGAAATGCTCCTTTCAAGACAAAGATATGTAACTGTTTCACTTAATTTCATAGATACAGATAAAGTTAAATAAAAGGAGAAAACAAAGAACTGTTTCAAAGGAAAGACTGAGAAAAAAATAAACTAAAAAGATAAAAAAAAAACCAACCTATGAAACATGGTTAAATAATTTTTCCAATAAAGGTTTCAAAGTATTAGAAATAAGAATGTTAACTGAACTTGGGAAAGGAATAGATGAACACAGGGGGAAGTTTAACAAAGAACTAGAAAATATAAAAAGAGCACCAGTAGAAATGGATTTTTTTATTAGTTTATTATGAAGAGGTGGCAAGAATACACAGAAGAACTGTTCAAAAAAGATCTTCACTTTCTTTTTTTTTTATTTTATTTTTAAACTTTTATTTTATTTTTAAACTTTACATAACTGTATTAGTACCCAGATAATCATGATGGTGTGATCATCAACCTAGAACCAGACATTCTGGAATGCGAAGTCAAGTGGGCCTTAGGAAGCATCACTAAAAACAAAGCTAGGGGAGGTGATGGAATTCCAACTGAGCTATTTCAAATCCTAAAAGATGATGCTGTGAATGTGCTGCACTCAACATGACAGCAAATTTGGAAAACTCAGCAGTGGCCACAGGACTGGAAAAGGACAGTTTTCATTCCAATCCCAAAGAAAGGCAATGCCAAAGAATGTTCAAACTACCACACAATTGCACTCATCTAACACGCTAGCAAGTAATGCTCAAAATTCTCCAAGCCAGGCTTCAACAGTACATGAACTGTGAACTTCCAGCTCTTCAGTCTGGTTTTAGCAAAGGCAGAGGAACAAGAGATAAAATTTCTAACATCCATTGGATCACAGAAAAAGAAAGAAGCAAGAGAGTTCCAGAAAAGCATATACATCTCCTTCATTGAGTATCCCCTAACTTTGACTGTGTAGATCACAACAAACTATGGAAAATTCTTAAAGCGATGGGAATACCAGGGCACCTGGCCTGCCTCTTGAGAAATATGTATGCAGGTCAGGAAGCAACAGTTAGAACTGGACATGGAACAACAGACTGGTTCCAAATAGGAAAAGGAGTACGTCAAGGCGGTATATTGACACCCTGCTTATTTAACTTATATGCAGAGTACATCATGAGAAACGCTGGGCTGGAAGAAACACAAGCTGGAATCAAGATTGCCAGGAGAAATATCAATAACCTCAGGTATGCAGATGACACCACCCTTATGGCAGAAAGTGAAGAGGAACTGAAGAGCCTCTTGAAGAAAGTGAAAGGGGAGAGTGAAAATGTTGGCTTAAAACTCAACACATGTATGCCTGTGGCAGATTCATTTTGATATTTGGCAAAACTAATACAATTATGTAAAGTTTAATAATAAAATTAAAAAAATAAATAAACAAACAAACAAAAAAAACCTCAACATTCAGAAAACTAAGATCATGGCATCTGGTCCCATCACTTCATGACAAATAGTTGAGGAAACAGTGGAAACAGTGACAGATTTTATTTTTCTGGGCTCCAAAATCACTGCAGATGGTGACTGCAGCCATGAATTTAAACAACATTTGCTCCTTGGAAGAAGAGTTATGACCAACCTAGATGGCATATTACAAAGTAAAGAAATTATTTTGCCAACAAAGGTCCGTCTAGTCAAAGTTATGGTTTTACCAGTAGTCAGGCATGGGTGTGAGAGTTGGACTATAATGAAAGCTGAGCACCAAAGAATTGATGCTTTTGAACTGTGGTATTCGAGAAGACTCTTGAGAGTCCCTTGGACTGCAAGGATATCAAACCAGTCCATCCTGTAGGAAATCAGTCCTGAATATTCGTTGGAAGGTCTGATGCTGAAGCTGAAACTCCAATACTTTGCTCACCTGATGCAAAGAACTGACTCATTTGAAAAGACCTTGATGCTGGGAAAGATTGAAGGCAGGAGGAGCAGGGGACAACAGAGGATAAGATGGTTGGATGGCATCACTGACTCAATGGACATGAGTTTGAGTAAACTCCAGGAGTTGGCAGTGGACAGGGAGGCCTGGTGTGCTGCAGTCCATAGGGTTGCAAGGAGTCAGACAAGCTGAGCTACTGAACTGAACTGAACTGAAGAATACAGTAACTGAAATGAAACCACACTAGAAGAAATAAAACAAACAGGGTGATATAGGAAGAAAACACATAAACAATCTGAAAGATAGAATAATGGAAATCACCCAATCAGAAAAGAATAAAAACATTGATGAAAGAAATTACCAATGATATAATGATTCCTATAAAGAAATGGAAAGGTATCTTGTGTTCATGGATTGCAAAAATTATTATTGTTAAAATGTTCATACTACCTAAAGCAATCTACAAATTTAATGCAATCACTATCAAAACACTCATGATATTTTTCACATAATTAGAGCAAATAATCTTAAAGTTTACATGGAGCCACAAAAGAATGTGAATTACTAAAGCAATCTTGAGAAAGAAGAATGCAGCAGGTTCCTTGACTTCAGACTATACTACAAAGCCACAGTAATCAAAACAGTATGGTACTGGTACAGAAACAGATACTTAGGTCAATGGAACAGAACAGAGAGCCCCCAAACAAACCCACACACATACGGTCAATTAACCTATGGCAGAGGATGGAAGAATATACAATGGAGAAAATGTCTTTTCCATACATGGTGCAGGGGAAATTGGACAGCTACATGTAAAATAATGAAATGAGAACATTTCCTCTCACAATATAAAAAAATAAACTAAAAAGAGATTAGTGACTTAAATGTAAAACTGAAACTGTAAAATTCCTAGAAGAGAACATAAGCAGAACACTCTTTTATACTAATGGCACCTATATTATTTTGGATCTGACTCCTAAGGCAAAACATACAGAAACAAAATAAATGAGACATGCAAACCAAAATGCTTTTGCACAAGGAAACATCAATGACAAAAAAGGCAGCCTACTGAATGAAGAAAACATTTTCAAATAATATGACTGATAATCCATTAGCATTCAAAATATGCAAACAGCTTTACAACTCAGTATGAAAACAAACAAGTGAATAACCTGATTAAAAATGGACAATGGCATTTTTTTCCCAAATAAGGCATACGGATTATCAATAGACACATGAAAAGATGCTCAGTATTGCTAATCATCAAAGAAATGCAAATCAAAATCACAATGAGATTTCAGAGCATACCTGTCAATATGGCTATCATTAAAAATATCAGATATAACAAATATTGGTGTGGAAAAACAGGAAATATTAGTACTGTTGGTGAGAGTTTATATTAGTGAAGCTACTAGGGAAAACAATATGGAGGCTCCTCAGAACACTTAACATAGAGCTACATATGATCCAGCAATACCAACCCTGGGTATATATCTAAAGAAAACAAAATCACTGATTTGGAAAGACATGCGAACTCCAGTGTTCACAGCAGCAACATTTACAGTAGCCAAGATGTGGAAGCAATTTAATTTCCATCAGTAGGTAAATGGATAAAGAAGAGGTTATTTGGAGGCTGTTATGCTTAGTGAATTAAGTCGGAGAAAGACAGATCCTGGAACTTCCCTGGTGGTCCAGTAGTTAAGAATCCTCCTTGCAATTCAGGGGATGAGGTTCCATATTTGTTCAGAGAGCAACAAGATCTCCTATGTGAGTCCACACTCCCAAGTAGAGAATCTGTGCACCACAATGGAAGATCCTTCATAGCACAAAGAAAATCCTGTGTACCACAACTAAGATTCTATATAGTTAAATAAATAAATATTTAAAAAGACAGATCTTGTATGTTAACATTGATTAATGGAATTAAAAAAATAAAGGAATTAATATAACAAAACAGGTACAGGCTCACTGATGTAGAGAAAAACTAGTGGTTTGTTGTGAGGTCAGTAAAAGGGGAAGGGAAAAGATAGGTGTATGAAAGTAAGAGATATTATGTATAAAATAAGCTATAAAGATATATTGTACATCAATTATGTAAAATTTAAAAATAAAATTAAAAAAAATAAAATTAAATAAAAACTAAAAAAAAAGATATATTGTACATCAGAAGGAGTATAGTTAATGTTTTATAATAATTTTAAAAGGATATGATCTAAAAAATATTGAATTACTATGTTGAACATCTGAAACTAATATGCTATATTAAATCTACTATACTTCAATAAAAATGGAAAGGAAGTTATTCCATGACTCAGAAAGTTTACCTCCAGGAGTCTTCCTTAGAGAAACCCTTATACTTGTGTACAGGGAACATGCAAATGGATGTTTATTGAAACTTCATTTGTAATAGTAAAATGCAAATAACTTAACTGTCTATCTTTAGAGAAACAGGTAAGTCAATTGTGGTTTATTCACAAAAAATAAATACAACTGTCTTAACAAAAGAATGAATTTTCTAGGTAACAATATGGCTACAGCTATAAAGGAGCTAAGGAAGAAGCAAATCACAGAATATGATGCATAGTACAGTATATAGTAAAGTTACAAAGCTGTGAATGGGTATATGACTCAACTAAAAATGTTTTGCTTCTGAGGAATAGGAGTGGAAGAGATGGGAGATGATAGTAGGGCTTCAGCTGTTTTTCTAATGCTTACTTCTTTTAAGTGTTAGACAAAATCCTCAATATAAATATGACAAATGGTAAACCTATTACATGTGATTTATGGCTACCTATTTATTATATTACTTAAGTACTTTTGAGATGGTTCATAATTAATTTTAATTAATACAAAATATATTATTCCTAATAATATAATATAAAAACTATCTCCACTCTCAGCTATTGTCATTTTTAAAATTCATTAAAATAAAACAATGTTCTCAGGTACAAATACACTGTTATGGTACAGAAGTCTGAATGTAAACTTACTCTCAGTTTTTAAACAGTAATAATGCTACACATATGGAAATAAGATTTAGCTCGTTATATAAAGTAAATGGACTTGGATGAAAATAAGATGAAAGACATGTGAATTGTTTTCTTTGAAAGAATGAGGGCATTAAAATGTACATAAATGTAGCTTGGGAGGAAGATCTTGTAAGTATGGTGGTCCTTTTAGCCTATAAGTAGGTGGCCAAAACTTCAGTATGTACAAAAGCAATTGGAAGCAGAAGCAGTGAGTGTTCACTCTTTCAGAGAGGAAAAGATCATTCAGAATTCAATTCCTTGGTTGGGGGCAAAGACAGTGAATTTTTGTCTGCACTATAATTGAGTATCAAGGTAAAATAGCATAGTGACTTTACTTGGATATTAAGGAAGAATAGTATAATGGCTAAAAGCACAAGTTGTGGGATCTTGGCTGCTATCCACTCACCAGGTTATTTCATTGCTCTGAGCTTCCTTGGATGTAAATGTGGTTGACAAAATAGTACCTATCTCATTAGACTGATGAGAGGACTGTATGAAATAACCGCTGTAAAATTATTAAAGCACTGTCTGACATGTAGTAAGTTCTAAATAAATATTAGCTGTATTATAGGGACCACAAGACTCACTGTGGCCAATTTGGTGCACTACCTGGGCCTGAACTCTGTATAAAAGATTGAAATTAAATGGGTTCTAATGGTAGGAGTTTTAGAGAATAATAAAAACCCATGAGTCATTTCTCAAGATAGCTGATTTGGGGCAGTTGCTTGACCAATCTCAGCCAGGAATGCTGGGATGATAATTGTATCTCAAGTGGCTGTCTTATATTGTTGTTCAGTCTCTAAGTCATGTCTGACTCTTTATGATCCCATGGACTGCAGCATACTAGGCTTCCCTGTCCTCCACTATCTCCCTAAGTTTGTTCCATCTCATGCCCATTGAGTCAGTGAAACCATCCAACCATCTCATCCTGTGTTGACTTCTTCTCCTCTTGCTCTCAATCTTTCCCAGCACCAGGGTCTTTTCCAATGTAGTCGGCTGTTCACCTCAGGTGACCAAAATATTGGAGCTTCAGCTTCAGCATCAGTCCTTCCAATGAATATTCAGGGCTGATTTCCTTTAGGATTGACTGGTTTTAATCTCCTTGCTGTCCAAGGGACTCTCAAGAGTTTTTATCCAACACCACAGTTAGAAAGCATCATCTGTTTGGTACTCAGTCATCTTTATGGTCCAGCTGTCACATCCGTCTATGACTACTGGAAAAACCATAGCTTTGACTATATGGATCTTTGTCAGCAAAGTGATGTCTCTGTTTTTGAATACTCTGTCTAACCTTTTCATAACTTTTCTTTCAAGAAGCAAGCATCCTTTAATTTCATGACTATAGTCACTGTCTGCACTGATTTTGTAGTCCAAGAAAATAAATTATGAACATGATATCATCATATGTGAAACTCAGTATGTTAACAAGTAAACTCATAGTAATACCTCTGCCCTTGATTTGGTATTCTTTATCTTGATTACTGGCCTCATCATCCATTCTTCTGAGTATCTAGAAACCTATATGATGTACTAGGTTTTCTTTCACTTTCACTCCTTATTTATTCTGTATTTTGCTTCACAAATAATCCTAAGATAGATCTTTCCTCCACATCTCTACTACCACTGTCACTGCCTAAACCCAAGACCACATTAACCTCCTGTTACTGAAGTGACCACATTAACTTCCTGGACTAGTCTATGACAAACCTAGACAGAATATTAAAAAGCAGAGATGTTACTTTACTGAAAAGTGTCCACATAATCAAAGCTATAGTTTTTCCAGTAGTTGTATATGGATATGAGAGTTGGACCATAAAGAAAGCTGAGCATCGAAGAACTGATGCTTTTGAATTGTGTTGGGGAAGACTATTGAGAGTCCCTTGGACTGCAGGAGATCAAATCAGTCAATCCTAAAGGAAATCAACCCTGAATATTCATTAGAGGGACTTATGTTGAAGCTAAAGCTCCAATATTTTGGCCACCGGATGTGAAGAACTGATTCACTGGAAAAGACCCTGATTCTGGGAAAGACTGAACACAGGAGGAGAAGAGGACAACAGAGGATGAGATGGTTGGATGACATCATCGACTCAATGGACATGAGTTTGAGGAAGCTCCAGGAGTTAGTGATGGACAGGGAACCCTGGCATGTTACAGTCCATGGGGTTGCAAAGAGTCAGACACGACTGAGGGACTGAACTGAGTCTCTCCAAAGCTATCCTTCTTTGACACTCAATTCTTTCTTTTAGCAGAATCTAGAATTTTCTCTTTAAAAAAAATACATAAACTATTTTCACTCACTTTAAAAATTCTTATGTGCTGTTCTGTGCTCAATTGCATCTGTTGTGTCCAACTCTGCAACCCTATGGACTGTCGCCCGCCAGGCTCCTCTGTCCATGGGATTCTTCAGGCAAGAACACTGGAGTGGGTTACCATGACACCCTCCAGGTGATCTTACAAACCCAGGGATACAACCTGAGTCTCTTACATCTCCTGCATTGGCAGGCAGGTTCCTTACCACTAGTGCCACCTGGGAAGCACAAAAATCTTTTTATTCCTCTCTATTGTTCTTAGAATACAGAATAAAATCATGACCCAAATAGTATGAACTCAACTTACTCTCCAATTCCACTTTACTGCAAGAACTTCCTTTCCTTCTATTCTTAACCACATTCTTTCACCTTCTCAAAGGTGTCATGTAATGACATGTACCTCAACCAATGTAGGGCCTTTGCCCATGCTGTTCTGTCTGCTGTAATATTCTTCTTTCTGTTCATTTCTTACATAGATCCTACTTTTCTTTCAGCTTTCAGCTCCATTATCATTTATTTGGCTTGTTCAGCTGCTCTTGTTATATGCTTTCCTAGCACCATACACTTTATTTCATAGCATATTTCCTTTGATATTTATTTCTGTTGTCATCCATGGTTTATTAGTATCTCACACTAATTATAAACTCCAACAGGACATATCTTTTTTTATTCACTATTTTATACTCAGAACCTTAACACAGTGCCTGATACTTCTAGGAGTTCCATAACTACTTGTTCAATGAATACACATACAATTCTACATGAATATTTACCATTATATATATATATATATATATATATATATATATATATATATATATCAAGTCTTACTTAAAATATGACCTCTTCTGAGAGGCTTTCCCAGACTGCCTTAGCTAAAGATGCTCAACCTCTCCACCAACTCCTTATGTTACTACTCTGTTTTATTTTTTTTAATACCCATGTATTCCTATTGGAATACACACACACACACACACACACACACAAACACACATATAGGCTTCCCAAGTGCTGCTGGTGGTAAAGAACCCACCAGCCAGTGCAGTAGATGTAAGAGGCATGGGTTCGATACTTGGGTTGGAAAGAGCCCCTGGAGGAGGGCATGGCAACCCATTCCATTGTACTTCCCTGGAGCATTCCATGGACAGAGGAAGTTGGTGGGCTACAGTCCATAGGGTCACAAATAGTTGGACACAACTGAAGTGACTTAGCATGCATGCATCAACAAGCAGCAGAGTGCTTTACTCAGAGGAGACCCTAAAATTATTTATCAAACAAATGAATGAATAAAAATACTTCACCATATTTCTACTTATTTTTAGATGTTTAGACAAATGTAAGTCTTCCATAGAAAGAACAGTTCGACCCAGAGGGATGGTACAGGGAGGGAGGAGGGAGGAGGGTTCATGATGGGGAACACATATATACCTGTGGCGGATTCATGTTAATGTATGGCAAAACCAATACATTATTGTAAAGTTAAAAAATAAAATAAAATTTAAAAAATAAATAAAACAGTTAATACAAATAATTGCAAAAGGTATATATCAGAAAAACTAAGAAAATATTAGAAAAATATTAATAACTAGATTTTTGAGTCCAAGTAATCATGGAATTTTGGAATTTTTTCTGTTTTATTTCAATATTAAAATGATAAAATTGATAGAAACTAATTGATGCCTGTAATTGTTACCAAAAAAATGAAGTAGTGAAATGATGTCTCTAAGTGTCTAGGCCTCTAAAGTATATTAGTTATAATGTGGTAGGATTACAAGTCTTCTTGGAAAGTTAATTAATCTCCCTTCTGCTCCTTATCCACTCCTTCAACCCATCCACAATTCCAATTTTAAAATAATTAATAAAATGCTTATTTATTTGTTATAGTGTATTTGGTTTTATAAAGGATAAAAACACTTTTGTAAAGTGTGAGTGGCCAGTACATTTAAATAGAAAATTTTGTAAAAAGCTAAAATGAGGGAATATAAACATATCAAATGACAAAGTTCACTTAATGATAATACTTGAGCTATAAATTTAGCACTAAGAGGCATGTCAGCTACAGGTAAAGAGGAGTAAAATGGGTAGCCTGATAGAAGGAAATGTGTCAGTTTGCTGGGAGAGGGAATTTTTTCTCTAGAATTAAATTTTAAAAGCTAATTATTATGTAAATCATTAATTAGGGTCAATGACTAATATAAAATACTATGTTTTCAACAGTATTTTTAAAGCTTCTATTATTTTGGTAAGATGTTATGTGTTTCCTAGAAAAGTTCACAAAGCTTCTTGAGAGCAGCATTCCAGGAATTACAGTATTTTCTAGGCTCTATATTCTAACAGTGAATTCCAATTTCTGCTATTTCTAGCCTTGAGAAATGTATGCTGTATTCATTATGATGTGATTGACCTTTGGCTTTTCTATTATTTACATTAGCTACTTATGATATTCATAATAGTATTCTTTAAATCATGTCTGCAGAAGTGAACAATGCACAGTGAAAGTACACATTGCACTTTATTTATTTACCCAGTAAAATATTCCTTGGCAAGATGACCTTAGGAGCAGAATTCTAATTACCATAAGGCTTCAGGATGGGGACTGGAGAGTAAAGGTGTAAGAAAACACACTGATGTTTTCTTAAAATACTATGCACTTAAAACACACTGCATCTCACATACATTTTTCTAATCTTAATAATTGAAATACTCAATCATAGTTTTTTTTTTTAATGACCAATATCTAACTGGCAGGAATTTTTTTAATGGAGAGAGAGCTTTTTCCCCATATTATTTTTTTTTTAAATGCAAGAAACAATATATGTATCCTGAAGTGTCATTGAGAAAAAAGCCACAAGGTTTTGGAAGAGAAAGAAAAGGTCATTAAAAAATGTATTTTACTGCAACAGCAAACAGATATGCCATATGCTTAGTTTTAAATGTCAAGGCAGAAGAAACCTTACAAACAGACATAGAAAGTCAGTTCCATAACTATTAAATGCAGTTGTTGAAATATCTTGCTTTAGGGGATTTGAGATTATACTCTAAAAAGGCTGAATAGCCTGCTGTTGCTGACCTCAAAGAGCAGTCAGAAATGTACAGTGACAAAAGATTTCACAATATATTGGGTCATAGCATAAAGTGGTATATACATGAAATGAATCTTTAAAATAACATGTGGTATAAATATTGTATCCTGACTGCACATTTAGAAAGGTTGAGAACAAAATCAAAAAATAAGATACATTTGACAAACTTTGAGTGACTTCCTTTACTTTATCTTGGAGCATTGTGGCTGAAATAATTGTTTGGAAGAAATCATTGTTACACTTGTACCAACTGAATTTGGCATGCAAAAGTTACTACTAATCTTTGTAGTGATGATTAATTAGTGTATAAATGATGTCCAACCTGCTAAAAATGGGAGACAGGGCAATAGTAACTTGAATTGATAATGAGACTTTATTATTTGTAGGAAGAAATCTGTTTAAATAAAAATTTCACTGAAACCATTTCATGTGTTCATTAGAAATGCTTGGTGATTTGAGACTCAGACGTGACAACCACTGCAAACAAGTGACTAGGACAAACTACAAACTGGAAAGTAGTATAGTTTAGACTGATGGAAATAGCAATACTTAGGATTGCAACTGAGCAAAACTATGAATGAGATTGTCTCTGATACATGACTGTCTCACCTCTATTTCACCTACCTCCACTTTACTTGCTCTTGGCCAATAGTTATCTATAAAAATGTTAGGTATTAAGACTGCCATGTTCAAAAGTTTGGGTATAACTCAGAAATATTATTATTTCATTCATTTTCATATTTACTTACTAAAATAGAACGTCATTTGGGGGTGCCAAGGAGCTAAATCTTGCCACAGTTGTATGTGAAGAATCTGTATATATCATCGCTGCTTTTTGTGCCCTTCATCATCATAGTCTTAGTATGTTGTGATCTATGAACCTGAGTACAGAGGTACTCATCTCTGAGTGTAACAAAGATAAGAAAGGAGTAGAATTCTTTGGGGAAGATTCAGATGAGAACTCAGAGAAGGCAATGGCAACCCACTCCTGTACTCTTCAAATCCCATGGAAGGAAGAGTCTGGTGGGCTGCAGTCCATGGGGTCACTAAGAGTTGGAGCAACTTCACTTTCATTTTTCACTTTCATGCATTGGAGAAGGAAATGGCAACCCACTCCAGTATTCTTGCCTGGAGAATCCCAGGGATGTGGGAGCCTGGTGGGCTGCCATCTATTGGGTTGCACAAAGTCAGACACGACTGAAGTGACTTAGCAGCAGGAGAAGATGTGTTTTAGATAAGACCTCCAGAGAAAAGCTCTCTAAGAAGATGGCACTGACCTGAATGAAGTAAAGACATAGATTAATACAAAAATAAAATTGTGTTAATTTTTGATGTACATTGTTTCTTGGGAGAAGATAATATGATGTCTCAAATCCAGGTTAAAGGAATAAATATTTACAGAGGAGATTTTTGTTTGTTGCATAAGTTTAGGACCTTCCACATATCAACTTTTCTAGTCTTTTCCTAGTTCAACTTTCTTTCACTGCCATAAAAACACGCTTCATTACAAGAACAATAGAACTGTCTATCAAAAGAGAAAAAAAGAGGCAACTGAGCATAAAGATGCTGCATTTGCCCCTTTGGGAAAATATTTGTTGTGAAGTGGTCTGTTTATTGATATCACATGCCATTCATATGGACTAGCCACTTAAGAGCCCCTATGTGAAACAAGATAAGACTACATAAATAGTAAGAATTTACTCTAGAACTATCTATACTGCAATCACAAAAATGACTTTAAAATTCCTTTAAAATGAAAGGAAATGAAGGATTTCTAAAGAGAAATAAACTGCAATAAAAGCTCATTACAAATTTGAAAAAAAGTAGCAGAGTAAGAAGAAAGCAGACCAAGATGCATTTTAAATTTAGTAAGTCACTTTTCCTAGTGTAATTATCACCCACAGATCCAACATCATCCAAAATCATCCATTTCATCCAAAATCAAAACTAGGCCTTAATAATAGCTTACTATTTAGTCATATATTTTCTCCCCCACCATTCTAATTTCCTGGGTCACCTACCCTGAATTCCATTTTTGCTTTTCATTGTGTTCCTTTGCTCCTTTGCTTTCCTTTTAATTTACCTTTGTTGCATTTAAATGTATTCACAAGATATACATATTTTTGGAGCCCAGACTCTGAAAACACATCTTTCTGTCTCTCCTGATACTCTTATTCTGGGTATTTCATACAAATGGGATAAAATAATATGCAATATTTAGTGACTTGCTTCTTTCACTTACTGTAATATTTCCAAGGTTCAAGTATGTAGTAGTATGAATGAGTAATTTATTACTTTTTATGAATAAATAATATTTTATCATAGTGAAAGTATTAGTTGCTCAGTCTTGTCTGACCCTTTGAAACCCCATGGACTATAGCCTCTGTCCGTGGAACTATCCAGGCAAGATTACTGGAGTGGGTAGCCATTCCCTTTTCCAGGGTATCTTCCTGACCCAGGGATCAAGCCAGGGTGCCCTGCATTGCAGGCCGATTCTTTACCAGCTGAGCCTGAACTGTAGTGTTGGAGTAGACTCTTGAGAGTCCCTTGGACTTCAAGGAGATCCAACCAGTCCATCCTAAAGGAAATCAGTCCTGGGTGCTCATTGGATGGACTGATGCTGAAGCTAAAACTCCAATACTTTGGCAACTTGATGCAAAGAGCTGACTCATTGGAAAAGACCCTGATGCTGGGAAAGATTGAAGGCAGGAGGAGAAGGGGATGCCAGGTTGGATGGCGTCACCAACTCATTCAACATGAGTTTGAGTAAACTCCGGGAGCTGGTGATGAACAGGGAGGCCTGGCGTGCTGAAGTCCATGTGATCACAAAGAGTCAGACAGGACTGAGCGACTGAACTGAACTATACCAAATTTATTTATCCATTCATCAATTGATGACCATCTCACTTGGCCTAAACTTTTGGCTATTACAAATAATGTTGCTTCTATTAACATTTGTGTGTAAGTACTTTTGTAGACATTTGTTTTTATTGATCTTGAGTATATATCTAGGAGTAGAATTGCTATGTCGTGTGGTAATATTGTGTTTAACATTTTGAGGAACTGCCACACTGTTTTCCAAAGTGGCTATACCATTTTACATTCCCATCAGGATTTATGAGATTTAAAGTTTCTCCAAATCCTTATCAACATTTGTTTTTCATTTTTAAAACTAACACAATATTGTGAAGCGATTATCCTCCAATTAAAAAAAAAGTCAAAAAATCCATCAGAGGAACCAGAAATTCTGAGTGTATACACAGAGAAAATAATTTTAAATTGAAGACAAAAGGAGAAGGGGGCAGCAGTGGATGAGATGGTTAGATTGCATATCCAACTCAGTGGACATGAATTTGAACAAACTCTGGGAGATAGTGGAGGACAGAGGAGCCTTGCATGCTACAATCCATGGGGGGTCACAAAGAGTCAGACATGAACTAACAAATGAACAACAACAAGAATAAAAATATTGACAAAATAATAACAAAAAATTGACAAGTGCAATAATTATATTGTAAGAGTTTAAATACAATTCTTTCTGTAAATAATGAATCAAGCAACTACATAAATTGCAAAGATGTTTTTTTAAAAATTATTTTTAATTGGAATGCAACTCCTTTACAATGTTGTGTTAGTTTCTGCTGTACAACATGAACCAGCTATAAGTATGCATATATTCCCTCCTTATTGAGCCTCCCTCCCACTCCAGATCCCTACTTCATTTTCTTTTCTTGATAGGGTCCTTGAAGCACGCATTTTTAAGTTTTATTTATGTATTTATGTCTTCATTGCTGCAAGGGCTTTCTTTGGTTGGATTGTTCGGGTTTCTCATCATGGTGAATCCTCTTGTTGTGGAACACAGACTCTGGAGGCTGGCTCAGCAGTTGCAGTACACAGGCTTAGTTGACCCATGGCATATAGAATCCTCCAGGACCAGGAATTAAACCCACATCCCCTGCATTGGCAGGCAGATTCTTAACCAATGGACCACTAAGGAAGTCCAAACTTTTTAGCTCTGATGAAATCCAATGACTTTTTTTTTTTTCTTTTGTTGTTTGTGCTTTTGGTGTCATATCTAAGAATCTATTGTCAAATCTGTGGTCATGAAGGTCTACCCTTATATTTCCTTCTGTTATATTTCCTTAGATCTTACATTTAGATCTTTGATCCATTTTTTTATGGTGGTAAAATATACATAAGAGTTATCCTCTGTGTTTTTTTTATTATGATCATCCTAGTGGTTGTGAGATGGTATACTGTGGTTTTGATTTGCATTTATTTGATGAATAATGATGTTAATCATATTTTAAACCATTTATAGGTCATTTTAACATCTTTTGTTGAGAAATGTCTATGCAGATAATTTGCCTATTTTTAATTGTTTTTTAGGAGTTATAATGATTTTTTTCCCTATATTCTGGATTCAAGCCCCTTATCAATTGCATGTATTTTCTCTCAATCTGTGAGTTATGTTTTAATTTTCTTGATGTCCTTTGAAGCACAAACTTTTTTTTTCTTTTTTTAAGAGCCCATTTTTTTTCTATTTTGCTTTCGTCATCTTTGATTTTGATGTTGTATCTAAGATAGTCAGGAAGATTTACTCATATGATTACTTCTAATTGTTTAGCTATTAAATTTATGTCAGTGATCCATTTTCAGTTGTTTTAATATTATGTATGGTAGGGGTACAACCTCATTCTTTTTCATGTGGACACCCAGTATAGTTCCAGCATCATTTTTTAAAACTACTTTTTCCATATTGAAATTTCTGGAACCCCAATTATATTCTGTTTTATAAATGCCTTTCTGTTTTTCTTTTATATTTATTTATTTTTAAATGAAAAAAGATAAATATTTTTAATTATAAAGGGTACAATTCACAAAGAAAATAGACATCATAAACCATTAGACATCTAACAAAAAAGAAACAAAGATACATAATGCAAAAGTCAGAAGAAATTAAGGGAAAAGAAAAATGTGTATAATCATAGTCAGACATATTAATATTTCTCTGTGAATATTTTATCAAGTGCAGAAAAATAAGAATAGGAGCATTTTGAATGATGAGATTAATAGTTTAAATATAATAAATTCATGTTGATGTCTGGTAGAAGCCAACAGAGTTCTATAAAGTATTTATCCTTCAATTTAAAATAAATAAATGTTTAAAAATATATTTTCATTTATATTATTTTATATTAATTTTATATCCTATAGAAATATATTTAAAATTTTGTATCTCATACATTGTTATTAAATGTCAATGGGACTTTAGAATACCTGGCAAAAATATAAGCATTACTAAACTTCAAAATGTAGAATTAAATTTTTGTAATACAGTTATGCATATACACATATATTATTATTTTAAGTATTTTATGTTATTACAAGATATTGACTGTTGTTTCCTGTGCTATACAATAAACCTTTGTTTCTTGTTGCATATCTATTTTTTTAATTAGAAATCTAGCATTTTATTCATACTAAGTTGAACAAGTGGAATCAAAATGTCATAAATTTTTAGTTATGCAAAAATTCATAAATTTTCTAAAATATATATATTCACTATATATGTATACAAGAGCTTTTCTATTACGTTTAAGAACATAAAAAAAAAGAGATGAAGAAATTGGAAAACATAAAATAAATGAAATGGGAGCACTGAATATGAAATAGAAAAAGGGAAACAAACTAAATAAAAGTAAAAGATCCTCATATACTCCAGTTGTTTTTAAATATTGCTGCTTATTAGAAGCTCTGGTGAAAAAAAGCAATACCTGGGCATTTGTATTTTTCAAAATATTACAAGATAATTTTGATATGCATCTGGATTTTAAAAAGTGACTACAGGTTTTTATATTAAATGGTACTTTTGGTGATAAAAAAAAATTATTATTTTTCTGTTGACCAATCATGACACAATGGCATTAAGTGAGCAATAGTTATATAATTACAATAGTGAAAGATGATTAATCAGTTTTCATAATTAATAGCCAGACAAAAAAGATAATAAAATTGCAAGCAGGAATGGGAACCTGATTAACCTAACAATATGAAATAATTACACACAGTTCGGGAGGTCAAGCAAAGTGATGTGGTAAGTGCAAATGCATATGTTTTCATCTGCTCAAAGAGTCTATGTCTTTTGGTTGGGGCATTTAATCTATTTACACTTAAGGTAATTACTGATATGTATGATCCTATTGAGCTTCCCTGGTGGCTCAGACGGTAAAGCGTCTGCCTGCAATATGGGAGACCCGGGTTTGATCCTTGGGTTGGGAAGATCTCCTGGAGAAGGAAATGGCAACCCACTCAAGTATTCCTACCTGGAGAAACCCAGGGATGGAGGAGCCTCATTTCCTTCACTGTTTTGGGTTTATTGTGTAGGTAGGTCTTTTCCTTCTCTCATTTCCTGCCTAGAGAAGTTCCTTTAGCATTTGCTGTAAAGATGATTTGGTGGTGCTGAATTCCCTTAAATTTTGCTTGTCTGGAAAGCTTTTGATTTCTCCATCAAATCTGGAGGAGAGTCTTGCTGGGTAGAGTATTTTTGGTTGTAAGTTCTTCCCTTTCATCATTTTAAATATATCATGCTATTCCCTTCTGGCTTGCAGAGTTTCTGTTGAGAAATCAGCCAATAACCTGATGGGAATTCTCTTGTATGTTGTCATTTTTCCCTTGTTGCTTTTAATATTTTATATCTGTCTTTAATTTTTGTCAGCTAATCAAACTAGGCGTTATGGTATGTTACTCCTTGGGTTTATCCTGCCTGGGACTCGGTTCTTCTTGGACTTGATTGGTAAGGCTAATGGTGACCTCTAAGAGGGCTATGCCAAGAGGGACCTTCCAGGACTACTGCTGTCAATGCACCCATCTCTATGGTGAGTCCCTGCTGATCCATCTCTCCATAGGATACCCTTCAACACTAGCAGGTAATTTTGGTTCAGTTTCCTGTGGGCTTACTGTTCCTTTCTTTTAAGTTTTGATGCCCACAAAGTTTTGTGCCCTGCAAGACTGGAGTCTATGTTTCCCCCAGTCCTGTGAAAGTATTATAATCAAATCCCACTGGCCTTCAAAGTCAGATTCCCTGGGGATCCCTAGTCCCTTTGTCAGATCCCCAGGCTGGGAAGCCTGAGATGGGGTGCAGAACCTTTACAAAAGTGGGAGAACTTCTTTGGTATTACTGTTCTCCAGTTTGTGGTTCACCCACCAGGCAGGTATGGGATTTGATTTTATCATGATTGTGTCTCTCCTTGGAAAGACTGATGTTGAAACTCCAGTATTTTGGTCCTCTGATGCAAACAGCTGATCACTGGAAAAGTCCTCATGCTGGGAAAGATTGTCAGCAGAAGGAAAAAAAGGTCATCAGAGGATAAAATGGATGGATACCATCACTAATGCAATGGGCATCAACTTGGGCAGACTTCAGGAGATGGTGAGGGACAGGGAGGCCTGCTCTCCTGTAGTCCATAAGGTTGCAAAGAGTCAGACATGACTGGGCGACTGAACAACAACAACAATGCAGATATACAGTTGATCTTCTATAGTGACTTTTTATCTGCAATCTTAATAAGTTCACTTATTAGAATCATTGGTGAATAACTAATAAATAATAAACACTTTAACAGTTTTTAGCAAATTCTTTAGGATTTCCTTCACTTCTTTGTACAACAGAAACTAACACAATATTGAAAAGCAATTATACTCCAAAAAAATATCAGGAATAAAAAAAAGACTATATAACTCACAAATAGAGATAGTTTTACTTATTCCTTTCCAGTCTGCATGACTTTTATTTCTGAGAAATAATTTTATTTTCAAACCCAGCATACCCTATCTCCTTTGCATTCAAGAGTTTTTAATTTAGATAAACACTTTCCCCCACATTTTAATTAAAACAGCAAGAAGAAACAAGGAGTACGTTCAGTGTTATACTTGGAAATCTCCATGGTTGTATCATCCATTTCATTAGGTGAATTTCTTATTTTCATATCACTATAGACAGAAATTGTTGTTAAACTTTCCCTTTTCTCTACTTTTCAACAAGAACTACTAATTTTTCTTTAAGTCATCAAACACAACCTACTAGAGAGCCAATATTTTTTACTAGTAGCCTCTTCATGGTCCTTAAATTTTTTCCCTGTCTTATTCTCCTAAAGACCTTGCCAGAGTTTTAGATTTTGTTTTGACAGGACTCTGCTCAGTACCAAAATCGATGTTCAGTATCTAATGTTGTACAATAAACAACTTGAAAACTTACTGGCTCAAACTAACAAAAATAACTTAATATATAGTATTGCTTCTTTGGGTTTGAAATTAATGTGTGGCAAAACAGGAAGAGCTTGTCTCTATTCCATGACTTCCAAGCCCGCATTTCAAAGATGTCTTATTTCAAAACAAGTTAGGACCTAGAATCAACTGAATCAACATGCAACACACACACACACACACATATACATATATACATATATATATATGCATATATATATATACACATGCACATAATATATTGAAGAGAGCTTGTTTTTATTTTATGAAAACATGCACACACAAACAGCCTAAGTAAGCTTTATACATTTTATGGATCCTGCATTTAAACTATTCCCCAGACCTGACTTACTTCCACCGCTTTAGTGCTAAGTAGAGAAAATGAACTATGGAGGGCAAGGCTCATTTCAAAATCAACAGTAGGCTTAAATGGTAATTGTGAATGAACCACAATATTTTATGACAAAATGAGAAAAATAAGTTCAGCAATTTTAGATAAGGTAAATTATCTTCTCCAAGAAAAAATAAAACACTTCATTTAAAAAAAATCATTATTTCTAAAGCATATTCAGTTCAGTTCAGTTCAGTTCAGTCGCTCAGTCCTGTTTGACTCTTTGTGACCCCATGGACTGCAGCATGCCAGGCTTCTCTGTCTGACACCAAATCCTGGAGTTTAGTCAAACTCATGTCGTTTGAGTCAGTGATGCCATCTAACCATCTCATCCTCTGCTGTCCCCTTCTCTTCCCACATTCAATCTTTCCCAGCATCAGGGTCTTTTCCAATGAGTAAACTCTTCACATCAAGTAGCCAAAGTATTGGAGTTTCAGCTTCAACATCAGTCCTTCCAATGAACACCCAGGACTGATTTCCTTTAGGATGGGCTGGTTGGATCACCTTGCAGTCCAAGGGACTCTCAAGAGTCTTCTCCAACACCACAGGTCAAAAGCATCAATTTTTTTTTGTGCTCAGCTTTCTTCACAGTCCAACTCTCACATCCATACATGACTACTGGAAAAAACCACAGCCTTGACTAGAAGCAGCTTTGTTGGCAAAGTAATATCTCTGCTTTCTTAATATGCTGTCTAGGGTGGTCATAACTTTTCTTCCAATGAGTAAGTGTCTTTTCATTTCATGGCTGCAGTCACAATCTGCAGTGATTTTGGAGCCCCCCGCCCCCACCCCAAATAAAGTCTGTCACTGTTTCCAGTGTTTCCCTATCTATTTGCCATGAAGTGATGAACCCAGATGACATGATCTTAGTTTTCTGAATGTTGAGCTTTAAACCAACTTTTCACTCTCCTCTTTCACTTTCATCATCTAAAGCATATTGCCAGTGGTTAAGCCATACAATCTTGTAGTCTACCATAATTCTTTTATTGAAAATATCTTGGGGAATCTAATGTCTATATACTCCTGACTTTCATTTTTAATTAGTAAAATATTATACATTCTGAAATTCTAGTTTAAGTTGTTTCTTCTTTCATGTCAATGATATTATCATATAATTTTTGCCCAATGTGGAAGCAGAGAACATCTGCCCCCTCCTCAAAACCTTTCCCTTCCTTTTGAGGCAACCAGAAAGATGAGCTGGACACTCCCACAGGCATCATGGCAGCCAATACTCATCAGGGTAAAATAATACCCACAGCAATGAAGTGTTTATTACATAAGATTTGGGTTCTGCCTTTGCCTCTTTAAGTGAATCACTTCATCTTTTTGTAACTTTTTCAACTTTTACAAGTTCCTCACTTATAAAGCAAGGTTAGTGATACCACATCAATTTATACTTGAAAAATTCTATACTTTAATTTACTTGATTACTTGCATCCCCCCCCCATGCCCAATGCTACTCTACTATGCAATGGATGAAGGAACCATACTCATCATTATTTTTCAAATGCCTAAAATAATTCCTGCCACATAGTAAGTGCTCTAAAAATTTGTTTGACTAAGCAAACAGAAAATTTGAGTTGCATTACTCATTGCTCTGTTTTTAATATTCTGAAAGATGGCATTTGACTAAATTTCAGTTTTCTTTTATACTATAAAATTTCATTATGTCCTTTATTGTTAGTACAGTTGTTCAAAACTACCTGTCAAGATTATTTTATAGATTGCATATGCTGAGTTTAATAGGAAGCTACAATTATGCAGATGGTGACTGCAGCCATGAAATTAAAAGATGCTTACTCCTTGGAAGGAAAATTATGACCAATCTAGATAGCATATTCAAAAACAGAGACATTACTTTGCCAACAAAGTTCCATCTAGTCAAGGCTATGGTTTTTCCTGCGGTCATGTATGGATGTGAGAGTTGGACTGTGAAGAAGGCTGAGTGCCAAAGAATTGATGCTTTTGAACTGTGGTGTTGGAGAAGACTCTTGAGAGTCCCTTGGACTGCAAGGAGATTCAACCAGTCCATTCTGAAGATCAGCCCTGGGATTTCTTTGGAAGGAATGATGCTAAAGCTGAAATTCCAGTACTTTGGCCACCTCATGCAAAGAGTTGACTCATTGGAGAAGACTCTGATGCTGGGAGGGATTGGGGGCAGGAGGAGAAGGGAACGACAGAGGATGAGATGGCTGGATGGCATCACTGACTCAATGGACCTGAGTCTGAGTGAATTCCGGGAGTTGGTGATGGACAGGGAGGTCTTGCGTGCTGTGATTCATGGGGTTGCAAAGAGTCGGACACGACTGAGCAACTGAACTGAACTGAACTGAACAATTATAGAGGTTTAGGGAATTTTCAGAAAGATTTGGTGATTATTTTGCTTATTCACTTCCTATACAATTAAAATATAAATATGGACATATGACCATGTTTTGTAGTGTGACATCCACATATCTAACCTTTGGTATGTTTTTAGTTTTATTACCACACAAAAATGGAAAATATCAGCATGGACAAAAGTTTGATATTAGTTTATTCTCCCATATGAAACTCATCTCTTGTATAGGGATCATGAATTACTAACATGCATAAAAGGGAAAGTTAAATATAAAATTACAAAGCAGTTTTAACTGTTTTACTTTTATCAACTTATTATTTCTCCTACTGTACAGTTTTTATTTCCACTAGCTAGTTTTTCCGATTCCAAATTAGAGTAATAATAAAAATAGCTACAATAATAGTGATAATGAAAATCACTGAATAAAGTAGAAGAATTAGTTTTACATTAAAGCAAGTGATAGGTTAAAAAAATTAGTGCCCTCTTCTAAGTGCTATGTTGTATGGCAACAGCCCCATGCATTCTATAGTTTTATAAGTCACAGGTTTTTTAGTGGCAGTTTTAGTTTTGATTTGGATAGGTAACACACAGAGGTTAGTTTCTAACTATATCTTCTTGCTCCATGGATAGCACAAATAACTTCTTGAATATAGATGAGACTTCATCAGACATGAAGTTCTAACGTGTTTTGATTTACTTGAAATTCTGTATTACTGTGAAGTGGTTTTATCCAGTGAAAGGCTGTGAATGAGTAGACCTGGTAAAACTGTAAGATACCTTGATCCTAGGCTTTTTAATTCCCCTTCTACCCTTTACCCTTCCCGTGTCTTCTTCTGTCTTTACATGCTATGCTACTATCATAAGCAATAAAGTGTCCCCATACTATTTCTTTACTTCTAAGGTCCCACAATGTAGAGTCCTAAACAAACCAAATCTGTATAATCATATACTACTACTGCTGTCTATCTTTGGTCCTTTCTACTATCAAAATTTACTTTGCCTAGGCTTTAGTTGCTAAAGCCTCATTTTGTGGCTAGCTAGTATCCGAGCAAAAGTTTTCTACAGATTCAACCTTAAGCATAAGAAAATAACACAGTATAGAAAAGGTCCACTATTCATTGACATTAGCTTTCTACATTTATGGTGCCTAGACCTTAGTGTCCTTTTATTCTCACAGTTTTTCTTACTTTCCCTAGACTAAGGAGCCCCATAATTTTGGCAATTCTTCACTGAAATTTGGCTGAAATGATATTTATGTGTTTCTCTTTCACTCCACACTGATGTTCCACTTATTTTAATTTAAAATTTGGTGTCACCAAATAGCTATTTATTTCACATATCATATTTCACTTCTTGGACAAACATATTAAGTATATACTATATGACCAACAGTATTCTACTCACCAAAAGGATTACCCTAAAGATCATGTAGTAATAATACAATGGTGGTAAATATTCTAGTCACATTTGAATTATATTCAATATTTCACAATGTAAAATCTTTCATATTCATTGTATCATTTGATTTATTTATTAAACATATATTTATTGACAATATTACTATATTCCAGGCAGTGTGTACAATCCTGAAGAACATAGTGGTGGGCAAAATAGGTTTTTATAACTCTTACAGTTCAGTGGATGATATACATATTAATCAAATAATCATAGAAATAAATATATAATTATAAATTGTGATAAATACTGTTAAAGAACATCAGAATATTATAACAGTATATGAAGAGAGTCCAAGTTAATTTTTATTTTTTATTAGACCTTTTATTTCATGTTGTAGCATAACCAATTAACAATGATGTGATAGTTTCAGGTGGACAACAAAGGGACTCATGGGGCATTAAGGAAAGCTTCTCTGAAAAATTGACTTGTGAACTGATGTCTAAGTGTTAAACTGTGTGACAATCTAGAGTGAAGGGGATGGAAGGAAAGGAAAAAGGGGACACATGTGTACAAATACCCTGTAGTCAAGTAGGGCATGCTACAAAATATGAACCTTGTAGACTGTGATAGAGTGTTTTACCTTTATACTAAGAAAATGAGAGCCTTGGAAAGGATTTAGGCAGGAAAGTAGTATATTAGATCTACAGTTTGAAAATATCACTCTGAATTAAACTTGAGTGAAAGATAGTGATGAAAAATGGAAGACTAGAAGGCAGCTCCTACCATAATACAAGTGAAATATGTTGGTGGTATGAACTAAGAGAGTGTGGTGAAAATAGAAATTATGTTTGTGAGATTTTAGGGAGTACTCACTATCATTCTTTGAGGTAAACAGGAGAATAATTATAATTTTCATTGTGAGAATTAAAGAATTAATCTTAGGAGCTATTTAGTTACTTTCCCAAAGTCTTATCAATATTTCTTAAGTGGTGAATGTGGATCTCTAACCCATGTTTTCTGAATGTCTTCCCAAACAACTTTCAATTTACAAAGTAATACAGGACATGTCCACAAGTAATATGTGTATTTTTACTTTTCTACACAGAATAAAATATTAGAAATGATCTATAGATGAAAGATAAAAAAAGAGAGACAGAAATCATATATAAGTGATTGAACTATGAATAACCAACCTTCCCCTCCATGTTTAAGATGTGAAACTTTTTATTTTAAGTTGTGAGACCTTATTCAGGGTAGTTAACTACTCTGTACCACAGTTTTATTGTCTAGTAACATAAAAATAAAACTAGTTTTGCAATACAGTACCATTTTTGAAAATAAATTCAGGATATCTGCAAATATTATGTGGTTGTAACAAAACTGCCTTTATAAGCTAGGGTTGGTGTTCAGATACCAGGCGATTAAAATAGGTTAAAAAAATTTTAGAATCGAAGATCATTTAAATAGCATAAGCCAGATTAAAATAATGACAAACAAATTCAGTGTTCAATGAAGGTAATAAGGACAGCTACAGGCCTTTTCCAAAATAATTGCATAAATGCAGAATCCAACACTTTATGGAAAAGACTGACAGAGTGAGGGAGAACACAATGGCAAATTAGGAGAATACAAAGCTCATCTTCCTCTACATACACATCAAAAAACACTGACATGTAGAGCAGTAATTCAATGAAAAGAAAACAAAAATGGAGACTGGAAGGAAGACTTTTATACAAGACTGTAAGAAAGTTTCACAGAGAGTCAGGTAAGGAGAGAAGAGAAACAATCAGGTGATGATTTGCACTTATGGGAGGGAACACAGAAGAGGAGGGCAATTGCATGGTCTTGGAGATCCACCTTAAGGAGTGAGCAGTTCTAAAGGTATATTGTGTATCCCAGCCATGGCGTATGACTCCAGGAAAATGAGTTCCCATAAATGGCTTGAAACAAGTGAGACTGACAGAAGGGCTATGAGAAACTAAGCTCTGCTCATGAAGGGTGTGCACATGGTTACTTATCCCCCCCCCCAAAAAGGAAGGAAAATCAAATTGAAACTGCCTAGGACTCTGGACAGTTTTCTACAAACATGCCAGTGCCTGTTTCAGCTCTAATTGAGTGTACAATCTTAAATGGCTTGCTCTGCAGTGAAGCTTAAGATTAGGGCAAAGGCTGTCATGCCAAGGGGAGCATGCAGTTGTAGGGGATAGAGCCAACTCAAACCCAGTATGGCATATGAACAATGTGATGGTAACCATTGTTGATACTGATGGAGGTAGTGGATTGGAGTGGCACATGATTCTGACGAGTGCTGGGCATCCTATATTTTGCACCCTGAACTATGATGAGTGCCCACTCTAGCCCTTCTTGCTCCAGCCCTGCTTCTCTCTGGGATGAAGTTACTGATAGGGGAAAACACACACTCAGTGGAAATGGAGGCAGCTCAGAGGTAACCTTCAGGGTTTATGCTCCGACAACTTCAGACTTGACTCCACCCCTAATAGGGTAGTGTTGGCCACTGAGTAGACAAGTCTAGGCTAACACCTAACTATAACCCCAGCACTTCAATCTCCAGCCCCACCTCGAACCAAGATAACAGATATCAGAAAACTCTGAGGGAAGATGTAACTCATGTTCACTTCAAACCCAGCTCTCCAACCTAAGCCACCAAAATACATACAGACTGCATAGGGTTGCTCCCACATAAGCACACCCCTTCAAAACCAGGATATGTAACTGTTTCATTTAATTTCATAGAGGCAGAGAACATTATGGAAAATCACAAGACAGAGGAATATGTTTCAAATAAAAAAAAACAAGGGAAAGCCCTGAAAAATTAGTGAAACAGATAAATTTTACCACACAAAGAGCACAAAAAATTAGTAATAAGAATGCTAACTGAATTAAGGGTAATAATAGATGAATAAAGTGAGAAGTTTAACAAGGAACTAGAAAATATAAAAAAGAACTAGCTGAGAATACAGAAAGGAAAGAGAAAAATATAAGAACTGAAACAAAAAAAAATATATAAGGAATTAAGAGAAGACTAGTTGGTACAGAAGAATGCATAAGTGATCTGGAAAATATAATAATGAAAATCTGTCAATCAGAAGAGGAAACGGAAAGAAAAATAAAAATAGAAACAGGTTAAGGGAGCTCTGGACCAACATCAAGTATACCAACATTCCCATTATAGGAGTTCTAGAAGAAAAGTCTAAAGAAGGTTGAGCATCAAAAAATCGATGCTTTTGAATGGTGGTATTGGAAAAGACTTTTGAGAGCCCCTTGGACTGCAAGGAGATCAAACCTGTCAATCTTAAAGGAAATAAATCCTGATTATTCTTTAGAAGGACTGGTCCTGAAGCTGAAGATCTAATACTTTGGCCACATGATGCAAATAACTGACTCATTGGAAAGACCCTGATGCTGGGAAAGATTGAGGGCATTGGAAGGGGGCGACAGGATGAAATGATTGGATGGCATTACCAACTCAATGGACATGGAGTTTGAAAAAGCTCCAGGAGACGGTGAAGGTCATGGAAGCCTGATGTGCTGTAGTTCATGCGGTTGCAAAGAGGCTGTATATTGTCACCCTGCTTATTTAACTTATAAGCAGAGTACATCATGAGAACTTCTGGGCTGGAGGAAGCACAAGCTGGAATCAAGATTGCTGGGAGAAATATCAATAACCTCAGATACGTACATGACACCACCCTTATGGCAGAAAGTGACGAAGAACTAAAGAGACTCTTGATGAAAGCTAAAGAAGAGAGTGAAAAAGTTGGCTTAAAGCTCAACATTAAGAAAATTAGGATCATGTCATCCAGACCAATCTCACCTCAGATCAGATCAGAGATCAGTTGCTCAGTCGTGTCTGACTCTTTGCGACGCCATGAATCACAGCACGCCAGGCCTTCCTGTCCATCACCAACTTCCAGAGTTCACTGAGACTCACATCCATCGAGTCAGTGATGCCATCCAGCCATCTCATCCTCTGTCGTCCCCTTCTCCTCTTGTCCCTAATCCCTCCCAGCAACAGAGTCTTTTCCAATGAGTCAACACTTCGCATGAGGTGGCCAAAGTACTGGAGTTTCAGCTTTAGCTTCATTCCTTCCAAAGAAATCCCAGGGCTGATCTTCAGAATGGACTGGTTGGATCTTCTTGCAGTCCAAGGGACTCGCAAGAGTCTTCTCCAACACCACAGTTCAAAAGCATCAATTCTTCAGCGCTCAGCCTTCTCCACAATCCAATTCTCACATCCATACATGACCACAGGAAAAACCATAGCCTTGACTAGACGAACCTTTGTTGGCAAAGTAATGTCTCTGCTTTTGAATATGCTATCTAGGTTGGTCATAACTTTCCTTCCAAGGAGTAAGCGTCTTTTAATTTCATGGCTGCAGGCACCATCTGCAGTGATTTTGGAGCCCAGAAAAATAAAGTCTGACACTGTTTCCCCATCTATTTACCATGAAGTGATGAGACCTGTTGCCATGATCTTTATTTTCTGAATGTTGAGCTTTAAGCCAAATTTTTCACTCTCCACTTTCACTTTCATCAAGAGGCGTTTTAGTTCCTCTTCACTTTCTGCCATAAGGGTCGTGTCATCTGCATATCTGAGGTTATTGATATTTCTCCCGGCAATCTTGATTCCAGCTTGTGTTTCTTCCAGTCCAGCGTTTCTCATGATGTACTCTGCATATAAGTTAAATAAGCAGGGTGACAATATACAGCCTTGACATACTCCTTTTCCTATTTGGAACCAGTCTGTTGTTCCATGTCCAGTTCTAACTGTTGCTTCCTGACCTGCATACAAATTTCTCAAGAGGCAGGTGAGGTGGTCTGGTATTCCCATCTCTTTCAGAATTTTCCACAGTTTATTGTGATACACAGAATCAAATGCTTTGGCATAGTCAATAAAGCAGAAATATATGTTTTTTCTGGAACTCTCTTGCTTTTTCCATGATCTAGCAGATGTTGGCAATTTGATCCCTGGTTCCTCTGCCTTTTCTAAAACCAGCTTGAACATCAGGAAGTTCATGGTTCACATACTGCTGAAGCCTGGCTTGGAGAATTTTGAGCATTACTTTACTAGCGTGTGAGATGAGTGCAACTGTGCGGTAGTTTGAGCATTCTTTGGCCTTGCCTTTCTTTGGGATTGGAATGAAAACTGGCCTTTTCCAGTCCTGTGGCCATTGCTGAGTTATCCACATTTGCTGGCATATTGAGTGCAGCACTTTCACAGCATCATCTTTCAGGATTTGGAATAGCTCAACTGGAATTCCATCATCTCCACTAGCTTTGTTCATAGTGATGATTTAAGGCCCACTTGACTTCACATTCCAGGATGTCGGGCTCTAGGTCAGTGATCACACCATCATGATTATCTGGGTCGTGAAGATCTTTTTTGTACACTTCTTCTGTGTATTCTTGCCAATCTCACCTACCAGAGGGCAAATTTGTGAGGCAAGAGGAACTATGATCCTGCAGCCTGGGGGAAAGAGATCACAAACACAGTAAGTTTGACAAAATGAAAAGACAAATATATTGCAGAAGAAGCACCAAGATAAAACCTACAAAGAAAGCTAAATGAAGACGTGATAGGCAATCGGTCAGGAAATGTTTAACAGTAGGATTCCTGTGTGCTGTTTCCTATCTCTCTTGAGCCCCTGTTCCTTATCAGTTCCTGTCAGGAGCGAGAGGAGTGGCAAGCCACTCCTAGGACTGAGATCATAGAGATGGGCTGCTTGTATGGGATTTCCTTCATTAGCCTTTCCATATGGTGAAAGGGTTTATCTAGGACCCTCTTTTAATATGGATTTCCTTTTGACCTTATGGCCTCTATTGCTCTGTGTTTCCTTGGCAACATGTAAAGTCTGGTCTTTTGATTTTTATCCAAAGAAGCTACCTTGTAATATGGTATATATACTCACACAGAATTCAATAAAGCACCCTTGTTCCACCAGATACTTGGGTCCCTGTGTCCTTCTCTCTCTCTCTCTCTCTCTCTCTCTCTTTATCTCTCTATTTCCAGCTGATTCCCTGGAGTGTGAAGGCTGGCTGTCTAACCCAGGAAATATTAGCCTCTTTCCTTCTTTCACTTTCTTATCACTGACTCTGGACCACCAGGTTCTGGTTAATTAAAGGACCCCAACAGCAATCTACCTGAAAAAGAATTCAGAATAATGATAGTAAATATAACAAAATCCAGGGGAAAAAAATTGAGCAGAGATCAAGAAGATATAAAATGTTTAATAAGGAGTTAGAGGGTTTATAGAGCAAACAAAGAGATGAACAATACAATAATTGTAATATGAAATACACTAGAAATAATAAATAGCAAAATAAAATAACCAAGGCAGAAGAACAAGTAAGTGAGCTGAAAGACTGAGTGGTGTAAATCACTGCCACATGACAGAATAAAGAAAAAAGAGTAAAAAGAAACTAGGACAGTCTCACATACCTCTTGGACAACATTTAAAGCAACATTTTAATTATAAGTCAAAGAGGTAGAAGAAAAAGAGAAAGGTCCTGAGAAAATATTTGAAGTATTTATAGGCCCAAACTTCCTAACATGAGAGAGAAAACACTCAAATCCAGAAAGTGGAAAGAGTCCCATAGAGCATGAACCCAAAGAGGAACATGCAAAACATATGTCAGTCAAATTGATCAAAATCAAAAACAAAGGAAATCAAAAAGGTAAAAACAACAAATTATATACAAGGGCATCCTTATAAGGCCATCAGTCTATTTTTCATTAGAAACCCTATAGGCCAGAAAGGAGTGGCCTGATACATATAAAGTGACATAAAGGGAAAAGCTACAACCAAGAATATTCTACCCAGCAAGGCTTTCATTCAGATTTGATAATATATATATATATATATATATATATATATATATATATATATATAATTATAATTATAATAATAATAAACTTCAGAACCAAATAAAAGCTAATAGAATTCAGCATAACCAAACATGTTTTACAATAAATGCTAAAGGAAATTCTCTAGGTGGAAAACAGAAGAGAAGAGGACAAAACAGGATGGGAAGTAAAAAGACCTATTAAAAGACAGACAATTAGTAAAATGTCAATGGGAACTTACATATCCATAATTACCTTAAATGTAAATGTATTAATTGCTCCAACCAGAAAACATAGACTGACTGAATGGATATAAAGACAAGAAGTGTATGTAGACTGTCTACAAGAGACAAACTTCAGACCTAGGGACACATATCTACTGAAAGTAAGAGCATTAGAAAAGATATTCCATGCAAATAGAAATTGAGGTAAAGGTAGCAAAACTCATATTACACAAAATAAACATTAAAATAAAGCCTTACAAGATACAAGGGAGGATACTACATAATTATCAAAGTATCGATCCAAAAAGAACATATAAAATTTGTAAATATATATATACACCCTACATAGGAGTACATCAATATATAAGAAAAATGTTCAGTTCAGTTCAGTTCAGTAGCTCAGCCGTGTCCAACTCTTTGCGACCCCATGAATCACAGCACGCCAGGCCTCCCTGTCCATCACCAAATCCCGGAGTTCACACAAACCTGCGTCCATCGAGTCGGTGATGCCATCCAGCCATCTCATCCTCTGTTGTCCCCTTCTCCTTCTGCCCCCAATCCCTCCCAGCATCAGAGTCTTTTCCAATGAGTCAACTGTTCGCATGAGGTGGCCAAAGTACTGGAGTTTCAGCTTCAGCATCATTCCTTCCAAAGAAATCCCAGGGCTGATCTCCTTCAGAATGGACTGGTTGGATCTCCTTGCAGTCCAAGGGACTCTCAAGAGTCTTCTCCAACACCACAGTTCAAAGGCATTAATTCTTCAGCGCTCACCCTTCTTCACAGTCCAACTCTCACATCCATACATGACCACTGGAAAAACCATAGCCTTGACTAGACGGAACTTTGTTTGCAAAGTAATGTCTCTGCTTTTGAATATGCTATCTAGGTTGGTCATAACTTTCCTTCCAAGGAGTAAGCATCTTTTAATTTCATGGCTGCAGTCGCCATCTGCTGTGATTTTGGAGCCCCAAAAATAAAGTCTGAGACTGTTTCCATTGTTTCCCCATCTATTTCTCATGAAGTGATGGGACCTGATGCCATGATCTTTGTTTTCTGAATGTTGAGATTTAAGCCAACCTTTTCACTCTTCCCTTTCACTTTCATCAAGAGGCTTTTTAGTTCCTCTTCACTTTCTGCCATAAGAGTGGTATCATCTGCATATTTGAGGTTATTGATATTTCTCCCAGCAATCTTGATTCCAGCTTTTGTTTCTTCCAGTCCAGCATTTCTCTGGATGATGTACTCTGCATATAAGTTAAATAAGTAGAAAAAACAACCATAAAAAGGAACTCAATAATAACACAAAAATAGTGGGAGAACTTAGCACCCCAATTATGCCAATGGACAGATCATCCTGACAGAAAAGTAATAATGAAACACAAGCCATCAATGATATTAGACCAGACAGAGTTAACTGAGATTTAAAGGACATTCCACTCAAAAGCAGCAGAATGAACTATATTCTCAAATGCATATGGAACATTCTTTAGGATAGATCACATTTTGGGTCACAAATCAAGCCTCAGTAATTTCAAGCATCTCTTCTGATCACAATGCTATGAAATTAGAAATCAGCTACAGAAAAACAAACAAAAAAAAAAGGTAAAAGCTACAAACACATGGAGTCTCTATAATGTTCTGCTAAATACACAATGAATCACTGAATAAATGAAAAAGATCATAATAGAAATAAATGAAACAGAGATGAAGAAATCAATGGTAAAGATCAATGAAAATAAAAATCGATTTTTTGAGAATACAAAAAAAAAAATTGATAAACCTTAAGCCAGACTCATCAAGAAAATAGAGAGGACTCAAATTAATAAAATTAGAAATACAAAAAGAGATTACAACAGACACCACAGAGAGACAAAGGATCGTAAGATAATACTACAAGCAACTATATGCCAATAAAATGGACAACCTAAATAAATAGACAATTCTTAGAAAGGTACAAACTTCCTAGACAGAACCAGAAATTCAAAATATGAATAGACCAATCACAAGTACTGAAATTAAAACTGTAATTAAAATTCTTCCAACAAACACAAGTCCAGAGCCAAATGATTTCACAGGAAAATTATATCAAGTACTCAGAGAAGAGAAGAGAGAAACACCTATCTTTCTGAAAAGCTTACCAAAAAGTTCAGAGAAAGCAACACTCCCAAGCTCATTCTATGAGGCCACCATTATTTTGATAGCAAAATCAAAGATATCACTAAAAAAAGAAAATGAGAGCTCAATATTTCTCATGAACATAGACAAATAAATTCTCAGTAAAATACTAGCAAACACATTAAAAATGATCATACACCACGATCAAGGGGGGTTTAGCCTGGAGATGGAAGGATTCTTCATTATATGCAAATCAATTAATATTATACACCATATCAACAAATTGAAGAATGAAAGCCATATGATCATCTCAGTAGATGCAGGGAAAGCTTTCAACGAAATTCAACACTCATTTATGGTAAAAACTCTCCAGAAAGTGGGCATATCTCAAGATAATAAAGGCCATATATGACAAACCCACAGCAAAAATCATTCTTAATTGTTAAAAATCTGAAATCATTCCAAGATCAGGGACAAGGCAAAGATGTCCTCTCTCAAAACTATTATTTCACATAATTTTGGAAGTCCTCTCCATGGCAATCAATGAAGAAAAAGAAATGAAAGGAATACAAATCAGAAAAAAAGAAGTAAAACTGTCACAATTTGCAGATGACATGATACTCTACATACAAAATTCTAAAGATGCTACTGAAAGACTACTCAAACTCATCAACAAATTTGTTAAAATTACAAGATAAAAAGAATAGTGCACTGAAATCTCTGGCATTCCTATACACTAACAAGGAAAGATAAGAAAGTGAAATCCAAGAAACAATCCCATTTACCACATTAAATAGAATAACATATTGGGTTGGCCAAGAGGTTTGTTGCATGTTTTCTGTTAGACGGCTCTAAAAGTTCGTGTGTGTGTGTGCATGTGCATGTGTGTGCGTTTAGCTGTTTTTAACCTCATTCAAAACAATTTTGTTAAATTGTATTGTGACAGCTTTCATATCAATATGCATTTAAAAACATCAAAATTGATGAATTTTATGTAACAAATTTAATATTGAAGATGGAAGAAAAAAGCAACATTTTCAGCATACTGTGCTTTATTATTTTCAAAAAGGTAGAGACACAACTGTAATGGAAAGGAAAGATTTGCACAGTGTATGGAGAATGTGCTGTAACTGATCACATGTGTCAAAATTGGTTTTCAAAGTTTCATGCTGGAGATTTCTCACTGGACAGTGCTCCGTGGACAAGAAGACCAGTTGAAGCTGATAGTGATCAAATGTAGACATTAATTGAGAACAATCAATATTATACCACACAAAAGATAGCCAACATGCTCAAAATATTCAAATCAAATAGTGAAAATTAATCGTAGCAGCTTGATTATATTAATCACTTTAGTGTTTTTGTTCCACGTTAAGCTAAATGAAAAAAAAATATTATTGACTATATTTCTGCATGTGATTCTCTACTGAGCATCATAATGAAATGTGATTTGTTAGAGAAAAATCATATGTTTCTCTACTTAGAAACATAATGAAAATGTTCTATTTTTTTTAAACAAATTGTGATGAACAATAAAAAGTGGATACTGTACAATAATATGGAATGGAAGAGACTGTGGGCAAGCAAAATGAACTACCACCAACCACACCAAAGACTGGTCTTCATTCAAAGAAGGTGATGCTGTGCATATGGTGGAATTGGAATGGAGTCCTCTGTTATAAGCCCCTTTTGGAAAACCAAATGATTAATTCCTACAAGTACTGCTCCCAATTCAGCCAACTGAAGGCAGCACTTGACAAAAATTTCCGGAATTAGTCAACAGAAAATTCATAACCTTCCATCAGGGTAACACGGGACTGCATGTTTAAATGATGACCAGGCACAAACTGTTACAGCTTGTCTGGGGAGCTCTAATTCATCCACTGTATAAATCAAATATTGAACCTTCTGATTTCCATTTATCTTGGACTTTACAAAATTCCCTTAATGGGAAAAAAAAAATCAATTCTCTGAAAGACTACAAAAGGCACCTGGAATATTTCTTTGCTCAAACTGGGAAGATGGAATTATGAAGTTGCCTGGAAAATGGCAGAAGAAAGCAGAAAAAAAGTTGAATAAAGTTCTTTGTGAAAATTTAAGAAATGAAAGTCTTTAATTTTTACTTAAAAATTGAAGGAACTTTTTGGCTAACTCAATACTTAGGAATAAACCTACCTACCTAAGGAAATGAAATACCAATAAATACCTAGGAGTAAACCTACCTACCTAAGGTTAAAAAGACCTGTCCTTAGAGAACTGTTTGATGCTGATGAAAAATGACACAAACAGATGGAGAAGTATACCATGATCTTGGACTAGAAGTAAATATTGTGAAAATGATTGTACTACTAAAAGTAATCTAAAGATCCAGTGCAATTCCTATCAGATTATTAGTGGAATTTTTCACAGATATGGACCAAAAATTTACAATTTGTGTGGAAAACACAAAAGACAACAAATAGCCAAAGCAATCTTGAGAAATAAAAATTGAGCTGGAGGACCCAGTCTCCCTGACTTCAGATTAGACTACAAAGCTACAGTCATCAAAACAGTATGGTTTGGGAAAAAAAAAAAAAAAAAACTGAAATATATATCAGTGGCGGAATAGGAAAGAAGGTCCAGAGAAAAACCTACACACATATGGTCACCTAAGCTATGACAAAGGAGGCACAAATATACACTGGAGAAAAATTCTCTCTTCAATAAATGGTGTGGAGAAAAATGAAGAGCTACATGTAAAAGAACTAAATTAGAACACCACCTAACACACCATACAAAATAATAAATTAAAAATGGACTAAATACCTAAATGTTAAACTCAATACTATAAAACCCTTAAGAGGATAATGTAGGTAGAAAACTCTTGACAAAACTCACCACAAGATAATTTTCCATCCACCTGCAAGACTAATGAAAATAAAAACATATTGGGGCATTGTTGTTGATTTTCAGTCGCTCAGTCATGTCCAACTTTTTGCAATCTCATGGAATGCAGCACACCAGGCTTCAACGTCATTCAACATCTTCTTGAGTTTTGCTCAAACTCATGTCTATTGAGTCAATGATGACATCTAACCATCTCATCCTCTGTTGCCCCCTTCTTCCACCCTCAATCTTTCCCAGAATCAGAATCATTTCCAACGAGTTGGCTCTTTGGATCAGGTGGCCAAAATATTGGAGCTTCAGCTTCAGGATCAATCTTTCCAATGAATATTCAGGGTTGGTTTCCTTTAGGATTGACTAGTTTGGTCTCCTTGCTCTCCAAGAGTTTCTCAAGAGTATTCTCCAGCACCACAGTTTGAAAACCTCAGTTCTTCAGTGCTCAGGTTCCTTATGGTCCAACTCTCACATCCATACATGAATACTAGAAAAGCTGTAGATTTAACTATACAGACCTTTATTGGCAAACTGATGTCTCTGCTTTTTAATATGCTAAGTTTGTCATAGCCTTTCTTCCAAGGAACAAGCATCTTTCAATTTCAAGGCTGCAGTCACCACCTGTAGTGATTTTGGAGCCAAGAAAAAAACTGCCACCATTTCCTTTTTTTTTCCCCCATCTATTTGACATCAAGTTATGGGACTGCATGCCGCAATCTTAGTTTTTTGAATGTGGAGTTTTAAGCCAGCTTTTTCACTCTCTTTTTTCATCTTTATCAAGAGCCTATTTAGTTTATCTTCACTTTGTGCTATAAGAGTGGTGTCATCTGCATATCTGAAGTTACTGATATTTCTCCTTGTAATCTTAATTTCTGTTTGAGCTTCATCCAGCCCAATTTTTCATGTGATGCACTCTGCAATGAAGTTAAGTAAACTGAGTGACAATGCATAGCTTGAAATAATCCTTTCCCAATTTTGAACCAGTCTGTTGTTCAATGTCTGGTTCTAACTGATGAATTTTGTCCTTCATACAGGTTTCTCAAGAGGCAGGTAAGGTGGTTTGGTATTCCCATATCTTTAATAATTTTCCACAGTTTGTTGTGATCCACATGGTCAAAGTCGTTATTGCAGTCAATGAGGCAGAAGTAGGTGTTTTTTCTGGAATTCCCTTGCTTTTTCGATGACCCAACAGATATTGGCAATTTGATCTCTGGTTCCTCTGCCTTTCCTTAAGTTCAGTTTGTAAAACTGGAAGGTCAGTTCATATATTATTGAAGTGTATCTTGAAGTATGTTAAATATTAGCTTGCTAGTATGTGAAATGAGTTTAATTGTGTGGTAGTTTTAACATTATTTGGCATTACTCTTCATTGGGATTGGAATGAAAACTGACCTTTTCCAGTCCTGTGGCCACTGCTGAGTTTTCCAAACTTGCTGACATATTCAGTGCAGCAATTTCACAGCATCATCTTTCAGGATTTGAAATAGCTCAACTGGAATTCCATCACCTCCACTAGCTTTGTTCATAGTGATGGTTTCTAAGGCCCACTTGACTTTGCATTCCAGGATGTCTAGCTCTAGGTGAGTGATCACACCATCGTGATTATCTGTGTTGTGAAGGTCTTTTTTGTACAGTTCTCCTGTGTATTCTTGCCCCCTCTTCTTAATATCTTCTGCTTCTGTTAGGTCCATACCATTTCTGTCCTTCTTTGCATGAAATCTTCCCTTGGTGCATCTAAATTTCTTTAAGAGATCTCTAGTCTTTCCCATTCTGTTGTTTTTATTTCTTTGAATTGATGGCTGAGGAAGGCTTTCTTATCTCTCCTTGCTATTCTTTGGAATTCTGCATTCAAATGCTTATATTTTCCCTTTTCTTCTTTGCTTTTCGCTTTTCTTCTTTTCACAGCTACTTGTAAGGCTTCCTCAGACAGCCATTTTGCTTTTTTGCATTTCTTTCCAATGGGGATGGTCTTGATCCCTGTCTCCTGTACAATGTCACGAAGCTCCATCCGCAGATCATCAGGCACTCTGTCTATCAGATCTAGTCCCTTAAATCTATTTCTCACTTCCACTGTATAATCATAAGGGATTTGATTTAGGTCATACCTGAATGGTCTAGTGGTTTTCCCTACTTTCTTCAATTTAAGTCTGAATTCGGCAATAAGGAGTTCATGACCTGAGCCACAGTCAGCTCCCAGTCTTGTTTTTGCTGACTGTATAGAGCTTCTCCATCTTTGGCTGCAAAGAATATAATAAATCTGATTTCAGTGTTGACCATCCTGTGATGTCTATGTGTGGAGTCTTCTCTTCTGTTGTTGGAAGAGGGTGCTTGCTATGACCAGTATGTTCTCTTGTCAAAACTCTATTAGATTTTGCCCTGCTTCATTCTGTACTCCAAGGCCAAATTTGCCTGTTACTCCAGGTGTTTCTTGACTTTCTACTTTTGAATTCCAATCCCCTATAATAAAAAGGATATCTTTTTTGGGAGTTAGTTTTAAAAGGTCTTGTAGGTCTTCATAGAGCCATTCAACTTCAGCTTCTTCAGCATTACTGGCTGAGGCATAGGCTTGGATCACCGTGATATTGAATGGTTTGCCTTGGAAAAGAACAGAGATAATTCTGTCATTTTTGAGACTGCATCCCAGTACTGCATTTCGGACTCTTGTTGACCATAATGGCTACTCCATTTCTTCTGAGGGATTCCTGCCCACAGTAGTAGATATAATGGTCATCTGAGTTAAATTCACCCCTTCCAGTGCATTTTAGTTTATTGATTCCTAGAATGTTGACATTCACTCTTGGCATCTCTTGTTTGACCACTTCCAATTTGCCTTGATTCATGGACCTGACATTCCAGGTTCCTATACAATATTGCTCTTTACAGCATCAGACTTTGCTTCTATCACCAGTCACATCCACAACTGGGTATTGTTTTTGCTTTGGCTCCATCCATTCATTCTTTCTGGAGTTATTTCTCCACCGATCTCCAGTATCATATTGGGCACCTACTGACCTGGGGAGTTCCTCTTTCAGTATCCTATCATTTTGCTTTTTTATACTGTTCATGGGGTTCTCAAGGCAAGAATACTGAAGTGGTTTGCCATTCCCTTCTCCAGTGGACCACATTCTGTCAGACCTCTCCACCATGACTCGTCCATCTTGGATGGCCCCAGAGGGCATGGCTTTGGTTCACTGAGTTAGACAAGGCTGTTTTCCATGTGATCAGATTGGCTAGTTTTGTGTGATTCTGATTTCAGTGTGTCTGCCCTCTGAGACCCTCTCACAACACCTACCGTCTTATTTGGGTTTCTCTTACCTTGGATGTGGGGTACCTCTTCACTGGTGCTCAAGCAAAGGGAAGCAGCTGCTCCAGAGGATCTTCCCCACCTGGGGATCGAACCTGGGTCTCCCACATTGTAGGCAGATGCTTTTCCGTCTGAGCCAGCAGGGAAGTCTTGGTGACCCACAAACTGAAGAACAATAACACCAAAGAAGTTTTTCCACTGTTGTGAAGGTTGTGAGTCCCACATCAGATTCCAAGCTTGGCAATAAGGCAGAGACTAGGAACCCACAGGGAATCTGAATTCAAAGGTGAACATGATTTAATTGAAGGGTATTTATAGAATATTCTATCCAAAAGCAGTGGTTTAAACATTCTTATCAAGTGCACACAGAACATTATAAAGGATTGACCACATGCTGGACCACAAGGTAAGCCTTTGTAAATTTAAGAAAATTAAAATCATATCAAGCTTCTTATCTGATCACAACCCTGTAAGATTAGATATAAATGACTAGAAAAAAATAATAAAAAACACATGGTGACTAAACAGCATGCTACTAAGCAATGAATGGATCACTGAGGAAAGAAAAAATACCTAGAAACAAATAAAAATGAAAGCACAGCAGTCCAAAGAGTAGGCCTAAACAAGGGATGCAACAAAACAGTTCTAGAAGGGATGTTTACAGCAATACCATGTTCAGTTCAGTTCAGTTCAGTTCAATTGCTCAGTCATGTCCGACTCTTTGGGACCCCATTAATCGCAACACGCCAGGCCTCCCTGTCTATCACCAACTCCCGGAGTTCACTCAGACTCACGTCCATCGAGTCAGTGATGCCATCCAGCCATCTCATGCTCTGTCGTCCCCTTCTCCTCCTGCCCCCAATCCCTCCCAGCATCAGAGTCTTTTCCAATGAGTCAACTCTTCGCATGAGGTGGCCAAAGTACTGGAGTTTCAGCTTTAGCATCATTACTTCCAAAGAAATCCCAGGGCTGATCTCCTTCAGAAAGGACTGGTTGGATCTCCTTGTAGTCCAAGGGACTCTCAAGAGTCTTCTCCAGCACCACAGTTCAAAAGCATCAATTCTTTGGTGCTGAACTTTCCTCAAAGTCCTACTCTCACATCCATACATGACCACTGGAAAAACCACAGCCTTGACGAGATGGACCGTTGCTGGCAAAGTAATGTCTCTGCTTTTGAATATGCTATCTAGGTTGGTCATAACTTTCCTTCCAAGGAGTAAGCATCTTTTAATTTCATGGGTGCAGTCACCATCTGCAGTGATTTTGGAGCCCAAAAAATTAAAGTCTGATACTGTTTCCACTCTTTTCCCATCTATTTCCCATGAAGTGATGGGACCAGATACCATGATATTAATTTTCTGAATGTTGAGTTTTAAGCCAACTTTTTCACTCTCCTCTTTCACTTTCCTCAAGAGGCTTTTTAGTTTCTCTTCACTTTCTGCCATAAGGGTGGTGTCATCTGCATATTTGAGGTTATTGATATTTCTCCCGGCAGTCTTGATTCCAGCTTGTGCTTCTTCCAGCTCAGCCTTTCTAATGATGTACTCTGCATATAAGATAAATAATCAGGGTGACAATATACAGGCTTGATGTACTCCTTTTCTTATTTGGAACCAGTCTGTTTTTCCATGTCCAGTTCTAACTGTTGCTTCCTGACCTGCATACAAATTTCTCAAGAGGCAGGTCAGGTTGTCTGGTATTCCCATCTCTTTCAGAATTTTCCACTGTTTATTGTGATCCACACAGTAAAAGTCTTTGGCATAGTCAATAAAGCAGAAATAGATGATTTTCTGGAACTCTCTTGCTTTTTCCATGATCCAGTGGATGTTGGCAATTTGGTCTCTGGTTCCTCTGCCTTTTCTAAAACCAGCTTAAACCTCTGGAATTTCAGGGTTCACATATTGCTGAAGACTGGCTTGGAGAATTTTGAGCATTACTTTGTTGGAGTATGAGATGAGTGCAATTGTGCAGTAGCTTGAGCATTCTTTGGCATTGCCTTTCTTTGGGATTGGAATGAAAACTGACCCTTTCCAGTCCTGTGGCCAGGGCTGAGTTTTCCAAATTTGCTGGCATATTGAGTGCAGCACTTTCACAGCATCATCTTTCATGATTAGAATTAGCTCAAATGGAATGACATCACCTCCTCTAGCTTTGTTCGTAGTGATGCTTTCTAAGGCCCACTTGACTTCACATTCCAGGATGTCTGGCTCTAGGTGAGTGATCACACCATCATGATTATCTGGGTCAGGGATATCTTTTTTGTGCAGTTCTTCTGCGTATTCTTGCCGCCTCTTCTTAATATCTTCTGCTTCTGTTAGGTCCATACCTTTTCTGTACTTAATCCAGCCCATCTTTGCATGAAGTGTTCCCTTGGTATCTCTAAGTTTCTTGAAGTGATCTCTAGTCTTTCCCATTCTGTTGTTTTTATCTATTTCTTTGCATTGATGGCTGAGGAAGGCTTTCTTAACTCTCCTTGCTATTCTTTGGAACTCTGCATTCACATGCTTATATCTTTCCTTTTCTCCTTTGCTTTTCCCTTTTCTTCTTTTCACAGCTATTTGTAAGGCCTTCCCAGACAGCCATTTTGCTTTTTTGCATTTCTTTTCCACAGGGATGGTCTTGATCCCTGTCTCCTGTACAATGTCACCAACCTCCGTCTATAGATCATCAGGCACTCTGTCTATCAGATCTAGGCCCTTAAATCTGTTTCTCACTTCCACTGTATATTCATAAGGGATTGATTTAGGTCATACCTAAATGGTCTAGTGGTTCTCCCTACTTTCTTCAATTTAAGTCTAAATTTGGCAATAGGAGTTCATGATCTGAGCCACAGTCAACTCCTTGTTTTGTTTTTGTTGACTGTATAGAGCTTCTCCATTTGGCTTCAAAGAATATAATCAATCTGATTTTGGTGTTGACCATCTGGTGATGTCCATGTATAGAGTTTTCTCTTGTGTTGTTGGAAGAGGGTGTTTGTTATGACCAGTGCATTTTCTTGGCAAAACTCTATTAGTCTCTGCCCTGCTTCATTTCGTATTCCAAGGCCAAATTTGGCTGTTACTCCAGGTGTTTCTTGACTTTCTACTTTTGCATTCCAGTCCCCTATAATGAAAAGACCGTCTTTTTTGTGTGTTAGTTCTAAAAGGTCTTATAGGTCTTCACAGAACCATTCAACTTCAGCTTCTTCAGTGTTACTGGTTGGGGCATAGACTTGGATTACTGTGATATTGAATGGTTTGCCTTGTAAACGAACAGAGATCATTCTGTCGTTTTTGAAATTGCATCCAAGTATTGCATTTTGGACTCTTTTTGTTGACCATGATGGCTACTCCATTTCTTCTAAGGGATTCCTGCCCACAGTAGTAGATATAATGGTCATCTGAGTTAAATTCACCCATTCCAGTCAATTTTATTTCGCTGATTCCTAGAATGTCAATGTTCACTCTTGGAATCTTTTGTTTGACCACTTCCAATTTGCCTTGATTCATGGACCTAACATTCCAGGTTCCTATGCAATATTGCTCTTTACAGCATTGCACCTTGCTTCTATCACCAGTCACATCCACAACTGGGTATTGTTTTTACTTTGACTCCATGCCTTCATTCTTTCTGGAGTTTTTTCTCCACTGATCTCCAGTAGCATATTGGGCACCTACTGACCTGGGGAGTTCCTCTTTCAGTATCCTATCATTTTGCCTCTTCATACTCTTCATGGGGTTCTCAAGGCAAGAATACTGAAGTGGTTTGCCATTCCCCTCTCCAGTGGACCACATTCTGTCAGACCTCTCCACCATGACCTGCCAGGCTTGGGTGGCCTCACTGGCATAACTTAGTTTCATTGAGTTATACAAGGCTGTGGTCCTAGTGTGATTAGATTGAGTAATTTTCTGTGATTCTGGTTTCAATGTGTCTGTCCTCTGATTCCCTCTTGCAACACCTACCGTCTTGCTTGGGTTTCTCTTACTTTGGATGTGGGATATATCTTCACAGCTGCTCCAGCAAAGCACAGCCACTGCTCCTTACCTTGGGTTTGGGATATCTCCTCACCTCCGCCCGTTCTGACCTTGAAGGTAGAATAGTTCCTCTAGGCCCTCCTGCGCCCGTGCAGCTACTGCTCCTTGGAGGTGGGGTTGATCCTCCAGGCCACGGCCCCTGGCCTCAGGTGTGGGGTAGCTCCTCTCGGCCACCACCCCTGGCCTTGAACGTGGGGTACCTCCTCTAGGTTCCTGTGCCCTCGCAGCCTGGCACTCTTGGCTCCTGCCCCTGACCTCGGATGTGGGGTAACTCCTCTTGGCTGCCTCCCCTCGGGCATGGGGTCCTCCCGGCTTCTGCCCCTGACCTCGGGGTAATTGATAAATCTTTAGCCAGACTCATCAAGAAAGAAAGGGAGAGCACTGAAATCAATAAAATTAGAAGTGAAAAACAAGAAGCTACAAGTGACTCTACAGAAATCAAAGGATTATAAGAGACTTCTATGAGCAACTATACACCAGTAAAATGGACAACCTGGAAGCAATGGAAAAATTATTAGGAAAGTATAATCTCCCAAGATTGAGCCAGGAAGAAATAAAAAAAAAACATGAAGAGACCAATCAGAAACAGTGAAATTGGAAGAGTGACATAAAAACTCCAAACAAATAAAAGTCCAGGACCTGATGGCCTTGCAAGTGAATTCTATCCATCATTTAATGAAGAGTTAAGACTTAACCTCTGAAACTGTTCCAAAAAAGTTGCAGAGAAAGGAAAACTTCCTAAACTCATTCTGTGAAGCCACCATCAGCTTTACATGAAAACCAGATAAGGATACCACAAAGAAGGAAAATTATAGGCCAATATCACTTGATGAACATAGACAAAAAAATCATCAGTGAAATACTAGCAATCTGAATCCAAAAATATATTAAAAATATCATACACCATGATTGAGTGAGAGTCATCATGGGGATGCAAAGATTTTTCATTATCTGCAATTCAATCAATGTGATACACCACATGAGAAAATTGAAGAATAACAACCATATGATCATCTCAATAGATGCAGAAATAACTTTTGAAAAAATTCTGCACCCTTTTATGATAAACTTTCTCCAGTTAGTGGGCATAAAAGGAATATACTTCAACACAGTAAAGCCCATATATGACAAACCTAGTGCTAGTATCATACTCAATGATGAAAATATGAAAGCATTTCCTCTAATGTAAGGAACAAGACAAAGATGTACATATACCCATGCACCAATGGTCAGCTATGACAAAGGAGGCAACAATTGCTCAACATAGTCTTGAAAGTCCTAGCTATAGCAATCAGAGAAGAAAAAGAAGTAAAGGGAATACAAATTTGAAAAGAAATAACTATAACTGTTTGCAGATGGCATGATACTATACATGGAAGATCCTAAAGATGTTACCAGAATACCACTAGAACTCATTGATGAATTTGGTTATGTTGCAGGCTACAAACTTAATACAAAAAATTCTGTTGCATTTCTGTCCACTAACAGCAAAATAACAGAAAGAGAAATTCAGGAAATAATTCAATTTACTGTCACATCAAAAAAGTAAAATAAAATACCTGGGAATAAACTTACCTAAAGAGACAAGAGACTTGTACACTGAAAACTATAAGATGCTAATACAAGAAACTAAAGAAGACACAAACACATGGAAAGATATACAATGTTTGTGAATTAGAAGCATCGATATTATCAAAATGATTATACCACTCAACGCATTCTACAGATTCAATGCAATTCTTATCAAATTACCAATGGCATTTTTTTTACAGAACTAGAACAACAACAACAACAAAATCTCATAACTTGTATGGAGACACAAAAGACCTTGAATAGGCAAAGCAATTTTGAGAAAGAAAAAGGGAGCCAGAGGAATCAGGCTCTCTGACTCCAGATTGTATTACAAATCTACTGTCATCAAAACAGTATGGTACTGACACAAAAATAGAAATATAGGTAAATGGAACAGGACAGAAAACCCAGAAATATACCCATGCACCAATGGTCAGTTAATCTATGGCAAAGGAGGAAAGACTACACAATGTTGAAAAAATAGTCTTTTCAACAAATTGTGTTAGGAAAATTGAACAGCCATATGTCAAAAAAAATGGAATTAGGTCATTGTTTATCACCAAACATAAAAATAAGCTCAAAATGATTTATAATATCTAAATGTTAGACCAATACCATAAAACTGTTAAAGGAAAACATAGGCAGAATACTCTCTGACAGAAATCACAGCAATATCTTTTCTAATCCCTCTCACAGAATAAGGGGAAAATTTTTTTTAATGCATCTGCTTGAATTCAAAAGCTTTTGCACAGCAAAGAAAAAAAAATGGGAGAAAATATTTTCAGATGATATGACTGACTAGCGATTGGTCTCCAAAATTTACAAACAGCTTGTGATGTTTAACAGCATCAAAACAAACAACCCACTCAAAAAATGGGTATAAGACCTAAATCGACATTTCTCCAAAAACTACATACAGATGACAAAGAGGCACATGAAACGATGTTCAACATAGCTAATTGTTAGAGAAACACAAATTAAAACTGAGATATCACCTCACACCAGCAAGTATGACCATAATTTAAAAATCCACAAGCATGTAGCATCTTTCTAAACTCCATAAATATGTGTTATTATACAGTATTTTTCTTTCTCTTTCTGACTTACTTCTCTCTGTATAATAGGCTGCAGGTAGGGCAACAAAAGAGACACAGATGTAAAGAACAGAATTTTGGACTCAGTGGAGAAGGTGAAAGTGAGATGATTTGAGAGAATAGCATTTAAACATGTACATTATCATATATAAAATAGATGGCCAGTGCAAGTTTAATGCATGAAGCAGGGCACCCAAAGCCAGTGCTCTGGGTCAACTCAGAGGGGTAAGGTGGGGAAAAGATGAGAAAAAAATTCATGATGGGGGGATTCATGTATACCTGTCACCAGTTCATGATGATGTATCCCCAAAACCATCACAGTATCGTAAATAACTATCTTCCAATTAAAATAAATAAATTTGAAGGAATTCACAAACAATAGATGCTGGAGAGTGTGTGGATAAAAGGAAACCTTCCTACACTGTTGGTGGGAATGTAAATTGGTACAGCCATCATGGAGAACAGTATGGAGGCTCCTTGCTACCATGTGACCCTGCAATCCCACTGCTGGGCAAATATCCAGAGAAAAACATCATCCAAAAGGATAAATGCTCCCCAGTGTATCTTTGTAGCACTGCTTACAAGAACCAAGACATGGAAACAACATAAATTTCCATTGCCAGAGGAAAGTAAAAAGACCATGTGATACATACATACAATGGAATATTGCTCTGCTTTTAAGTAAATGTCCATTTACCTGGAACATAAAATTTACTAGAAAAATTTATGTCATGTGTTTCATTTATGTGAACCACACACATCATTACCTGTTTTCCCAGGGCCTACCTAACAATTCAAAGCACTTTCAATGCCAAGAACAGCAGATGGGTAAAAACATGTCTCAAACTCAAAACTGTCTCAGTTCTGTCTTCAAGTATACTAAAATTTTGTCAAAGGTATATCATCAATCATCCACTTAGGAGATTGAGTCTATATTGGGAGATTACTGTCTCTTTCCTTATGTTTCATATGCTGAACTCCATAGTAGAAGAGACAAATGGATGTAAAAGGATACAAAAATATTTCTGAACAGAAGAGTAAATACATGTACCCACTATCAATTTTTCAGGCTTCCCAGACACTTAGCAGCTTTCAATTAACTGCTAATACATTATCCAAACATAATAAAGGTAGTGATCATACGATCACAGAAAAACAAATTTACTAAATTGAGATTGTGGTGTCACACAGGGAATATGTACTAATTTGTGATTGCCCACTGGCTATGGACATTAGTGAAGTAATCAAATGCAAGTGAAAATTTTGGGTGAACCATTTACTTGGTGCCACAGAGGAAAAAGAAAAATGAATCACAAAAGGTATTAAATTATAGTCAAGTTATATTGTAAACATTGCTCTTTTTAAGGTTAAATTGAAAACTACCTACAGGCATCTTATAGGAACATAGAAATCAGGTCACTTTTAAGGTACTAAGCCACACGCTTGTGGTAGTGTAAATCATAGGCAGCTTTGAAGGACTAAGAATGAAGAGTCTTGAGTAAAGGAGAATAGATAACCTTCCAGGTTGCATAGATGGTGGGATTTTTAAGAACAGAGAGAATGAGAAAAGTGTTAATTTGGAAATTCAGGATAAAAACTAGATAAACATTGAGCTATGCAGAAGGGATTGGGGGGCTATGAGGCAGGCTGCCTAGGAATAAACTTGAAAGGAAACAAGAAAAATGGTTTAAAAAAAAAGTAGAAATGAAATAAGATAATGGAAAACAAGGAAAAGTTTAATAGAAATATTACAGGCATTCTCACAGAAGGTTGCTAAATTATTTTCTCTATTTTTGTATCTCTACCTGTAACATTTAATGTATTAGTGTTGAGCATCTCCAGCATCATTATATAATTAAGTGAGATTAAAATATCAGGCAAAGTCCTGCTGAATAAAATCTGTAGAGAAAAGAATTTAAGCTGGAATCAAGATTGCAGGGAGAAATATTAATAACCTCAGATATACAGATGACACCACTCTTATGGCAGAAAGCAAAGAAGAATTGAAGAGCTTCTTGATGAAAGTGAAAGAAGAAAGTGAAAAAGTTGGCTTAAAACTCAGCATTCAAAAACCTATGATCATGGCATCTAGTCCCATCACTTCAAGTCAAATAGATGTGGAAACAATGGAAACAGTGACAGATTTTATTTTCTTGGGGTCCAAAATCACTGCAGATGGTGACTGCCTGACATGAAATTAAAAGATACTTGCTACTTGGAAGAAAAGCTGTGACAACCTGAACAGCATATTAAAAAGCAGAGACATTACTTTGCCAACAAAGTTCCGTATAGTCAAAGCTATTGTTTTTCCAGTAGTCATGTATGGATGTAAGAGTTGGACCACAAAGAAAGCTGAGGGCCAAAGAATTGATGCTTTTGAACTGTAGTGTTGGGGAATATTCTTGAGAGTCCCTTGGACTGCATGAAACCAAACTAGTCAATCCTAAAGGAAATCAATCTTGAATATTCATTGGAAGTACTGACCCTGAAGCTGAAACTCCAATACTTTGGCCACCTGATGCAAAGAACTGACTCATTTGAAAAGACCCTGATTCTGGGAAGGATTGAAGACAGGAGAAGGGGATGACAGAGGATGAGATGGTTGAATGGCATCACAGACTCCATGGACATGAGTTTGAGCAAGCTCCAGAAGTTGGTGATTGACAGGGAAGCCTGGAGTGCTGCAGTCCATGAGGTCCCAAAGAGTCAGACATGACTGAGCGACTGAACTGAACTGACTGATAGAACATGAGAAAATATTAAAGCTTTAAAAACCAAGAGAGTGAATTAATCACTAAGTAACCAGATAGATACAAATTATTATGTCAGAAGTGGTTTAAGGAGGGAGATGGCTTATTAGAACGACAGCCAGGTGATAATGGAAAAATTTGGACATACATATTATAGGAAAATAATTAAAGATGAAAGGATAAACAATAAAAAGCCCAAATTCCTGAGTCAGCAAAGGGTTGCAGGTTATGACTACATAAGAATTCTGAAAGAAAATTCTTAAATTGTGCATTAATTACTTATCTAACATAGCCAGTCCATGGAGTCTGTGATGCCATCCAACCATCTCATCCTCTGTCATCCCCTTCTCCTGTCTTCAATCTTTCCCAGAATCAGAGTATTTTCAAATGAGTCAGTTCTTTGCAGCAGGTGGCCAAAGTATTGGAGTTTCAGCTTCGGGGTCAGTACTTCCAATGAATATTCAAAATTAGACTGGCTTTAGAAAAATATATATATAAAATAAAGACCCTCTCTCTCCGCTCTACGCTGTACTCTGTGCTTATTTCAGAGTTAAATTCTCCCCAAGTGTCTCTACTAGGATGCTTCAGGTTTGCTTCCTACTAAGGTGGTAACCTCCAGTAGATAAATTAAATTTTACTTCTCTCTGTGACCAAAAACAGATCTCTGAACTTAATGTCTTCTAGTCTTTGACTACTCTCTTAAACTATTCCAAATCTTATTTTCTCCAGACAAGGATTTGAAAATAAGCAATGGGAGATGGAGCTAAGAAACTTGTGAAGATATAAATAGAGTTCAGAAACTAGACTGGGTTTTCTAGATTTCTAATTGAGAATAATTATTATATACCTTTCTCTTAGAGATCATCCACACTTCAATAAGGTTACCCTGTATTCTGGACAGCTTACAGTGGTAACAATTTAGATCTTCTACAGAGGAAATGGGACAGAATGATGTAGCTTAGGCTATAAATGAAGCAGAATGTATCCCCTTCCTTCCTTGACTGGTGGTGGTAGGCACTAGTAGAAGATTTCTTTGAAGTTTTTGATACTTTGTCAAAATACACATCATGGAAGAGTGTCCTAGTCTCTCTCTCTCTCTCTCTTTTTTTTTTTTTAAGTCCAGCAAAGAAAGACATGGGCTTCCCAAGTGGCTCAGTGGTAAAGAACTCATCTGTCAATGCAGGAAACATGAGATGTAAGTTTGATCCCTGGGTAGGGAAGATCCCCTGGAGGAGGGCATGGCAATCCACTCGAATATTCCTGCCTGGAAAATCCCTTTGACAGAGGAGCCTGGCAGGCTATAGTCCATGGGGTTACAAAAGAGTCGGGCACAACTGAGTGACTGGACACACACACACAGAGCACACAAAAAAAAGATATAGAAATGCAAATAACGTAAAGCTTAAGGCCAGATAGTGGGGGATAGGAAGGGGGAAAAATGTAAGAATTATTCTGTATCTAGAGAGGAGGACCATAGCAGGATGTATTTCACAGAAGGAAATATGGGAAACTAGAATGTAGACAGTTTATGTCATGAAGATATAAAAAGAAAATGACAAAATGGCAATCAAAGGCAAACAGTGGAATTTTAAAGTCAGTCGATTTTAGTTTCATTTCTGTATCATCTTTAATGCCAACTTAAAGTATAGCTGAAATGAAGAAGGCCCCTCTCTCCTTGTTTATGAAATTCTAGTAAAGGTGTTGAAATCTCATTGGAAAATATGACCTTTGTTCAGCTATCATTCTGTTTTATTCACCTGCTGTCATCTTCTGCACTCAGTTTTTGAAGTTGAATCATTTTAAAGGAGTAAACTCTCTTACCAGGAAAAAGGCTATGCTTGATTCAGTTCAGTCACTCAGTCGTGTTCGACTCTTTGTGACCCCATGGACTGCAGCACGTCAGGCCTCCCTGTCCATCACTGACTCCTGGAGTTTAATCAAATTCATGTCGATTGAGTCGGTGATGCCATCCAACCATCTCATTCTCTGCCATCCCCTTCTCCTCCTGCCTTCAATATTTCCCAGCATCAGGGTCTTTTCAAATGAGTCAGCTTTTCTCATCAGATGGCCAAAGTATTGGAGTTTCGCTTCAACATTAGTCCTTCCAATGAACATTCAGGACTGATTTCCTTTAGGATGGACTGGTTGGATATCCTTACAGTCCAGGGGACTCTCAAGAGTCTTCTCCAGCACCACAGTTCAAAAGCATCAATTCTTCAGCGCTTAGATTTCTTTAAAGTCCAACTGTCACATCCATACATGACTACTAGAAAAACCATAGCCTTGACTAGATGGACCTTTGTTGGCAAAGTAATGTCTCTGCTTTTGAATATGCTACCTAGGTTGGTCATAACTTTTCTTCCAAAGAATAAGCATATTTTAAGTTAATGGTTGCAGTCACCATCTGCAATGATTTTGGAGCTCCAAAAAATAAAGTCTGCCAGTTTCCACTGTTTCTCCATCTATTTGCCATGAAATGATGGGACCAGATGCCATGATCTTAGTTTTCTGAACGTTGAGCTTTAAGTCAACTTTTTCACTCTCCTCTTTCACTTTCATCAAGAGGCTCTTTAGTTCTTCACTTTCTGCCATAAGGGTGGTGTCATCTGCATATCTGAGGTTATTGATATTTCTCCCAGCAATCTTGATTCCAGGTTGTGCTTCATCCAGCCCAGTGTTTCTCATGATGCACTCTGCATATAAGTCAAACAAGCAGGGTGACA